>NW_024582406.1:649488-654988 GCF_018398535.1 Haplochromis burtoni | reverse complement strand
TATATATATATATATCATCAGTAAAAACTGACACACCTGAAGATGTGTATGCCCTGCTGGATGTCGGTATTATGCAACATCAATAAATCCGTAGAAAGTTTTGTTGACATTCACATGGCAAAATTCACAGCCATCAGAGGAGGACAGCCCTGACTAATGTCTGTCCTTCATCCAGTCTGGCCGGATCCCTCGGCCATCCCACAGGTAGGGCTGGGGAATGAGCTTACATCACATGATGTTTTCATTGACTCAGTGTGAGTCACTCACTCCTTAATGTGTCTACTGTTTTCAAACAGAACGTAAAGTGAATCACAGCAATGCCCGTTAAGGAAGGAAAGGGTAAAAATAGCAGGAACAAAAATATGGAGCGAGTGTTTGCCTGCGCTCTGCCCGCTCTGACCGAGCGAGCCGCAGAGCAGCCTGAGGTTCACCTGCTCGCCCACTGAGGGAAATGCAACCCTGCCCAATTAGGTTACAATATGTGTTTATGCAGACACGACTTGGTTAGCGTACACATTTGTGGCCTTCTCTTAATTATGAACTCCACGCTCATTCTTTCATTTAATCTATTTATTTTTTTCCTTTCAATTTCCTTCGGCCGAGCGTTCATTCTTTCCTCCTTCCTCCCACCAGTTTCCTGCACGCCTTGCACGGACATGTCTCTTGCTATCATATGTTCAGAATCAACTGAGTCTGATGCAGAAATTTTCCTCCCTCAAGCTTGTTCTGTGTCTCCCTCCTACTCGATTTCATTAAAACCACATTTAATTCAAACTATCGCCAGTTCAAGCACAGATGTGCCATACAGGTGAACCGTATTACTCACAGCAGTCATGCACCAGTCCCACCAGTTGACTCCCATCCTGTTTTTCCAGTTTTTGTGCGTCTGGGACTCTGGCACACTTCGCTGCTTACAAAAACATGATTCTGGCTCTCCTAACGTGCAATTTAAATATTTCTCTGGAGATAGATAGTGTGTGTTTTGTTGTTGATGTTGTTGTGCCCTGGTGTGACCAAGGAGGTGACAGGTCAGGACAGGAACTTGCAGAAAAGAGAGTGAGATAAGAAGAGGGAAAAGTACCACAAGATTATCAAAGGATTATCAATTGTCAGAGAGAAAACACTGGGGTAGCATGACTGGAACAAAACAGAGAACATCTGACAGCTTTTTTCCTCTCCGCCTTATCTCAATCACCCATCTGATCCCCTTTTGCCCGTCTCCAAATTTAAGAGCAAATTTAGAGCTGTTAACTAGCAAACCTCCAAAATCTCCAAATCCCCCCCTTAACATGCAAACAACTAAAAATATGGAGACTAAAGACAAAACCCTCTCATTCACTTTTATTCCCCTCGTTTTTGTCGTGTGGAAAGAGATCGGAGCTGCAGCTCAGCGGTTCCACAGTTAACAGCCTAATATGACCACATCACTGAATGTGTCTGCAGACGAAGTGCCAAAAACATCCAACCACAGCAACATGTGCTTTCTCTGTCCCTGCACCATCTGACTCAGTTTCTCTCTTTCTGCTTTTTTGAACCCAAGCACCCCTCTTCTTCTTATCTCTATCGTTATGTCTGTCTTAATGTTTATCTGTCTGTCTGAGCCGCACTGGTTCCTGGCATAGGCTGACCTCCTGTTTGGATTTGTTTATCATTGGTGAAGGCGGATTCTACCTCAGCTATTCACAGAGAGCTCTGGCTGAGTCAAATGTGATGGTGGTGTTACATAACTCTCAGATAGGCACTATAGGGGTATTGTGTAACTGCAATGTTAACTTTAATGTAGGTGCCTTTGGAGAGCTGTCTGATGAAGTGCGACTTATGCACGCATGCTTCGGTAGATATGATCTGTTCTTAATAGATTGGCCAGCCCACTATATATCAATTTAAATCCTGCTCCTGCTTTAAATACACCTGAGGTGAACTTGAGCAGGTGTTAACTATATGATTATAGGATCATACACTATATAAAAGATGCAATGTGATGCCACAGTGAAGTCACCCATTAGCTAGTGGTCTCCATTGGCCCTTGGTGTCTTTTTGGAGCCAGACAAAAAGGCTGGTTAGAAGCGGCACTGCGAGCTGTACAGGTACATCAAATTAACAAAGATACCTACTGATTAGCTTAGTGTGTTCAAACAAACTGCTATAAAATACTTAAATACTAAATTTTCACCCACTGAAACTGAAGCAACAGCTTTTCGGATGGGCTGCTAGTGTAATTATCCTCACAGTAGGCCACATTCTTTACCAGATAATTGCATTAAAAATACTCCAAAAGGTGCCAATACCACAAGCCCAGTGGGGAGGTCCAGTCAAGTGGCTGCCTGTGTGGCTGAAAAATAAAGTAATTGCAGAAGTCCCAAAAAAAGCTTCTGATTCCTAAAATGAGTCAAATCCAATTGACTCCCATGTGAAAATGTCCAACTTTAGAAAATTAATAATGTTGTTTTCAGCCTACAAAAAAGGTTTACCTGTGTGGATAGTTTGCTCCTTCACAACAACTGATTCATCTATTTGGATTCTGGATTTAGGGTCGCGGCTATTTGGACTGACAAGACTCCCAGTGTTTAAAGATAGAGCTAATCAGTGGTGCTAAGCTGCACCTCAGCTAACAGCTGAACTGAATCTCTTTGTCACGACTGTTAGTATCATGGCTGACTGCATGATGCAGACCATCACAGATGATTGTGTGTTAGTTTTGATGAGTGAAAGTGCTTCATTCATCTGTTAGATAGCAACAATTTGTTTACATCTTACATGCAGCATGCTAACCTAGCTTGCTAGCATTAGC
The DNA here is from genome assembly GCF_018398535.1 of Haplochromis burtoni. Lineage (NCBI taxonomy): Eukaryota > Metazoa > Chordata > Actinopteri > Cichliformes > Cichlidae > Haplochromis > Haplochromis burtoni. Next base: position 652,197 of record NW_024582406.1, on the reverse strand, counting down.
TAACACACGAAGGGGATGTCCAATAGGCTGCATCCTCCTGACGCCTCATTTGTAGGCCGATTACGTCACAGCAATGCGACAAAGGCTGTCCAAATTCCTAGACTCCTTTAAATGCAGTCAACAAATGCGTCCTCCTTTCCCCCAGATTCAAAGGCTGGGTCGGGTGTATCCTTCGTAGCCCACCATATCCCAGAATTCATAGCGTGGGCCAGCCAATTCCAGTTTCCAACAATGGCGGCAGCTACTTAGTTTTAATATTACTCTTATTACTCGTTCTGGGTCACAAAATAAACTTTTAAGATGTTTCAGGCGAGAATGTAGCTTTGTAAACGTCAAATATCTGCTCGATTTATCAAGACATCACATATTTGCAAAAGTGCTCTGACGTTTTTGGAGATGTCTGTTACCCACCAGCTCGATAGCTAGAACAGCGAACTCCCGGCACATTGTTTTCAGACCTCCCACGGTCTTTTGCTACTCAGGTTAAACATGATATATAAGTCACTTCGATACCTTAACATTGTTTGGCTTTTTTTCAGTGTTTTATTTGTTCAAGAGTAAATCGGTTTGGCTGAGATCACAGCTGAATAAATGTCAAACAGAAAACTGATTAAACAGAACTACGCCACTTTCCTGTTATATTTTAGATAGCAAGGAGCAGGCAGCTGAGTTTATTAAACTCTAGTGAGACAGCTAGTGACGCAAAACTGAATGCTAGACTGTCCAATTTCACAGCCGCTCACTTCCGGCCAACCCGGCTTTTGGAGGACCTGGCCCACATACACGGCGAAGGCCGGGTCCTCGGGAGGATGCAGCCTACAAATTTTGACACCCCCAAACATTCCAGCTTTCAAATATGGAATTTCTGTCTTCAAAACTCCAACATCGTGATGGGAAGAGCACCTTCAAAATCCAGAGTTCAAAACCAGTGGGTCACAGCACAGTTGTCCATCTTTTATATACAGGTCTGTTTCAGTGATTGCCTATAATGATGTAAAACTTGAGTTTTAACAATATTAAAACAGGAAATATATAAAATAAATTAATGCACACTTGTTAGCAGGGTAAAACTGAATATAGAGACCAAGACATGTTTTCATGAACATGCTTTTTTCTGCAGTAAAGGTTAGCATTTTAACACTGGAGCCACCGTCAAGTGGGCATTTGAGAAACTGCAGTTTTGGCAAATCTGTGTTGGTGTCCTTTTTCAGCAAAATGCTTTGCACCGTTTTCATAACAATGAAAGGGAACATCCATAGCATTCTTAGACAGGGGCTGAAGACAAAAACACAGTTAATTATGTTTTCTTAAAACTCAGGGTCTTTAACTTCTACTAAATTTATGTGTGATACCTTACACTCTCGCACTAACCCAGAGCCCCACATGTTCTCCTTCTGATGGAAAACCCCTTCCACTATTATACAATAGCTTCCTTTCATAAAATTTTCCTTGAAACATCTCCAGTCTGCTCTCGATAACAACCTACTCACTTTATTACTTTAACGATCCAAACCCCACCAAATGGCTCGCACTACAGCCAGCTGATTTAAGGGCATACACATTGATTCATATATGTGGGTTTTTATTTCTTTTTATTCAGACTTCTCCGCAGGGAAACACTGACTATTACTAAAGTTGTGCTTTACTTCAGTGTCACTTATTATCTGTTTACACAGTGGACTTCTTTTATGGTAGCGCAAAAGAGGAGTTACAGTTATTGCTGACCACAATCATAGATGCTTCTCCTTTAAACCATTTATTAAAAATGTGCTTGGCAACGGGAAGATTTAAAGTAAAGACCAGCACTGTCGTATGTGCTATTTCTGTGCTCTCAGAGACATATTTAGATCACAATTTCATGTTTTATCTGAACTTTTTTGTTATCTCTCATATCATGCAGGCATGCTGGCAAACAGTGGCAAATATTATCATGTACCTGCTATGAAGCAGCTTAGTTGTCATCGTGCCACCCTTTCCCTCACCCTCTTCTCTGTCTCTCTGTTTACCTCCGGCTTGTTTTTCTCCAGTTCTCCTGCCATCACCACCAGCTCTGTTTATTTCAGTAAAAGCGTAGGAGTTGGGGAGAGAGTGAGCTAATACCCCGGTCTTATTAACTGGTAGAAAAAACGGTGGGTGGGTGGGTGTGGGGTGATAGTAAGGGAAGGGAGGAGAAATTGCGAGGACTAAAAGGGAGGTGGATGGAGACAGAAAAATGAAGGGGTGGGGGGACAGAGATGAGTATAAAAAGCTTTGCCATGAGGAATTAGGAAATGTTCCTGAGGAGAAAGTATTGAGACAGTTTCCATCACTCCATAATTTTCCTTCAAGGTAAGTAAATTACAGCAAATGATCTCTTAAAACTCTTTGCAGGTGAAAAGTAGGAGAAGTTTTGAGTTTTGGACACAATCAGGCAAACGTAGCTTTTATTTTGTGACTATTTTTATAGTACTTTACTTTTTTTTTTTTCAATTATCTGCAAATGAAAATAGAAAAGTAGGCCTGTGGCCCTTCTCTTTTTGTTAAGGAGTTTTTAATGTACACCCTCATCTTGGTTCTTTGGCTTTTTCCAATGATGTGTGCACATTCTGTCTGCAGGGAAGGAAGCTGGGACTTCACTAGGACCCCTATTGAGACTCAGACAGGCATTAAACTCTGTAGACACTCTTGTCAGCACCACACACACACACACACACACACACACACACACAC
>NW_024582406.1:638220-649468 GCF_018398535.1 Haplochromis burtoni | reverse complement strand
CACACACACACACACACACACTCACACTCACTTAGCTATCCTTGCCAGTCTTTGGGAGTCGCTTTTTGAACTTTAGGCCCCAGGCTCGCTGTTTCTGTGCCCACTGTGGGTCTGGCTTACACTGCAGACAAATATGCCTGAGGGGATCATGTGTCAGTGTGTGTGTGTGCTTCTGAATGTATAATGAAAGCTGCTATTGATGGTGAAAAAGAGCGCTGCCGAAACAAGCGCTCCATCCAAATCCCACAAACAGAACGTGGGGATGAAAGCTTTTCTGCAGACATCTGGCACTGCTGTTTATACAGGTGGCACTTACCCTACCTCAGGTCACTCACACTTACACGTTGAGTGTTTACATGTAGACACGTGCGGTGCGAGCGTACACCCTGAGCCACCCTCAACTTCATAATTCCAGTCTGTTCATTCGCTGGCTGTTAAGCAGCTCCTCTCGGCCATAGCTATTCTCTTACGGTTCTTCCTTGCAACCTGAGGTTTCATTGCGTGGTGCAGATTGGCCTCAACCTAAGGCCAGCACAGTGAAAAGACTTTTTGACTCATATCTGTGGTTTTGTGTTTGTTCCATTAAAAAAAAATCTGCAGCACTGTGCCAGCATGCACAGAGATTTTTTTTCATATATTGGTTGTTTATCTGCACAAAACCCACAGAAATGTTGTCACTTTTTACCCCAGCTTGAGGTTTTGGTCTGTTTACCCACCCTCAAAATGCAAAAAGTGTTCTACCTCCTTCCCTTTGCCTTATTTTGTCTCATTTTTTTTCTATTTTTTCCCTACTGCCTATCTAACTCTTACTTCAGCACTACCACGACTTACCAAAAATACTTGTCTGCTTTGTTTCCAGCAGGCAGGCAGATAAACAAACCCCAGGATGAGGAGCCTTCTTCGTCTTCTGGCACTCTGTGCTGCAGTCTCTCTCTGCGTCTGCTATGGTATAGATCCTCCCAGACGCCCTCACTTTGCTATCGCTCGGCAGCCATTATTTATTCATAACCTGCAATATAACAAAATGTAATAAGACATTCATCATTTATGACTAACCTGATTCCATGTTTTTCCCGTAGAGTCTCATGAAAGCACAGAATCCACTGAAGGTGACTGAAATGTTGTTTCTCGGTTCTGGAAAAACATGCATGCCATTATAACAAATGTGATGTATTTAATCCTCATTTAGTCTTTACTAACATGCCCTCAGCCCTTGTTTCACCTGATCTGCTGCATGACCGGCATGCCAGATGCTGATTGAAATCAAATTTTCCCACTAGTAAAGTTTTGTGGTTTCAGATTTGTTTGTGCCTCCAAACCGAGCCAACTCATTCATCCCACCACAGAGAGGCAACATATACATCCCATCCAGAGGGAATGGCTTCGGCAGTTACAACTTCAGGAGGTAAAACCTAAAACCATGGGCAGGCATGCAATGCAGAGCACTTTATCTCCTGCATGTTTAAAACCACAAACCCACAGAAAATGCATGCTTGCCATACATATACGGCACTGTGCCTCATTAAGACAAAGCCTAATTGGACCATTAAACATCTACATGTGCTTCAAGAATCCACAGACACAAACACAGAGCCTGGAGTGCAGGATAAAAGAGAATTATTAAATTCATTTCTGTTTAGAGTTCCTCTACTTTTCTTCATTTTGAAAACCTTCTTGTTTTAATTCCCAGGACATTCAAGTCTCCAGCAGAAAGACGCGCAGAGATCTGCGAGGACTACTCCCCCTGCCGCTTCTATGCCTATCACCACGGTGCCCAGCAGGCCTACAACAGATACTTTGGCGCTAGAAGTCAACCACGGCGGCCTGCTGTGACTCGCCGATACTAAGCTGGACCTCACATGCAAAAGTCTCATTATCATCTGGTCCTTTAGTCCACATATCATCAGTTTTTAGATAATTTATGTAATTGTTTTTGTGGGCTCTTTTGGCAAGAAAACTGTTTTTTATATATAAACACCAGAACTTCCAGTCAATGTGGCTCAAATCACACAGCAGCCCATCATTATATTCATGTAGAAATTTACAGCCTGTTTCTTGTGTAATCTCAGGATGACTTTTATCAAGTATCACTGCATGATCCCAGCATTTATGAGCTTTACGGGATATGCTCGAGTGAAGCGTTTGGCTCACTTTCCGCTAACCATTTCTTACAATCTCCACTTACTTATGCTGTCAATAAACAAATATAATGACTTTTAATGGGTTTGGTCTTAATCCTGTTTTTGCAATTTGCTTGCCACATGAGTTTGTGAGAACTTTGGGGATTCTCAGTGTTTTTCAATATATGCCAGATGTTATATGTAATATAACAATATTTGGGAGTGCTTAAGAACCATTAGGAAAGTTAAATACGGCCTTGTGCATAAATATGAGACACATTACAAGAATCAGAATACTTTATTAATCCCCAAGGAAATTATATAAATGTAAGAAGCCCACTTTAACACAAACAGTCTATAAATACTGGAAACCACTTGGTTATTCTAGTGTTTATCACATGGTTTAGAATTCAAATGTAAATCTGGTGAGTGCTTCTATAAAACAAAGTACAGTAATGTAGTGCAGCAGAAGTACATAGTGCAGTAAAATGGGAAGAAATCAAGTACAAGTATCTAAAAAGCTCTACAGAACCTGATTGAATGTGTTGTTACACAACTGACGTGTTGAGGAGTTACATTATGATTTCAGTATGCACTGTCGGTGTCTGGTCTCTTGCAGTCTTGAGAAGAATGTACTGCACATGTGCAGACAGACACAAGGACAGCTCAGCACATGGCAGATGTCAAAATGCTGTAGAAGTAAAATGACAGTTATACTGGATGTTTGTCTGTCTGTGCTGCCACATGGCCACGAAAGTGTATAATTATAATTGTCCTGAGGGTAAATTCTTGTAGTCTGTCACTGAAACGAGACAAAAGGCACCAGCATTGACCCAGACTGTGAAATTACAACCCATATGCTCTACTACTGTCCGGACCGGTCCAGCTTCGAAATCTCTAGTTAGAAATAGCAACAAAGGGCATCCATGTCACAAAGTGAACTTAAAAGGCTCAGTTTTGAAAATAAAAATGATATGTTTGTGTTACTGGGACAGTATTCAGTAGAGCATTGACATTATGATTTCTAGTACACCATTAAACTACCATGTGATCGCTAACCTTGGAGGTAATCCAGGGTACCACGACTAGATCTCTTAAAACAGCTGTTACAGCTGGAGGCACGATATGGTCCTTACAAAAATGTGCAAGTGGACACAGACAGCCTACAGAGGGTCAAAGGCAAGAAACAACAGGTCAATGTCGTCCTTTCTAAACTTGTGACTGGAAAAATGCAAGTTGACCTGAGGAGGACAGAAAGACCTCTGTGACCTTCCTCTGATTAAACTTGATTCTACGGTCCTGAAGCACAAAAAAATCTTAATAACTGAACTTGAAATGACCTGGGAGGGCGGGTTAGTTATCTCTCACCACCTGAAGAAAGCCAAATACCAAGATTTGATCAACAAGGCTCTAGTTCACGAATGGAAAACAGCTGCCATTGTTTCCAAGGATGTGAAAAACAACCACATTGCTGATAAGTTACTGAAGTGCAAGCTGCGTTTAATTTTTCAGTTAAATTCAGTCAACTACTATCATTTCTGCAGCAGTCGTGGTGAGACTGAGGAGGACATTGAGTGGATGGATGCAAGTCACTCTCCTCTTTCTCTCTACCTCCTAAGACATGTGGTCTACTTTTGTAACTGTGGTCTCTGTGAGTGTACTTTGTGTGCATGTTTGTAATTATGCATTGCAAGTGTTAGTGGAAACACATTTTCTTTTTCAGTTTTATGTAATAGCAAAGTGACTTGACTCAAATGTCCCCTGTCAAAGCCGTTTTCCTATCCACATCACCTGGTCTGGTGCCAACGCAAGTTTTCCAGGTACAACTTTCCTGAAGGTTCTAGGTAGTGAACTGTTTAGCAAGGTACACCAACAGCTGAACACAGTCAGCAGTTAACAAGCCAGCACAGCTGAGACCAGTTAAAGAAGGCTATGTTTGCCTATGTTAAAGCTGGAGGCTAATTTGATGTAGGATTTTTGGTTCTGCACTCGTGTTGCAGAGCACATAATTTTGGTGAGCAAACAATGCCAAGTGCTTGCATGCAATAATCTGACAAAACTAACAGTGCATAACATCTGTGTAGGTTCTCAGTGATTCCAGTCATGGTACCCAGCATGTTCAAATCCCAGCAGTTCCTCAGATGCTAAGCAAACGCTCATTGTGGTTTCACCCTTGACCCCTGGTGAGGACCCATACCTTGTTTTTGGTTTGGTTGCCTTCTTTTTTTCACACCTTAGAACAAAACACAGCCAAGTTGTGATGATGCTATGTGTAGGATGAATATTTATTGAAAGTTTAGTTAAACTGGAGTGGTATATCACCACAAAGAGGAAGACATGCAGAACATTAAAAAAAAAAAGCAGTGTGAGAAACATAGACGATGCCTACAGCAGACAGATTGATTTGAACACTTTTTCACTTGACTTTCACCTCTTACAGGTTAAGCCACATATTTTTCACACTGCCTCCTAGTGACTGTACAGAGCTACAGCATGTAGATCTGCTCTGCAAAGCTATGATAGCACCAACCCACAACTATAACCCTGGTATATGAGGATCCCCCAACAGTGTGAATGTTCTGGCCACCCTGCTAATATCGTATGACATCAAGAGAGGAGCTGCCGAACCACAGGTAATCCTGCAGTGTCTGCTTGAAACAAAAGATGTTTGATGTGTACCCCACAAAAGGATTACATTTTAGGAGTGGCATGAGAGTATTAGGCACTTTGCTTGTGGGAAGTCGTGTTTTCATTAAAAATCAAACGACATGTTCCACTCGACATCATGCAGCTTTCCTCTGCTTAACTGTCGAACCACCCACTTGTTGTGGTAAAAATATCTGTGCACATTTAAATGGCCCGTCTACAAAGCTTCAAACAAACATGGTTGTTTCTAAATGTTGCTTTCTCTATGTAGGAAATCACTGTGGTTTGCAATAAAAAGAAAGCCCTCAGATTAAAATAATGCAGCATAATGTGGGACAGTGGTTTTTCCTTTTTAGTGAGTAAGCCATGGTTTTTCTCTGCCTCATGCACTTACTGAACTAAATGTACAAGTGTGTGGGTGCTTTAAAAGTCTGACCTGTCCGAGCTGCTTTCCTGAAAGAGTTCATTAAATTTTATATTACTACCACTACGTATGATGAGATATCGGTGACAGTGATTTGATTTCATTCTTTCTGTTTTTTGTCTGCTTTTTGTTTGTTTTTTATTTTAACAGAGATGACTGCAAATTTTGCAAAGATGAGGAAAAGGAAACTGTGATTCTTAACACAAATCTGGTAAGTAGGTCAAATGAAGCTGTAAAATAATGTTGACTGAAAGATCCTTCGAGTGGCATATATTTGTGGCTCCTCACCTATGCTTTAAAACATTGCCCACCTTTTGGACCCCTTATTCTGCAACGCTGTGAGTGTGGATGCCTTTTTCTGTCTTTCTTTTTTTAGACATACATATATATATATACTTCATTTTTGCAGAGGTGTGTATTTCTGCATCTGTGTGGGTGTGTGATACATGATTCCCTAACCAATCACATATCCATGTCACACAAGGGCTACATCTATAAACCGAGTGTGTTTTTACATATATATGTCTAAGAGAAGGAAAGACGGAGAGAGTGAGTGATACAGCTCGGGCCATTTTCCCTTAAACTGAAGGCTGAAAAAGAAAGAAAAGATGAAGACCGTGGCTATCCTGGCTCTCTGCTTCTTGGTAGTTATCTGTGTCGCTTCGGGTAAGAGCTGTAGCAATATTTGCAATGTAATTTTTTAACCTTAAACCTTTAAACTAAATTAGTTTTTTAAAGTTAGTCTGTTCTTATTTTTCCCCTTCTGTTTGATAGATGCTGCCACCGACCCTCAGCCTGCTGGTGACAACCCTGCTGAGGAGGGTATGATTAATATTAGTTTATTCGTCCAGAGTTTAATGGAGAAGGGGTTCGAACTTTCAGGCACTGCATGAGTGAAATGATATACCAAGAATGATGAATGATGAATGACTTTTTGCAAAAAAATTTCTATACTCTTGTTTTTTGTTGTTTGTTGTTTTTTCTCTATGACTTTTTTTGTTTTTATGCTATACTGATCTTTAAAAAAAAATAAAAATTTCATAAACAACAGCAGGTTGACAGATGTCTTATGACTGTGATGTGCAGGTTTGTTTGTGGAGAGGGAGCAGGCCTCCACGGTGGTGAGGCAGAAGAGAGCTGCTGGACAGTTATCCTTGGTACAGCTGGAGAGGTATCTCACACCTTATCTACAAACCTTATTGCTGCATGTTTTTAGACATGTTCTTATCTTTAATAGGGTTGGGTTGGATATGGAAAGTTTTCATGAAGGTATGAAACATCATAAGTAACCGTGTGTGTCCTCTCTCCTCCATTCAGCCTGAGAGAAGTGTGTGAGGCCAATGTGGCTTGTGAGCACATGATGGACATAAACGGCATCATTGCCGCCTACACTGCCTACTATGGACCAATCCCCTATTAGAGGCTACAGCTGACTGCGCACCAGAGCTGCCTTTTTTCTTGCATTGCCACCTCTGAGCTCGGCTTTTCTTTGTCTAAAAGTGGGGCAGACGGCTCAGACTGGAAGAAACCAAACACCAGCAGGTGGATTTACTTTCTTTCCTAACTGCACCTTCAAGAATATCTCTGTAATTCTGTCATTTTTCTCCGCCTGTAGAGTTGAAACGGAATAAAAATGAATATCATTCTGCTGTGTGTGCTGTTTTCTAAAGCCTTATTTGTTGTATTGGATTAGGAATCATTCACGTAACTCATGTCAGTGCGCCCCAGGGTGGCTGTGGCTACAATGTAGCTTGCCATCACCAGTGTGTGAATGTGTGTGTGAATGGGTGGATGACTGGATATGTAAAGCGCTATATAAATACAGGCCATTTACCATTTATGAAGCAGATTTGACAAGTTTTAGCCACTAGATGTCCCTATTAGGCTATATTATATGTAAGGCTAATGAACCTTTATCATCTCTATAATATAACATTGCAGTTCTTTTAAGGTATTTAGTTTGCTTTTTTTTTTTTTAAAGAATACTTTTAGTGATTACAGTTTGCAGTAACTTTAAAAATCACATTTCTCAGACTAAAGTGATCCAGTCCTACTCCTTTATCAAAAGGGTATTCCTACATATCAGTGACCACGGTAAACAGGGCCTGAGAGTGCACAGAAATGTGGTTCATGATTTATTTAAACATTTTCACACAAAAGAAAATCACTGAAACTCTGAAGCTTTTGTGCCATGTGATTCCCCGTCTGTTTGTTTCCTTTGATAGATCTGTGCATTCCCGACATCATCCCGGCAGCACCGGGGTGTCCAGTCGGACGGGTCTATTGTGCATCATGATGTAATTTCTTCCTTTGTATTCCGGTAGTTCGCTTGTTTTCTTCTTGGTGTTTATGTTTGGCTGTGCAGAAAGCAAGCGATGACAGAGATAGTACAGTTAACATAGCTGAGACAAGGTGCACAGAATGAGTTGTCTATATGCCACAAATCATAAATAAAACCGAGACAAGCAGAAAAACAAATCATAGACAATGTGTGAATGTGTACGCACGTGAATATGTTTGTGAATGTTCGACTCTGTGGTACCTTCGTTCTGCTTCTGTTTCTTACTTTTTGACCAGTTTCTCTATTAATACAAAGAAAAATCCATCAGGTTGATGCGAGATGAGATGAACCTAAACAGATGTATGGTTAGTGATGCCGTACCGTAGTTTTAAAAGTTTTAAAAACCACCACCATGCTGCTTCTTTCTGTTTTGCATTGTTACATTTAGAGGTGTTTAATCACAGCTGACTTATTATTTAACCTGCACAGAGGAGCATTTAGGTATTTTGTTTTTCGAATCAGGTGGCTGACTAAACAAGTTTCCCAACATGTTTGTCTTTGAAACTTAGATCGTAGATTACATTATTGTGTTGTTAAAGTGTTGTGTTGTTAAAGAAAAAAAAGTTTTTGCAGTTTGCTGGTCTGGAGCTCTGGAGTGGAGATCCCAGCAAATTCCCACCAAGGTCAGAAAGTGCAAAAATGGAACAAACCCATGATCTACATTTCAGTAGAGTACAGTTGTGACAGTAGAAGAGGAAAAAGGACTGAACAAATATGACTTGTCTGCATTTTGATTTTGTTTTTATTATGTCATATGTCACTGTTACAGTTCTTTTTTTTAAACAATGTGATATGTAAAACTTTAGACTCGAAAGAGGACATACTTTCTTCTTTCACATGACAGCATAGATATATTTACCACATTTTCATGGGAGCAGTAAAGAAAAAAAAGCAAAAACAAACGTTTCCAGTCATATAGCTACTTCACCGTTTACTGTTGTAAAATGTTTTATTCATTCGATAATAAATAGGTCATCTTTTACTTCCTGTCAGTCCAGAGCAACTTACTGGCAATGTTACTGGCATTTGTTTTCCCTCATTAAGATATGCACATGCCAACAGGACTTTGCAGCAGTGTGTTTATTTTTAAATGAACCAGCTGAGCTACTCAACAAGTCTCACGCATGTTTGACTTTGAAACTGTCGGTGTTTTCTGCTTCCTACAGAGCATTGCATCATTATTTCCTTTAACCTGTTTTTGCTTTTATCTACATTCATTTTGTGCCTTATACTAAAACACTTTTTTTGACCTTTTTTTTCTGAGGTCCATGAGAAGATCAAACAAAATATCTTCAGTATGAGAACATGTCTCTCTGCACATATAAAATACATTTTTAACACATTTTGGTTGTGATTTTTAAATTAAATGTACAGCAGCATAAGATTTGACAATTCTTCTAGTGTGACAGCACAAATAATAAATTCTGCCTCCCTGATACTCAGAAATAAATATCTTAACAACTCTGTAAGCTTCCAAGCAAATATTCGTTATGACTTTGTTGATCCCCTTACTTTGCCTTAAATATCCCTTACACTGTTGTGATTGTTATGAGTCGGCTCTATATTACTGTGGCCCCTAGAGACAAAGCATGTACAAACTCCAAAACACTTACATAACATTTTTGTCATTCTGAAAACCCAACTTACTGGCAAGCTTTTAAAGCCTGAGCTGAGACTCTTGAGCAGCACAACTTGTTCATACCAAAGACATGATGGATGAGTTGCGCTTTGAATGAGAGAACCGTAAACTTATCCAGGCCGTGGAGAATTCATTCCAAAGCACAACAGTGCCCTGGTTTAAACCAGGCTGGATCTCATTGGAGAAGGAACTATTCTGATCAAGCGCATCAGAAAGAAAATATTCTCACTCTTCAGTGGTAATTTGGTGTACGTCAGCATTGTTGTTAATGGTAACCTGAGATAAGATGCATAGGATGAGATGGGCCGCACTGTTGTCTCACAGCAAGAAGGTCCCGAGTTCGATTCCACCATCAGGCTGGGGTCTTTCTGTGTGGTGGTTGTATGTTCTCCCCGTGTTTGCTTGGGTTCTCTCCGCGTACTCTGGCTTCCTCACATTTAAACGATTAAATGTTTACTTTTGGGGCCTCTCCAGCCTGATACAGAACCCCCTAGCAGGGGGATACATAGCTGAACTGCTTATAGAGTCCAGAATCTGAGCAAATTAAAAGTGAAATCCGAAGCACATGTGCTTTATCCGCATAATAATTAATAGACTGACATGTTGCATTTAATTGTTGGAAACAAAAAGAACAAGGCTAGCTCATTTCCACGTGCGCTGTTTTTGTGCTGAGCTAACTAGTGGCTACAAATTAACGCAATATATTTAATAGTTAATGGTTGCTTACTGGGGGCAGGGGCCTGGGAGGAGTTGACAGTATGGTCGGGGTCTGGGACGCTGGGCCATCCCTGCGGCTGCTGGGCCGGGGGCAGTCTGCTTGCCTCCACCCCAGGGAAAAGGGTAACATCTCCTGGGTCAGGGGGCTGATTGCCCCCCCTGAGGGCGGTGATACCTGGACCTGGGAGTATAGAGTACGTTTGGAGAGTGTGAATGGGTGTTCATTACTGTTTCTCTCCACATTGGGCGAGTGCTGAGTATTTGTATTTGTTTGCATGAGGGTGGGAATGTAAGCTTGTGTCTGGTGTGTGTCCGGTTGACTCTCCACCTCCTCCTCTCTGGGAACATCTCAGGCCCCCCCCCCAGGTGTGGAGGCCTGTCTCCACCCACGACACTCCCTGCCGGTGGCTGATACCTTTAGCCGTCGGTGCCTTGGTGGTTGATGTCCGGGACTGGGCGCTCAGGTATGTACCCAGCTCACTCCCAGCAGCTGCTTGGCAGGGCCAGGTCAGGCCCCTTCCAGGGGGTGGGGTTCCCTCGGACCTCTGGAACCTGTGCTCAATCTGCTCTGGCGCAACTGGCTGCGGGCTCGTCACCGCAGCCCCCTGTGGCTTCTGCACCGTAGCTCCTAGGTGACCTCACATCTGGAGCTCTCCTCAGCTCTTTCCGGCGCGGTTGCCTCTCCGGTGGTCCTCTTTGGGCTTTCACACTCTGGTGGGCCTCTGGATGTCTGGGCCTGGGTCCATGCCTGCTTCATGCTTTGGGGGGCAGGGCTATGTCTCCCCACACCCTCTAACAGATCGTTACATGGATAAACCTTTTGAACTCAAGCTTGCTCACAGACAAACTATATCTTCCTTGGCTGCTACCTTAAAGCATATCGTTGACTGTCAGTCTTGCGTGCTGCTCGACAATTTAATATTTAGTATTTAGTGTTACTTACACGTATCTAGGTTGTTGTCTTTGATCTCTGTATTGTGTTGTTCTCTTGTTGTTTGTTTTCTTTTTTCTCCTTGTAACAGGTGATCCAATGGATTTTCTCAGTGTCTTGTCTTACTGTCCTCCTTCACCTCTATTTTTAATTTTCCCTTTCTTTCTTTCTGTCTTTCTTTCTGTCTAATTGTCTGTCCAATTTGTAATAAAATAAAATTAAATAGATCCAATCAAGTGGACCAATATGGCATTACCATATCTTCTCCACTTGAAAAAATTAATCCGTTGGGCATCCTTCGTGGCCTTCAGACAACAATTCTGATTGGTAAATGGCCTGTATTTGTATAGTGCTTTTCTAGTCCCTAAGGACCCCAAAGCGCTTTACACAACCAGTCATCCACCCATTCACACACTGGTGATGGCAAGCT
>NW_024582406.1:592288-606461 GCF_018398535.1 Haplochromis burtoni | reverse complement strand
ACATTGTAGCCACAGCCACCCTGGGGCGCACTGACAGAGGCGAGGCTGCCGGACACTGGCGCCACCGGGCCCTCTGACCACCACCAGTAGGCAACGGGTGAAGTGTCTTGCCCAAGGACACAACGACCGAGACTGTCCAAGCCGGGGCTCGAACCGGCAACCTTCCGATTACAAGGCGAACTCCCAACTCTTGAGCCACGATCGCCCCATTGTTAAAGTACAGGCAAAAAAAAAAAAAAGAGAGTTAATAATTGTTCATTATTTATCCGGTTGTTCAGTGATGACGGACGAATCCTACTTCCGGGCCTAAAGTAGTCTGCGTTTAATATGGCTTTTGTGTTGTTAACATGTTTAATGTTATGTATTTTCTTCTATTTGATCTCAAAAAGCTCCTAAAACAGTCAGTGATCACTGTTGACCTCCCTCGGCTTTTATTACCGCTAATCATTTATTTAAGCTCAGTTTTTAAAACCTTAGGATGTAACTACAGCCCAGCCCATGCAGCAGTATATGAATGACTAACCTCGTATTGTGGATGGATTATCTCAGTTGTTCTCCTGGCTGAAGTTTGGTCCTTTTACAGCATCCTGCCATGCGATTACATTTGTTCCTGACCACCGAGAACACTCACGTTAACTTTTATCGAGTGGAAAAAAAGTTAGCTTGTTTATATTATGCTAACATAGCTGTGTCGCTAGCGGTCACGTAGCACATCATTATATACCAGCTAGCCAAACTTCAGTAACCCTACAAACGTCACTGCTGTTTAGTTTTCTGTCTTCATTTATGTTGGAAGTGATAACAGAGCTGTACGTTTTAATTTGTTTCCAAAACCCCGCAGTCAGGACATGCTATATTGTATTTAGATAGAAGCTAGCGAGCTAACTCCCTGCTAACTTCTAACTCCGTTAAATGTCATAAATTCCGTTTTCATGGATGCCTGGATGTTAAACTCAATTGTTACACCTGGTAGAGCAGAACGCTGATCATTTTATTAAAGATGAAAGACTTTAGACAGTTTTTCAACTCTCAGTAATGCCATAGTGATCGTTTGATATATGGACCTGCAGCGGAGTTTAGGTCCAGACACGGCTAGTGACGTCAGACTGAACAATCGGATTGTTGTGCATTGTTTTTATTTATTCATTAATAAATAGGTTATCTTCTACTTTCAGTCCACAACTGACAATTTTACTGGCAACTGTTTACCCCTTTGCGATAACAGAAACATCCAGGAATTATGCC
Organism: Haplochromis burtoni; assembly: GCF_018398535.1. Lineage (NCBI taxonomy): Eukaryota > Metazoa > Chordata > Actinopteri > Cichliformes > Cichlidae > Haplochromis > Haplochromis burtoni. Next base: position 605,216 of record NW_024582406.1, on the reverse strand, counting down.
TTGTGCACACCCCATAGAAGCCTTTAGGCATGAAATAAATACCTCCTGTCTGCCTAATTTGCATAGTTAGTTTCTATATTTAGAACTGAATTAAAGAGGCCAAGGGCTTGGCAGCATAAAGCAGTGCACTGTGTTTGTTTTACATGTGGCTGGCTGAGTTTCATAACCTGTTTTACTATGAATTTTAACTCTTTGATTGCTTTGTTATTCCATTTTAATCTGTTGTTTCATCAAGAAGCATTTTACAGGTTACCCTGACATAAAACGTCACATTGCATGAGTTAGAGCTAAAAACAAAAACAAAACACAAAATAAAAAGTTAAAAATGCTTCTTTTTTCTAAGGTCCGTGAGAATATGGAAAAGCAAAAAACTTCCATCCATCCATCCATCTTCATCCGCTTTATCCGAGGCCGGGTCGCGGGGGCAGCAGCCTAAGCAAAGAGGCCCAGACCTCCCTCTCCCCAGCCACCTCCTCCAGCTTATCCGGGGGAATACCAAGGCGTTCCCAGGCCAGCCGAGAGATATAATCTCTCCAGCGTGTCCTGGGTCTGCCCCGGGGCCTCCTCCCGGTGGGACATGCCTGGAACACCTCACCCAGGAGGCGCCCAGGGGGCATCCTTGTCAGATGCCCGAACCACCTCAGCTGGCTCCTTTCGATGTGGAGCAGCAGCTGCTCTACTCTGAGCCCCTCCCGGATGGCCGAACTTCTCACCCTATCTCTAAGGGAGAGGCCAGCCACCCTTCGGAGGAAGCTCATTTCTGCCGCTTGTATCCGCGATCTCGTTCTTTCGGTCACTACCCACAGCTCGTGGCCATAGGTGAGGGTAGGGACGTAGATCGACCGGTAAATTGAGAGCTTCGCTTTTACACTCAGCTCCCTCTTCACCACGACGGACCGGTGCAGCGTCCGCATTACTGCAGCCGCAGCCCCAATCCGTCTGTCGATCTCCGGCTCCCTTCTCCCATCACTCGCGAACAAGACCCCGAGATACTTGAACTCCTCCACTTGGGGCAGGAACTCATCCCCGACCCGGAGTGGGCACTCCACCCTTTTCCGGCTGAGAACCATGGCCTCAGATTTGGAGGTGCTGATCCTCATTCCCGCTGCTTCACACTCGGCTGCGAACCGTTCCAGTGCGAGCTGGAGGCCCTCACCCGATGAAGCCAACAGAACCACATCATCTGCAAAAATCAGAGATGAGATTCTGAGGCCACCAAAGCGAAAGCCCTCCGCCACTTGGCTGCGCCTAGAAATCCTGTCCATAAAAATTATGAACAGAACCGGAGACAAAGGGCAGCCCTGGCGGAGCCCATCACCCACCGGGAACGAGTCCGACTTATTGCCGGCAATGCGAACCAAGCTCTTGCAACGGTTGTATAGGGATCGAATGGCCCGTAGCAATGGGCCAGACACCCCATACTCCCGCAACACCTCCCACAGGACACCCCGAGGGACACGGTCGAATGCCTTCTCCAAGTCCACAAAACACATGTAGACTGGTTGGGCAAACTCCCATGCACCCTCAAGTATCCTCGAGAGGATAAAGAGCTGGTCCAGTGTTCCGCGACCAGGACGAAAACCGCATTGTTCCTCCTGTATCCGAGGTTCGACTAGCGGACGAACTCTCCTTTCCAGCACCCTGGCATAGACTTTCCCAGGGAGGCTGAGGAGTGTGATCCCCCTGTAGTTGGAACACACCCTCCGGTCCCCCTTCTTAAAGATGGGGACCACCACCCCGGTCTGCCAGTCCACAGGTACTGCCCCTGATCTCCACGCAACATTGCAGAGGCGTGTCAACCAGGACAGCCCTACAACGTCCAGAGCCTTCAGGAACTCGGGGCGGACCTCATCAACACCAGGGGCTCTGCCACCAAGGAGTTGTTTAACTGCCTCAGTGACCTCGCCCCCGGAAATTGGCGGGTCATTCCCCTCATCCCCAGACTCTGCTTCCTCCTCGGAAGACGTGTCAGTGGGATTAAGGAGGTCCTCGAAGTATTCCTTCCACCGCCTGACAATTTTCTCAGTCGACGTCAGCAGCGCTCCGCCAGCACTATACACAGTGCAGGTAGAGCACCGCTTTCCCCTCCTGAGACGTCTGACGGTTTGCCAGAATCTCTTCGAGGCAGTCCGAAAGTCTTTTTCCATGGCCTCTCCGAACTCCTCCCACACCCGAGTTTTTGCTTCAGCCACTGCCCGAGCCGCATTCCGCTTGGCCTGTCGATACCTGTCGGCTGCCTCCGGAGTCCCACAGGCTAACCAAGCCCGATAGGACTCCTTCTTCAGCCTGGTGGCTCCCTTCACCTCTGGTGTCCACCATTTGGTTCGGGGATTACCACCACGGCAGGCACCAACCACCTTGCGGCCGCAGCTCAATGCAGCAGCTTCGGCAATGGAGACGCTGAACATGGTCCATTCGGACTCAATGTCCCCAGTCTCCCTCGGAATGCTGTTGAAGCTCTGCCGGAGGTGTGCGTTGAAGATCTCGCGGACTGGGGCCTCTGCTAGACGTTCCCAGCACACCCTCACTACGCGTTTAGGTGCACCAGGTCTGTCCAGCGTCCTCCCCCGCCACCTGATCCAACTCACCACCAGGTGGTGATCAGTTGACAGCTCAGCCCCTCTCTTTACCCGAGTGTCCAGAACATATGGTCGCAGGTCTGGTGATACGATTACAAAATCGATCATCGACCTACGGCCTAGAGCGTCCTGGTGCCACGTGCACTTATGGACACTCTTATGTTCGAACAGGGTGTTCGTTATGGCCAAACTGTGATTAGCACAGAAGTCCAATAACAAAGCACCGCTCGGGTTCAGATCAGGGAGGCCGTTCCTCCCAATCACGCCCCTCCAGGTCTCGCTGTCGTTACCCACGTGAGCATTGAAGTCTCCCAGCAGGACAACAGAGTCTCCAGGTGGAGCACCTTCCAGCACCCCCCCAGGGACTCTAAGAAGGCTGGGTACTCTGAACTGCCACTCGGCGCATAAGCACAGATGACAGTCAGGACCCGTTCCCCGACCCTAAGGCGCAGGGAACAAACCCTCTCGTCCACCGGGAAAAACCCCAACGTACCGGCAGCAAGCCGAGGGGATATTAGAATACCCACCCCAGCCCGCCGCCTCTCACCAGGGGCAACTCCAGACTGAGACAGAGTCCAGCCCCTCTCCTTCCGCTCAGTCTATCAGAGCTCCTGAGGGCAGCTGTGGATCATCCAGCAGGATGATCCACAGCAGGATGCAGTGCTGGACTTTTTCCACTGCAGCCTCCATCTTCTCCTTCATCATCCCTCTCTTATATTCCTCTTCCTCCCTCAGTGCGGCCAGCCTGGCCTCCTCTTCCTCTGCTAGAAACTGGTGAAGCTTCTTAAACTGCTCCTTAATCTGCTTCTCTGTGTGCCGGGCCTGGACCTTAATGTGTTGTGCTGTTTGATCAAACTTCACTTGAACTTCTTCACAAACCTTTAACTTCTTCTTTAAGGCCTCCAGAGTTTCCTTAAGTTCCTTCTTGTGTTGTTGTGCAGCTTCATCGATGGGCCTGAATCTGTGCTTGGTGTGTTTTTCTGAGTCTCTGCAGACGAGACACGCTGGCTGCTGATGGTCCAGACAGAACAGTTTGAGTTTCTCAGACTGCAGACAGCAAAGAGCCTCTGAAGCTCTCTGATCTTTCTCCTGTAAGAACAACTCACACAGGTTTTTTAAAAGCCAGGTTTAAAGGTGGTTCATACACTGATATTTCCTTACAAACTGGACAGTAGTGTTGTTCTCTCTCTCCACCATCTCTTTAGACAGTCTTTACAGAAGCTGTGGCTACATGACAGAAGAACAGGATCTCTGAAGACCTCCTGACAGGCCGGACAGCAGAGATCCTCCTCTGATCTGGAAGCCATTGAGTCTGTAGTGAAGCTGAAAACAGCAGACAGGAAGTACAGTCAGTCCTGGCTCCCCTCCCTCCTCTGCTACCTTCACTGAGTCGTGTTTTTGCTCAAACTCACATTCAGTGTGTGGAGCCTCAGCAGCTTGAAGCAGCAGTGTTGGAGTTTTCCACTTTTCTCTCCTGTAGCTGACTCACAGGAAGAAGCTAGTTTGTTCTGAACTCAGTCTGATCGTCTGTGCGTCTGTCTTTAATAAAGAAGTGGAACAGCCTCATTCCTCGTTCTTCTCAGAAGTGTGACATGAGGGAGTGGAGCTTCATTCAACTTCCACTTATTTCACTCAGATGCGCCCACATCCTCATTTTAGTTTTGACAGTGATTTTAGTAGACAGAGGTGAATGGCTTTGACATAAATTGAGTTGCGATTTGGGGAAAGCCTCCGAGAGGACTGACGGCGGCTCCTAGGCCTGGCAGATCCCCATGTACTTATGAGAGGTGAAGAAGTGAAAAGAGTGAAAAGAGTGAAAAGAGTGAAAAGACTGAAGGGGGGGGCAGGAAAACGACAATGAACAGCTTGTAGAACTGAGGGATCATATACATAGATAAGAACTGGAAAGGGCATGTTTGGAGGCGTGCGTCTGCTCCTGAAATATAAGATATTTTATCTCCAAAAATGATTGGATCTTCATGTGATCAGGGGCTGCACTGATGCTGATGTTGCTACGCAGTGATTTAATAATCATTGTTTGGAGATATTAAATCTGGTGGCACCTTTAAAAACTGTCATTGCTGCCCCAAAAAGAGCTCATCCGTGGATAAACGATGCTTGACATACAGATTTTTCTGCTATTCCCGGCAGTGGCTGTTCTATCTTATAAGAATACTCTATTTATAGATATTCCAGCATTATTAGTATGTTTCAATCGAGGCGCAAGTAATCATTAATATTAATATTGCTACTACTGTTAATATTGGTTAAGATTTATGTCAATATTGATTAATGTTAAGACCTTGTTTTTTTGAGGCTAGCAGATGTTAATGTTAATATTAAACTATAAGGACACGCACTACTATATTATTGTTGATTTCTTTTTTCTTTTTTTTTCTTTTCTTTGTTTTTGTTTCTTTGTTTTTGGGGGTTTTTGTATGGGTCAATTCATTTTCTTTGTAACATATTCATCTTTTACATTATTAAAAAAAGAAGAGAGGAAAAAGAAAATAAAAACGAAAACATTTTCTATAAAAGTGTTTCACACTCCATTTATTTCTCCGACATGAATGTGAATAAAACCTACTCGACAAAGCATTATAGGCCTATATCTAAGCTCCCATTACTGTCAAAAATTCTGGAAAAAGCAGTTGCAGATCAACTTACTGCTTTTTTAGAAAAATATGACAAATTTCAGTCTGGTTTCCGTAAGTGTCACTCAGCAGAAACCGCATTAATTAAGGTCTCTAGTGTTTGCAAGAGGGTCTGCAGAGGAGAGACACTGCATGGTGAAACAACCTTAAACTTAAACTTCTTTCTTTGTCTCTATAAAATGCTAGTGTACAAGCATCTGATTGTGTATTAGAGAAACATTTGGCTCAAAGACACTCAGTAATCTCCCATTACAGCTACGCAAGGAAATCACACACTAACCGGCAGGTCCGGGTGATGGCGAGGGCAAACAGAAAAACTGGGACTGGGACTATCGCCCAACAACCGTGTGAGATTGAACCTCCACCTCTTCTGACTTCAAGGTTTGGGGATGAAGGAACGCAGCTGTTTGGACTGAGTGTACTGAAACAAACAATGAATGATGTACAGACAGGGATGTCATACATGCATCTTACATGCAGTGTATAATGAATAACGCTATAATGAATAATGAAGTTACATGTAAAATTATTAGACTGATAGAAAAGTATTATACAAAGATTTTCCATGATTGAATTGTTTTAAAAAAAAGAAACAAACAAAACAAATCATCATCCTTGAGAGTGAGAGGAAGATCATGCATCTGGGCCAGACAATGTGGTACACATGTACATATTTTAAGAAATAACCATCAGATCCTAAAACATAAAAATATTTGCATATGTGAGAAAGAGATGCCAGAAAATCTTTTTTTTTCCCATGCCATGACACTGACCGTGGATTCTGGCGAAGCTCTTAATGGTGATGGCGCATCCTTCCAGGTGTCGCGGCTCTTGGGCAGCATGCTCTCTGCTGGATCCCTCTCCATAGTTCTCGTCACCAACTACCACCCATCTCGCTCCGTTAGCCTGTAACGTAAAAGGAATATCTGAGGAACATTTTTAACTGCATCTGCTCTTAAAGCCCTGAGCCAAAAATGGAGAAATAGTCTGTTAGAAAAAGATGAAACATCAAAAGGAAGGTGTGCAAATTCAATCAATCTTAACCTGACGCGGTCTCGCATCACATTTACCTTGTAGTAGCGAGCCACATCTGGCACCCCACCATACTCTCCCGTCAGCTGGTTCTTGATCTTGTTGACGGCGGCGTTCTCGATGTTGATCGCACCGATCAGCAGATTGTTGGAGATGTTGTTCAGGTGGCCGCAAAATTTCAGCTAGGGCCTGAAGTTAACGGTTAATAGTTTTCAGTCAAAATGGAGTTTATGAGATATTCTATCAGGTTTACAAGGATCACTTCATTGTGATAGTTTGGACTGTCATGTCCTCTAGGTCTTTTCCATTCCACTTGTTGAATGGCTCCAGCAGCTGCAGGCGCTTAGTGGAAGGATTTACATCTATCTGAACATTATCAAATAAGGAAGAGAAATAAAGGCTCTATGTATTTACAAAATATAGCGAGTCAAACAGGATTTGTCAAATCTTCGTAGACTGGGTTCTGTATCTGAAAAGAGTTATCACCTTGACTGAGCTGCTCTCAGCAGGGGGGTGCTGGTAGGTGTCCTGGTCTGGGTCAAAGTCTCTGGAGGAGCGCTAGTGGGGGGCTCCAGCTTGAACTTCTCCCCATTGGAGCAGTCAGGTAGTCATTTTCAGGGTTGAAGCTGAGGGTCTCGGCAAGGGCCAGGGCAGTGACTATCTACACAATGGGTCGACAGGTATAAGTGACATTTTTAAGGTCACAAATATTCAGAGAAAGCCCAGGTGTGGTCCCTGTAACTTCTTTCCTCAGGAGAAGTGACAAAAGTATTAGTGGCTGGGTTAGCATCGTTCCTGGCAGTGAGGTTCCTGTTGAAAGTTCATACAGTATTTTGTTACATTTCATTCTACACTGACCGGACACTTTGTAAGGTGCACTTGTCTTACTCTTATTATTATTATTTAATGATGTATTTGTCATGGTCCTGGGTCATTTTGAGCCAGCGTTTTGTGTTAATTCTGATTTTGTATTTGTTTTTAGGGTTGGTTTTGGTGTTTAGTGTTTTATCATCCCTACCTGTGTCTTTCCTCTGTGCTCTGTTCGTGTCCCCGGGTTTTGTGTTGTAAAACAGTCTGTGAGTTTCCTGTTTTACTTTGTAGGTCTGTGTCTCGTTATGCCCTGAGCCTGGTTCTGTCGGAGGTTTCTTCCTGTTAAAAGGGAATTTTTCCTTCCCACTGTCATCAAGGTGATTGCTCATAGGGGGTCATATGATTGTTGGGTTTTTCTCTGTATGTATTATTGTAGGGTCTGCCTTACAATATAAAGCGCCTTGAGGCGACTGTTGTTGTGATTTGGCACTGTATAAATAAAATTGAATTGAATTGAACTTTTACGTTTTTCTCAATGACTTTGGCACACTCCTCACAGCAGAAAAGTCAATCTCACCGCACAGATTCACTTGTGCAAAAGACACAACAACAATCAAAGCCTTTTTCACATTTGGCAAAACATGAGTAGTCAGTCAATGATTCAATTCTGTGATGAATGAATAGAAACTTTTCAGCACCCTCTAGAGACTCATTGAGTCATCAAAATATTTAGTGTTTTTCTCAAAAACTTACTGACTTGGGAAAGAGTTCCTGAAAAAACGAAGACCTGATGTAGAGTAAAAAGTGTTCAGACACAAAAATGAAATGTAAAGTATTATTTTGGAAACAAAATACAAAACAAAATTACCTTAATGGAGAAAGCGAAATGATACTTGTGAAACTATACGTGTCAGAAAACAGACAAAGAAAATGCATACAGTCTGAGACCATAGCACCATCTACTGTATAGTTCGGTATAGTCACGCTGTACAATCAGCACCTATTTTATTAGGCACAGCGTGTTCCACTGCTTGCTACAGTAATGCAAATATTAAATTAGTCAATCATGAGTCAGAAACTCAAAGCATTACAGGATACAGACATTGTCAAAAATAATAAACCTCTGACAGCATGTTACTGTATTTACTCTTTCGTCCATATTTGAAAAAAGTTTGAAGTAATTTGATTTAAAACACAAATGCAATGCTGGACACTATTCAGCAAGGTGGGTGGTTAAGAGTGAAAACAGAAGGTAGCACCCCCCAATATCTGAGGGTGCGGGCACAGCTGCTACTTCATACACCAGTTTTATGGTGTCAACAATCCACAGAGGATGCTGTTGATTGGAGAGTGTTTACCTTGTTGTATCCAAGGAGCTGCTCTGTGCGCCTGAAGCTCTGTATTGCCGTTATGTGCAGCCGCAGTGATCCGACGGGCAAATGAGCCCACTCTGATTGAAATGGATGCTCTATGGGCTCATTTCCTGACAAGGCCTTGGGGAAAACAACTTTTGTCCGCATACGGCTGACAAAGACGATACACAGCTCATTCACCAGCTTAAAGAAACTGCTAAAAGAAAAGCACTATGCTTGGACCTCTCTCTCTGGGGCATTCCTGTCCTGGTCTCAAAGGGTGACTTTTCTAAGGCTTGCTAAACCAATGGGAGGCCACATGTTGCAGCACGCCTCACCCTGAGCCTCATACAATCTGTGTCACCAAGAAATGTGCATTGACTAACTTGTCATCAGTTTGGTAATAATATACAAATACAGCTATCACATGAACCTTTAGTGTTGAAGTTGCTCGGCTGGCCTCAACAGGGTTCCCTCAAATGCCACAGTGTGTCATGGAAAGGGGAAGAGACTTTCCCTGTACCATGAAGAGAATCAAACTCAACGCCTCTGATTCAGCATCCTTGCTCAAGTCCTTGCATTTTACAGGGTATTAAAATCAGTCCGTAACAGCTGTGATACTGTGATACTGACTGATACAGCCAGCTAGTACAAAAAGTCCATTCTTCTCTGGGTCTCCATTCAGCAGACAGAGAAGAGTCGAAAACCAGATCACTGACTGCCATTTGGCAGTAAGAGGACCCTGTGATCTGACAGTCTTAGAGGGCCATTTGTTGTGGATTCTGAACTGAGAAAGTTTACATGGGCATACTGATCCCCGAACGTCGTGCAGCCCCCACAGAACTAGCTGCTACAGTGTGCGGCTCTCAGGCAGGTAAACAAAGGACAGGCTCACGTCTAGAACCTCTGGGCTTCTCTAAAAGACCCGATTGACCTGGTCCTGGAGTTTAAAAAGGCTTGCTAAATGTGCTCAAACCAGCACAGAACATATCAGATGGCATCAAAGTGGTTCAGAAGAAGAGAACATGAAATGCTACACATATAAAGGCTAATTGACATCATGGAGACCTCCTCTCAAAAACTGGCACCGATGTAGCCATTGACATGTCATGTAGCCGGTTGGTTGTGGGTAATAGACTTACACTGTATGAAGTCCATTGTGTGGAGGAGTCCTCCACACAATGAATCACCTGTCTCAAACACGCTCTCCTCCACACTGTCCTCATTTATAAAGTGCTCGTGGAGATACAGAAATTCTTTCCCTTTTTATTTCCCCTTTGAACAGGAGAAGAAACACGCACTGTAGGCCTCTTTAAGATTAAAAGAATAACGTTGCTTGTCTCCTGGTGATTTAAAATAAAAGGCCTTGCTGAACGGTGTGAGTTTGACTTTAACAGAAAGAGAAGAGAATTGTTTTTAACTTTGTGCAGGTAACTGAACTATAGAACTGCGCAGTTTTTGGGTTGGCCCGCACTTCCTTTTTTACTGAGGATCGGTCTACAAGTTGCATGAAGTATAAAAGCTCTGTGATTGGTTTTTAGAGCAAGAGTTGCAGCTGGTGTGGTGTGTTTATTTTGTAGCGCTGATAATTGTGGCCGTTTTGAGAATTTATGAAGCAAATGCTGTTCTGACCCAGTGCTGGTTAAATCAAGCAGGGTACGAAAAGAGGAAGTGACTGCTCGGGCTGCCACAGCGCTTCTGACGGAAGGAGGAAGTGACTGTTCGGTGGCTGCAGGACATCTGATAAAGAAATAGGGAAGTCGCCTCAAGGAGCTTGCAAGGAAGAGTCATATAGCGGCCATTTCGGGAAAATCTCAGAGGAACCAAAATGGAGAGCTCAACTATGACATCTAGTGGACCAAGGCTATATAAGCCACTAAATGATCAGCTGGAGGAGCTGAGCAAAGCCATCCACATGTCTTGTTCAAGAACAACTAAAGCAGCAGATAAAGAATTCAAAGCTGTAAGGAAATATGTGGAGAAATTATGTGCTGCCCAACAAAAACTTTGCAGGACAGACAGCCTCTATACTTGATCTTCAAAGAGGAAGTCCGACAGAAAACACCTGGTGCTGTCAGGATGTTTAAGTGACACAGAAGTTCAGAAAATCGAGTCAGAAATGGTTCTGTGGCTGTTGGTAAACTGATTTTGAAGGAAAACCAGTGTTTATTGTGCTGAAGTAACAGATCCGGCGCGGTCTGATGGGAAGAATCAGCTGTACAATTCTGAGTGTGCAGCTTTGTTGATATTAACAGATCCGGCGTGGTCTCAGGAAGAAATAAATCGGTGAATGGTTGATATACCTACATGGATTTTGGTGTATCCGCTGAGGTCCAGAAAAATAATCAATGCGGACTGTGTTGGTTTGGATGTTGATAAATGATCCAGGAAGAATTGCCCTGGGTCTGTGTCTGTGTGTTGTTCAGTAACAACATGCACAGTTAAAGTTGGGCGCTCTTCCTTACTCTTTTAGTTTCAAAACACGAAGGGTGTTTGTCTCACTTTAAGGTTGGATTAAGAATTACGGTGTGAGGAACGGTTTCACTTTTGACTAGGGAAATAATATGCTTACTTTTGGGTTTATGAGAATTGAATTACAGTGAGAAGGGGATCTTCTGAATGCGCAGGCTGTTTGCTACTGTGAGACAGTGGAGAGAACTTACGAAGTTACCTTCTTTCACCAAGTAAGAGTGGAAGATCTCGTAACATTCTGGTGGAGATGCCGGGGTAAAAAGAGTGAGCTCGGACGAGGAAGTCAGAGAAAAGGACACCTTGATTTGAGCAAGGTGTTTAACTGACTCAGGATTCAGAGAATCGAGTCAGCTGTGATCTTGCGTTCTAATGGTAAATTGATTTTAAAGGAAAATCAATGTTTACTATGATGAAGTAATTCTGATGATATTACTAGATGTGCTGTGATACCAGTGAAGAATAAGTTGTGTACATGAGGATACACAATTGTGTTGAAGATTACTGGACCCGGCGAGGTCCATTTGATGAAGTTCTTGGGCAGATAAATGACAAACAGTTCTTCAAATGTGTGGAGAATTTAAAAAAGTAAAAACTGAACTTGCAGGTTCTCTGTACTGTGTGGACTTATATCAGAGTTATAAGTCCAAAGGTTATGCCCTGGAGGCCAAGAGTTGTGTATAGAGAAGAACATGACTTAGAAAAGGACATTTAAGGTCACATTTTGTCTAAGATGGGGAGAATTGTCCCACATGTGTTTATTTCTCTTCTCTTTTAAGAGGACAGACGCAGTTACTGAGTGTTGTCTACTTCCTCTTTCTGATTCTTGAAAGTATTTTGAGTGATTCTAAGTGTGTGAATGCTGTGAGTACTCGATTTGAATGATTCTGTGTGATTTGTACAAAATAATAAATAACTAATAATAACTCATAGGCGAGTGTGTGAACAGAGGAAGCCTGAGAGAGAAGTGTGTGTGTAGGCAAACTGCAGAGTGTGTGCGTGGAAGAAGGGTGTATTGTTTTTACATCAAGATTTAGTAGAACTAAAGTAGAACGTCACAAACAAACAGATAAAAAAAGTAAAATAAAGAGAGAAAATAACTGACAATTACATTAATGAATAGAAAACACACATACACAAAGTGCTATATGTGAAATTATTTTAGGAAAGAATCAGAAGTGAGATAGTTTAATATAAGATGCAATGAAGGAAGCAGCTTACACTCCTTTAATTTCCAGAGCCAGTATGTCCCCTCCCCTCACAGCACCCCTGCCCACTTGGCCCCCGTATCACGCGAGTATGGAAAGCTGGATAGCCCATGACGGGTAAGATCCCACCTCGAAACCCTGGGACAACCTAAGGCAGGCACAGTCACGATTACTCGTCTCAGTCCCTGTGAGCTCAGACTCACTGGTGAGATGAAGTGAAGAAGACGGGACTTCAAGGGTAAAGCCGCTGGGCTGAGGCGGAGGGGGAAATGTCATTAACAATGACCAGTGATGAGCCAAAGAGAGAAAACACTCCCTCTCTTTCTGGTTGAATTGTTCACAGCGCCATGTCTCCATAAACCTGACAAGTGGGCTTTGTAGCGATTCAATCTACTCAAAAGCATAAAGAACTAGTTTCCTAAAAAGAAAAAAGAAAAAACAAAACAGAATAAAACAAATGAATGAGCTCATGTTGCTGAGATTGGAGAATCTGATTATTTGCGCGGGGGTCTCCACTATTAGCAATACCTGGTATGAATGCGTGTGAATGGATGTGTGTAAATGGACGGTGACTGGACGGACGAGGTGAACTAAGGTTGGACCGACTGGACACTGAGATAAAGACTGGACTAAGGTTAAACACATGACTGATGACTGTTCTGTTTTAAGTTTTCTTTCTTATAACACAGATTGGATCATAAGTGAGGAAAACTCAGTATGAAATGTGAAGTTCGGGTTAACACACGGGTTTTGTTTACCTGAGAGGAGGATTGCTGAGGTGTGAAATGATATGACTAACCTTTTTCTTTTAATTTTCTAAGCTC
>NW_024582406.1:506323-579069 GCF_018398535.1 Haplochromis burtoni | reverse complement strand
GTCTTTTAGACCTTGTAATCTAAGATGTCCCAAAAATTTTGTCTCCCACAGTTCATAATTCTTCTCATCTCCGTCAAAAACCAACCTTGCCCATCGGCCACTGGGTTCACCAGCACGCTTATTCATGGTGCTAACTTAGCACGCTAGTCTTCACCGAACACGCTGTACTTTGCGACTTTTCTGGTGGTAAACTTTCCCCTGGCGTAGCTTCAATGTTTTCCTGGGCCCATAACCTGTTAGCAGAGACGAGTCTTCCAGCAGAATCTGCATGAATATTGAAGATACTTATATTGTCTAGACGGAGGAATAATCACACGTGGGGCATCAGCTTTCACCGGAACAACACTTAGTTTTTATTGAACTCTCGCGTGCACTCTGCAGCATAACAGGAAGCATCCTTTCAAAATAAAATCACAACAGATGACAACGAGGGCATACCTATTAACTAGCTCAACAGCTGCGTACTTTAAGGCTGCAGACCCTGAATTGGGATACAGCCTCTATGTTGCAGGGCGCATTTTGTGAATCGGTCGGAAGCGGATGCCAGTCCAGCACAGCACTTCCTGAGACAATAGTTGCTAAAACGAGATTGGTGAAAAGGCTAAAGCGCGAGGTGTCAGGTAAAGGTGATGAGTGTCTCAGCACATACAACGGCATAGATTTAAATTATGTTAAAGGGTCCACCAGCTCATTCACGTTTGATTTGTGTGACGTCATTAAGTGTGCAGGAGCTAGTAGCAGCTGGAGAGCATATGATGTGTGGGTCTGAAATCACCCTATGATATGCTCCAGTCATGTTTATTGGAGCCCCTCCTGGGGCAAACACATCCATACATACACAGCAGGTCAGTGATGCTCCTGGGAAAATGTGGTAGGTTGGACAGGAGTAGGATGGCAGTCACATGTCCCGGAAGGCCTGAAAGGAATAGTAATTCAAAGGGTTTATTCTGTTTTTCATAGCCTGTCACCATCTTCTTAGGTCCATGGAATATACTGCCTAAAGCCGAGAGCCCGGGAGGCGTATTCTATCTGGTAATCGGGGTGGACATGTCAGGAACAGATTCGTTTGGGGTAATTAGGGTACACTTAGTTTACCCCAAAGCCTGAGTCGCACTTAAAAACTCAATGACAAATCTAACTGATAAACTAATAATCTCGGCACCAAACAGATTATTTGTTTGGCAAGCGGAGAATGCCAATTCATTTATGCCAAAACAAGATAACTATACATGTTTCAAGTTTTCTAAAGATAATGTAAAGTACCAGGTGGGAGAAATCGACCCTACTTGGTGTGCCGTCACACCCACCGGAAGAACCACGAATAATGTGAGTGACCCGAGCACATTAATTGGAACATGGGCAAGAAGTGGGTTGAATTATTATTGTGGGCAAAGCACCCTTTTGGTTCGTGTCCCAATGGGAAGCGTAGGGACATGTGCGATGGTGCGACTGGGAGCTCCACTCATACTGATTGGAAATCAGGTAAAGACTATTCAGCAACACAACACACATACCTTAGGAGCCAGACATAAGAGACACATTTTGGCAAAAAGAGGGACCCAGGGTATACATGCATATGACCCCCGCCTAAAAACTCTCCGACTAGGATAGACTCCATAGGAGTGCCCGGGGGAGTTCTAAACGAGTATAAGCTGGCAGACCCAGTAGCTTCGGGGGTTGAAAGTATATTCCTTTGGATAACGCCTAATAAGAATGATGACCGCATTAACTACGTTCATTACAACTTGCTGAGACTCTCTAACCTTAGCAGGGACGCCATGGAAGGGTTTGCAGAATAATCCGACTTCGCTGATGGGAGTGCAGAATCGAATGGCCCTTGACATGTTGTTGGCGGAGAAAAGGGGGCGTCTGTGCTATGTTCGGAGACCTAGCTGTGCTGCACCTTTATCCCCAAAAATAATACTGCCCCAGATGGCTCAGTAACCCGAGCTCTGGAGGGCCGGAAAATTTGTCTAAAACGATGCATGAGCACTCAGGTATCGGAAACCCAGTGGAGTCCTGGGTGGCATCCGTGTTTGGACGGTGGAAAGGTTTGGCTATGTCAGCAATGGTTTCATTCGCTACACTTTTAGGGATACTGGTCACCTGTGGTTGTTGTGTCATTCCTTGTGTCAGAGGATTGTTGGTAGAGGATTGTTGGTAAAGGTAGTGGCAAGGGCAGTGGACCCCGGAGCGGTCGTTCCGGTGTTCCAGTGTCCATTGAGGAACTTAGATGCCATAGAGTGGGCTGAGGAGTGATACAACACGGGTGTGGTGACATTCCTTCTGGAATGTCAAAAGAGGGAATGTGGAGATACAGAAATTCTTTCATTGCTGCCATATAATCTGCATCATTATAATTGCATTAATAACATTCTTTACAGCGTTATTTCATTTAATAATATTTCTTACAGTATTGATATTGCATTTGAGGATCCTTCTATTATGTTTACTTTTATTACAGGTACAGCCAGAAGTATTTTATACACATTGCATAAATATTTGTGCTCATTCAGAGTTGTTGCATTAGTCTACAGAGGGTCTCAAGCTCTGTCTGGCGCGAGTCCAGTCAGTGGACATATGCTGCTGATGTTTTCTCCCGTGTGTTAATAAACTCATCGTTTGATTGCACTTTTCTGGGGCTTCCGTGGTTTGTGACACTGCTCTACATTGATCGATTTCGCGTCTTTCATGTTGAGATTTCTTTAGACTGGCGTATGTTACATTTGTCCTAATCTTTAATCTTTATTACTGGATAACTGAGAACTGACACGGGTGGCATAAAGCAATAAAATCTGGAGAACACAATTGTCAAATATTTGGTATTATTTTTGTATTTTGCTGTGTGCACAGAACGGAAGCCACACGTGTGCTGTGTGGGACTCCTCCCCCCCACCCCACCCCACCCAAAAAAACAAGAAAAAAAAAGAAATAAGAAAGATTATAACTGTAATAGACAAAAAAAAAAGCTTAGATCCCTACTCTTCGTTTTTTTTTTATGTTTATGCAAAATTAGAACATTTTAAATGACGCAAACAGTCACGGTCTGTTTGCTGGTGTGCGTAAATCACACTATTGCTGTCTTTTTAACTCTCGTTTCTCCCTAAGTTTCCTTTTCTTTCTTCTTCTAAAATAGATCCGTTACTGCGCCTTCTCATGGGTCAAAGCATGTGTCACTCACGTGGTTTGCCCAATGAGAAGAGGACGAAGAGGCGGAGCGTGACGCAGATCGAGTCTTGGAAAACCACACGCAGCAGCGTTCAAGATTTAGTTGTTTCGTTTCCCACCTGCTGAGCTGACCGATCAGGCAGACAAACATCGATAAAGGTATTGATCGATTGGTTTGGGAGATGATTTCGCAGCGAGCGTTTCTGCCACGCTGTGATCTATTTGAAATCAAAAAGACTACTAAACCTTTTAAACGCAATACTGGCTGCTTAATGCGCATTAACGGATTAAATAGAGTGAAATAGTAGAAACTAACACTGTATTGTATTTTTAAATGCGCATCATCTGCCAGGCCTGCTCGGAGTGGTGAGGGAATTCTGCTTTTTGCACTTTACAGACTTTCACCGTGTGTCCAGCTCAACGATCCGCTGATCATCATCATCATGGCTCTGGATGGATGTGGCTTGCTCTGCAAATATATCCTCATCATTTTCAACATCATCTTCGCGGTAAGTCCGGCTCGATTTTAATACTGCGTGGTTAATTACGGGAGGGTAGAGGGAAAGGCCAAGCATGGCTTTCGTTTTCTTTCGCCTGTTTTGTGATCAATTCTTGAGATAAACGGGCTGAAAAAGGCGTTTGTTTTTTTTACATGAAGGATTAAAAGTTGTAATTTTGCGATGAAACAGGGGTGTTGTGCCAAAAAATGGTTTCTGGTATTTGCCAAACAATTTGAACTTCTATTAATGAACTGTTGGACTCTAATCTGTAAAACATATTTCAAGTTGCAATAAAAATAACAATAGTTCTCCAAAGATATTACAGGTGGTCTGGACTGGAATGGTTACAATGTGGGTACAATAATAGAATAGAATAGAATTCAACTTTATTGTCATTGCACATGTACAGGTACAGGGCAACGAAATGCAGTTTGCATCCATCAAGAAGTGCTTTAGTGATATAGATATATTACAATATATATTAGCAATAATATAGATATGTAAGTATATTACAGAAATGGGTCTATTATGGTATGTTATAATGTACACGGTATGAAGTATGTTGTGAATATTCTATAACTATAAGTATGTACAGGCTGTAGTGAGTACAAGCTATGTACAGGATATGAACAGGATATAAATATGAAAAACTATACAGAATATGAAATAAATAGCTTTACAGAATCTGAGATGTACAGCTATACAGAAATGGGAACTATGCAAGTTGTAAACAGTTGTAGGATTAAAGATTATCGAATGTACAGAATGATTATTTACACAGAGCTATACAGTAGTGCAGTTAAGATAAGTGAGGGTGTAGATAGTTTCTACAGAGGCTAAAAGAGTCTTACAGATACTTACAAAACAGGTCATTTATTTTATTTATAATCCCATAAATCACATTGGCTACAGTTAGTTTACCGATATAAGCAAAGACATTACACAAAATAAAAAAAACAACCCACGTAGAAACGTAGACTGTTTTGCACACATCACTTTTTGGAACAACACCAGGTTTCCTTGTGGTTTCGTTTCTTAGGATACCAAGAGAGGTTACTTTCATTTTCAGGAATCACCTTTACCATCAGTGTAAACTGTGGGCTTGGCACATCTATAAGCTGATAGGAACCCAACAGTATTTTATTTTTGAAATATATATGTGTGTGTGTGTGTGTGTGTGTGTGTGTGTGTGTGTGTGTGTGTGTGTGTGTGTGTGTGTGTATTAATAGTCACAAAAATAACAAAATAGGAGTTGTATGGGATGGGATCAAATTAAGACCCACCAATTCATTTTTGTTCTTAGCTATTTAGTGGGATTTCAGAAATGTGAGGTTAAATTGTACAGACTCTTTAAAATAAGGCAGTATCTCCGATGAGTGGAAGAAGAATAAAGCCGTCTGAAAAGAAGAAGTGAAAACTTTCCTAAACAGCATGAACAATGCTGCCGCGGATAGATGATTACCCTTCACACCTCGGTGTTTTGTGCAGCAACTGAGAAACCAAATGCCACCACGTCAGAGTCTTAGCTTACACTATACTTCAAAGTCCATAATAGTAGTCCCCACTAAGGCTCCTCAAAAGCTGGTATGTCCTCAATCTCAGCTTTCACCTGTTTCTTTCTGACCCTCCTCCACCTCGTCTCCTGACACCACTTCCAGAGTTGTGAGTAAAATCCTGTCAGCCTCATTTAGCCATCACATCGTTCTGTGACCAAACAAGACCTGAAACATGTTTCTATGAAACACGATATGTAAATTATCTGTAATAAATGTAAATATTTAAAAATAAAATCTTTTGAGTGCCGGACAAAAAGACTGATACGACATGGTATCACTGCGACATTTTCAACTTCTTTAATTCTATAAACTCTGTCTTATTGCAACATTTGTAGCAGGTTTCAGTGCCAGTGTTGGTATGCTTGACAATCAAAAAAACAAAGTGAGAGAACTTTATGGTATTGGATAAAATACTAAATAATACTTTATACTATAATACTAAATGGTTTAACTTTTCTATTTTAACTGTTCTTCTTGGTTCTGTATGACATCACAGCATCAGTCCCGCCCACATCCCGTGTAAATGTTATGCTTGCGAGGGACAGCCAATCAGAAGAAAGCTGTCTTAAATGCCTGAAATGCCAATTTCTTGGTTGTTTGTCCCCTCTGCCAGCTGTTCTGCACAGTGTGAAAAACACTCATCTGTCACACAGCATGGTTTATAAATATAGACCCTAAAAACCTATATTTCAGTAACCAGAGGGTGTGAAAGTAACCAAGAATGTTGTTCATTACACTTTTGTCCTGGTTTTATTTCCTCATGTGACAGGTGGTGGGGTTTGCCTTCCTTGGACTTGGCTTGTGGTTGAGGTTCAGCGACAACACAAGAGCGATCTTCCATGTGGAGGAATTAAGCTCCAGCGCATTTGTTATGGGTCGGTGCATTTATTAGGTCGAAGAATCACGATGGTACATTTTGCTCCGATGCATATTTAACAGGCAGAAACGGCCCTCTTTCCCGCTCCGTTTTGTTAACAGGTGTGACTGTGCTGATCGCTCTCGGGGCAGTGATGCTGTTTGTGGTGATGTTTGGAGACTACGGTGCCTGCAACGAGAAGAGATGCGCTCTGCAAGTGGTGAGTTGTTTTGATGGGTAATGCATGTTGGCTTACAGTCTCACTTTTCCGTAAAGATGGGTGTCAGACCAGCTGTTTCCTGTGCTGTGACCACAAAACCCTGTGTCGCACAGTGGTTACACCTTTTAACTGTTATGGGAAAGTTTTAGGTTGCTTTTTAGGTTTAGTCAGAGAAACCAAAACAAAAATGTGTTAGTAACGTTTGGTATACCTCTAGTAATCCCATTTGGTCTCGTTTCTTAGGAGTCATTAAAAAAAAAACCCAAAAAGTGCCCTGCAAAGACATGTTCAGAACAAGCTTAAATACCCCGCTGCTTCCTGGAGGACTCCTTTGTTCATTAACTTTATGGCAAATTTTAACGTTACTGTTCAGGCTTTTATCTGTGTTTAACAGGAAGACGGTGAAACGTTTTAAAACCACCCCAGTGCCAGCATCAGAGGTTAAGGTGAATGCTGGAAATGGTGCTTAAATGTTAGAGCACATGCATCACCTACATGCTGGTGCAAATGGTAAAATCTGTGTAAAGTCGTTATTCAGATCAGATCCTTGATTCTAACGTGTACATCAAGTTCAACAAGTTGTTACAACATAATTTCTGTGGAACCACAGAGACAAGTCAGAGTGCCAGAGGAAAGTAATTAATAAGCTGCTCTCCGAGTACTCAGTCTTCTCCTTTCATCGATGACACAATGAAACAGCAAGGAAGGACGGACGGCTATTTACAGAGCTTCTGCTCCCCCCATCAGTCAAATAGTCTAAGATGATATGAGATACAAGGCAGGTTAACATCATGTGGCATACTAAGTGTTAAAAGCCGACTTTGTTTAAAGTCAAACAAAAGCCGAGCGTGGCATTGTGGTAAAAAAAAAAAGCTTTGTTTTTATTGATGCTACTGCCATTATTGGTTCTGTTTATATAGTTGGTTCCCTATTGATTCCCCTTATTGCTGCCAGATCAGTAAGCCTACTAAGGTTTTTAGCATCAGTGCAAATATTTTATCCTATCTGAGTCTAAACACAGTGTAGAAATAGAGTGCAGAAAGGTTGGCGTGTGTCTCTGGTCTGCAGGAGCTGCACGGCTACAAGTTTAGAGATTTGCAATGCAAAACTGTCCCAACCCCACCAAGCAGACAAGGTCTTCACGCAACTGCATTGAATTGTGCAATTCCATCCATGGATCATGCACTAGAATATCATGACTTTGAATATTAAAAGAGGTTTATAATTGTTAGCCTCAATGACCGAAGTTAGGAACTTCAAGAAAGCTAGCTAATTGCTTTCTTTTAAAGACAGAAGGCCAACATATGGATAAGAAAGTTTGGCCAGCTGCATAAAAGAAAAGAATCTGGTCGTTTATTTCTTTTAACCACCCAAAAGACCACACTGACTCACTGCTCCATCTTTTGGTTTAGATTGGTATTACATCAAAAGTACAGCACAGCTCGAGCTCAACTTAAGTTGATTTCTCTTCAACACAACATGCAGATGTTTTGCACATAAAGTTGCAGAATTTGTTTCTTCACATCTTGCTGAAAGCTGTAGTTACTTTTGGGAGGTCCTTGTTAGAGTTTACTGCAATGTTAAGCCTCGTCTTCTCTTGATGCACCCACATAAAACTGGAAAAGCTGTTTCACTTCCTGTTCCTGTGTGTTTAAAAGTGTTAAAGTTAACAGAGTTCTTCCTGTCCCTTCAGTTCTCCGCCCTTCTGGCCATGCTGGCTACACTGGTAGTTGTTGTTGGAGTGCTTGCCAACATTAAAAGCCATGAGGTGAGAGAAAATACTGATAAAAGGGATGAAAATCAATTATGTGTCCAGTATGTCCTGACCATAAGATTGTATTTTGATCTCTCATGTTAAAGGTTGGACTCAAGTTTGCCGAGTTCTATGCTAGCTTGTATACTCTCTATGTGGCCAATCAAGACCCAGGAATTGCTGTCACACTCACCTTCATCCACAACACTGTACGTATATAAGCTGCTGTTTTTCATTTTTACCTAATACTAAATTTTAACTCTTACTTCCTGTATACTCAAGTCTTTTCTGCTTTATGCATACAAGTTATATGGCTGATACACACCGAGAAGACGTCATTGTCAGTCGTTTCCATCAATAACTGTGGAAGCAGTAAGGGTGTTTAGTTTCTCCACAGGGCTGCGCAGGGTAGTGTTTAAGACTTGTTTTTTGCCTCCCTTCACCTCTTCCTTCATCTGCCTGCTTTGCAGCTTCACTGCTGTGGAGTGACTGGCATCTCCATAATAGAGCTCGTTAAGCAGACCTGCCCCAAACCAGATGGGTTTTTTGAATACATCAAGATGGATGTAAGTTGGTGCCAATAAATGAAGCAGTTTACAGTGGTCCTGCCACCACTGCGAACTGCACTGCTTTACCTCTTTCACTCAGCTGTACTGTACTAGATGCTCAGTTTGTTCGGTCTTCCTGCAGAGCTGTTCTGGCGTCATTGCAGATGTCTTTATCGGTAAAGCACCAATGATGATGGGCATCTTCGTTGGAACTGGAGTGCTCCTGGTAGGCAAATAATGCGTGTTTACTTTGCAACAAGTAAAGCTTCAAATGAGTTGGCAAATGCTACAAATAGTAGGGAAGATAGTGTTGTTCCTGTTACTATTAGCTTATACACAGTACTAAAGGTTCTATATTGTTGTTCATGTCAATGGCCATACATTAATCACTTTGCACTCCTCTCTCTCTTAAATACTTCTTTCCCCTCCCTTTTCGAACTTTTTCTTCTCATTTTATTTCCCCAATCATTCCAAAGTTCATTGCTCTGATTTGCAGCATTACCCTCAGCAGAAAGATTGTTTCTGCCTCAACACCTCAGTACATTATCCTGACTCAGACCACTTCTACTCAGGCTAACTTTCAGCCAGTTCAGCATGAAGTAGTCACCAGCACACATGCTGACCAGGAGCCTGTCTTTTTCACTCCTCTCAGCGCAGCCAACATCCCTGTGGCTTATGCTTAGTGCACTCTTCATTCTCACTGCGCTTTTCTCGCCATTTTGATTTTACTCCACATTGCTTTAGTGTGAATTACACATACTCCATCTGCTGCTCTCAGCATTGTCTCAAATTTTTATCATTAGCAGTTATAGGAGAAATCCAACCTAACACACACACGACTTAGCTTACAGTTGACAGGTTTGACAGCAGATCACAGCATTTAGCAAATGAGTTTTCACATTTTTAAAATCACCAAAGTTGCTTCATCTGCAGAAGGATTGACATTTGCTGGCAAAACGGTATAAGAAACCCTCTGGCGCTCTGAATATTCCCTCCACCACTAGTCAACTCTTCAATCTTTACTTTAGTGCCTTTAAACACACACGGCCAGTACATCAATACGGTTGGATTTGTCCTGTTTGTTTCGACCTCACACTTTCTCAAACATTTCTGTAGCTGCGTGCTGATTGCTGTGGCTGGAAGTTCTAGCCTCCTTCACACTCTTTCACCTGTTGCTGGTTCAATTCTCGGGATGATGTAGTGGGTTGGTCATTGCATAGCTCTTTATCCCATCCCTGCTCTTTACTTGCCCTCCTCCTTTGTCTGCACAACAGATGACTGCCATGATCTGCGCCATAGTTCTCCTGAACCAGCTCAAGAATGCCCATCGGGAGAGGACAGTGTACTATTCAAATGTGTACTAAGAGGCGGATTAGGGTTTTACACCCTTAACCACCTCCTGTCAAAGGCCACTGCTTTACATACAAGCAGCACATCAGTGTTTACATATTTTCCTTTAGCTATGATTACATTACTTCAGAACCATATTTTGATTAAAAGGCTTTTTTTTAAAGACATTTAGCTTAATAAATCCTGTAACATGTTGTGCACTAACCTCACTGGCCTCTAGATTATTGTGGACAAACCCAGCCATGAGAACACATTAACAAATTCAGCTGGTAAAACATGAATTTTTTTTTTTTTTTTTTTAAACATTTTTTCTCCTGAAAAGTTACACTGTTTATTTATGAATGAGTATTAGGGCCACGTTAAAGGGGGAAGAGAAACAACGTGGCCATGAGCATACAGACACTGAAGGTGCAGAAAGATGCATCTGGTTAAAATAAAATGGCTTGAGATTGACAGATGCAAGGACATTTATGGTCACACTTATGCAGTACAGATGTTGAATGATCATCTTTGTTATAGTAGAGGTCCAATTACAGCAAGGTGTAGCATGTTGGGTGTCATCGCTCTAATGTGAGCTTCAATTTCACATTACCTTTAGTGGCTGTATACTAGAGTATTGTTAAGATTTTTAGATTT
Organism: Haplochromis burtoni; assembly: GCF_018398535.1. Lineage (NCBI taxonomy): Eukaryota > Metazoa > Chordata > Actinopteri > Cichliformes > Cichlidae > Haplochromis > Haplochromis burtoni. The sequence continues at coordinate 568,482 of NW_024582406.1, read as the reverse complement.
CTGGTAGAGGTTGCAGAGGGCCAAAGAGCAGGTCAAAAAACAAGAACAGCAAAAAAGACAGCCAGGTACCCGAGAGAGGTTCAGTTTTAGGTCAAACTGTTTAAACATTCCAGACTCAATGCTTCAGAAGACTTGTTTCTGTAAAAGCTTTCATCCTGAGAAAAGGGAAAAAAATAAGCTCACGTTTCATTCCTTTGTGTTTTGCTTGTTAACTTTTTTTTTAAATTTATTTATTTATTTTTTTTAAATGACACAATGTTAACCGTCTTGCTGATAAAAAAAATAAATAAATACATTTCAAAGGCTAAATGCCTCCAGTTGTCTGTCACTTGTTTTCTTGCCCTGTACTACTTATTTGTACTATTTAGTTATAGAAGCAAAACCTCCAGAGACACTCGTTTCCATTAAGCGACAAAAATCAAGTTGCACTTGTGTAATACTCTTTATTTCGTTGCTTACACACCAGTGTTTGGACCTGTGGAGAAAAAAAAAAAAGTTAATGTAGTCATTTCACGTAATAAATGAGAAACACTGAGCACTTTATTAGGAACACTGGGTAGCTGTGTGAAACCTGACCAGGTGGTTTCTGTGAATGGAAACTCCAGTAATATGAGCTCCAAGGATAATTGATGTAGCTACATTACTCATCACACCATGCTTTACAACTTTGAGGAAGTTTATCGCAGAATGACAGCGTAGCAGGAAATCATGCCACCCTCTTGGCTCGTTTAACCACCAAATAACAACCAGCGCAATGACCCATCTGGGTCTTGTTACTGCATGTGGTTTGCAACAACAGTGGCAGCAAGGTCACAAACCCCTCACGGATCAAACAGAAACCTTTGCAATGTGTTAGAACAGGAAGTACATAATGTGCAAGTCTGCATCATTGTGATTTCAGCAGACTAGAATCTGAAAGCATTTCCCATCCTTTTAGTTTTTTTGGATATTAACTAAGGGTTTGAGAAAAATATTACATTTAAAATGACAGATTTCTGCAGTTTCCCCCCCACTTTGTTATGTTTTCACAGAGTGAAAAATGATTTGATACACAAACTTAGGCAACATCAGTAATCGGCTGTAAACCCTCTGGCGTCAACGACTGCTGAAGCTCAAGGAAACTGACAAAAAACAAAAACAAAAAACCCAAAAAACCTTAATTTTTACATTTGGCTTCAGATGCTTTCAGGTCCTGCTTGTTTTTGAAACTTTCTGCCTCAGGTAGTGAAAAGTGTTGAGACCAACTTCCCCCGTTTAGGCACATTCTTTTATTTACCGGGTTCACGTGTTTAGTTATCGCCCATCAGTACCCAGCGGTGCCTTGGCCTTTGTAGTTTAAGAAGTGCCGTTCAGGTTGAGCATTAGACTGAATCTGAGTTCCTGTAGCGCCACATATACACAGTCATGCTACAACACGGCCTTCACCACACTGAACAAGTGATTCTTTAGAGCTCGTTCTTTGCTTCAAGTTCATCATTCTTTCCAAAGAAGGCGTTTATTTAGATGCGATGAGCTAAGTCTCACCTGGCCCCTCTGTTTTTGTCTATTACCACATTACACAACATAAATGTCAACTTGCGTCATCATGTTCTGAGGTTTTCCTGCACATTTGTTAGCAGATTTTCAACCACTGAATCCTTATTGCTTCATCGCCAGTCTACTTGGGCGTCGTATAGAATGAAAAGTTAGAAAACCTTGTTTATCTAAAAGTCTGCAGATATCAGATTTTATTAACGAGTGTTTAAATTAAAACAATTTTCAGTCAGGAATCAAAACTTTTCAAAATTGGAACAAGTATTTTTATACTTTTAAATGAACAAGCTGCCCAGTGTTTCATTTCTCTTTATGGTCTTACCTTCGAGGCATCTTAGGGTGCAGTCATCAGAGCACAATTCTGTCAGGCACAAGAAGTGGATCTGAGTGAGAAGGGAAAGAAAAACCAAAAACAATAGCATTACTACCCGAGTTCACTTATCTGCACTGGGCCTGAACATGAATGTAACTTATACACAAACAGCTGTTTACTTGTGTGCATCTTAGGTGGGAAATACCTCTGGGTCTTCTCGGAGGGAGCCCCCTTTAGTCATGTGTGGTGGAAGAGAGAGGAAGCTGTAAATTGCGATCTTCTGGACCTGCAAGTCCGAGGTCGGAAGCATCTGCAAAACCCCCAGGCTGCTGCAGCTAAACGACATAACAGTGACATGCCTTTACAACCAAAGACTGACCAACAACTGGCATTAAAGAAGCCCCATTCTTTAATGTTGGAGCTTTGTGGCTGCAAGGTTGCCTTCACACAGTGTCAGCAGTAATTTTGGCAAGACAACGCAAATCTTCATTAAAAAAAAAAAAAAAAAAAAGATCATGACGGCTTTAAAATCAAAGCAGTACAAACATCCACACACTGTGTTACTAGGTAATCCCCACCTGACTGAGTTTGAATTGTGGAAAGTGGAATTTGTGACACGAGGCTTTAGTAAAAATCCACCAATCATTTCCTCCAAGATGGTTAAGATTTTTGTTTTGTTTTTTCTTTGCATATTTTGCGGGTTTCACGCAGCTTTCAGGAACAGGTTTTAACCTCATACTCATCTACTTGCAGAGGCATGACTGGCATCTATTAGTGCACTAATTGATTAGCAAGCTTTGCAAAGTCAATGGCATTTCTTAAATTGCTGGCACAGCTATCAAATTTACAATTAAAATGGCCGTTTATACTGTTAAACTCGTGTCCTTTAACATGAACAACCACAGAGAAACTGTTTTGCAATTAACTAGAAAATTAGTACTTACTAATACAACTACAGTTTCATGCAGTGTGTCCATATCCCCGAGCACACTAAACCACTGATCATGTTAAATGGTCACTGGGGCAGCCAGCAATATGAACAACAACAACAACACCACCATCTGTGAGGACATCATTTTCCTCCTTGTATAAACATACCCATCATAAACAAGAATCCCACTGGGATATGGAGCATCAGTGTAAGCCAGGCAGGAGTGAACCAGCAGCACAAGTGTGGACTCTGAGGGGTCCTTCAGGCTAACCTCCACATAAACTGTTCTGCCCTGCAAGAGGCTGAGAGGGAGGTGAGCCTCAGGGTGGTAGCTGGTGAAAGACTCATCTGCAGGGAAAAAGAAAAACGCTTTAATAAAGTGTTTAAGAATACTCTGCTTACTGGCTCCACGCTATGATCTGGTCCTTGAACAGAACACAGATGTTAAAGAAAAATTACCTTTGGCAATTCTCAGTTGCACAGTGACAGCAGCTGGTGTTGGCTGTGTGAGAGGAAGAGGAGGCTGTTCATCCATCACATGAAACTTCACTTCACCTGGAGAATCTGCTGAGGAACTACATCCCACCATAAACCTGTGGAGGGAAGGAGACGGACACACACACACACACACAAATTTTTTTGAAACAATACACAATTGAAAAGCAGCTGTTGATCAAAGCACTGCTTAAAGAACAAAAACAAAATGAAAGAACATAATGGAAACAAGAACAAGCTGAGGATGAAGCCTTGATGGCGCACTTGTGAGATTAGAAAGCCTTTTACAAGATTCTGGTATCTTATTTACCTAAAGGCAGCTGGTTTGGTGTCAAACTGTGCGCCACACAAGAAGCAAGTGACTATGTAAATACAGAAGACGTAGAAAACATTTACCACCACAGAGAAAATACAGAATGGCCACTGCAGTGGGCCAGGCACATAATTCAGTTGTGAAGATCTAATATTTATGAGATTTTGATGAGTGTCATAACAGCTGGGGGAGGCATCTTTTCTGAGCAGCTGAGACCAAGTCATTTTCATCTTTCACTTCCTATTGAACCCATCGACAGCTGAGAGTTTTAAATAGGGATGAAAAATGATATAAAACGAGGTACTTCTCTTTCATGTTGCAATTTGTCATTAAAGGAAATATAGTTAAAAAAAAATATCAATGTGTTGGAATCAGCACCCTCCATCTGTCAGCTGAAAGTGAACAGTTTAAAGATTGGACGATTGTCATGGCATCAAAAATGGTGGACATGGATTAAAGCTGAAAACACTTTGCCTCCATGTTGGACACCTGTGGACAAATAGCAAGTACTTTTTTTTTTTTTTTAAATTTCCCCACAAAACACTGGTTGAGAAAGATTGAGCACATTTGCTCAAACTGTTGACAAACCACAGAACAATGACTTTGCTTTTCCTCACTTCCCGTTAGAAATCACCAAAAAGTAAAAAATATTTCCCAAACAAAAAAGGTAAACTTTCGTACAAGGAGGATTACACATAAAATTCAGTGTCTCAAAACTTGATTCATTTCAATAATTGTAGCTCATGAAAGTCAAAGTCCAGATAGAATCCAGTATAGCATTATCAGGGTATTTCAAGTTACTATTCAAACAGTTTAAATATTGTATCCTTGTCCAAGCACACAAGCAGGGTCATGTTGAGGTCAAATCAGAAGTCTGACAACCTTCAGACAAACGGGAGTATAAACCACAGAAGGATTTTGCAGAAACGGCGAATATTTAAGAGAAAACAATCTTTCCTGCTACAGCTGAATGGTTAAAGCTAAGTACTACAAGGCTGCTGGCAATTGTTACAAAAGCAAGTTTCCTGTAAACAGCAGTGACATACCTTAAAGGAGAACTCTCATGTGCAGAATCGCCGTTTTGGTAAGGAAGTAAACCTCGAACTTCCAAAAGATGAACCACCGTCTCGCCAAGCATCTATCAAACATATATTTTTAAAAAGTTTTAATTTATTCTGCAACAGTGGCGTGTGTTTGTCCATTTTTCCTTCTTTTTGGGGGGTCTACATGATGTGATAACATAGGAATGTGCCTTACATGTTTGTTTACTCCGCAGCCATCCAGAGGTACAATGTAGATGTCAAGATCAGGGGTCAACCTCTGCAGCGTGCAGGAAGCATTAATGTCCTCAGGGGAATGAGCTGGAGGAGCAACTGTGGGCTGTACTACAGAGTCAGGCACCGCAAAGACGCAGTACTGTCCCACTGTACAGCCTGCCGACACACATGCAGAGTGGGAAATAATTATTGGATCCCCTGCTAACTACAAGAAACATTGTGCCGCTGTGCTTGCAAACAAGGATCTCACCACCAAGCCATGTTTTGCTTGGGGATCAAATACTTATTTAAGGCTTCAAGCCTGAGAGTCGTTGCATTAGTCATTTGCTTTCCCCCTTTACAGTCGTCATCCTTTTAGACAAGTGTTTACAAGCTTTGTATTGTGTGAGACTTACCCTTCACAGTGTTTGAACAGCAGCCTAAAGAGTTACTGCAATCAGTATCTGACACAGATCCAAGGCCGCAGGGTGAGGCGGAGGGCGTGTACGTGTGGGCCTCGAGGTAATCTGAGAGGAAAGCAAACAAAACAAGGAGAACTTGTTATGGATGACTCAGCAGCATGAGATGGAAAATATGCAATACAGGTGTGTAATTACAGCCACAACATTAGGCCGAGGGTTTCCTGCCCCCTTGTGGTGGTGATCTGAAGTCAAAACACTGCTTTTCTGTTTAAGCACAACATTTCAGTGCAGTCAAACTAAAACTGTAAGACCAAACATTTAAACTGCAAGGCATTCAAGATTGATAAACCCTTAAATGTGATCATTTACCTCTCACTTTGTCTAGATTCTCTTTCACATCTTCATCAGGTTTCTCAGATTGCTCATTATGGTGCTGCTGAGTAATATAATGTGAATATAAACTATGGAAAGGATTGTGCAGTGGCGGAGGGATGTTAAAATATCCTGCCATCATGCCATAGTCAAAGTTTGAGTGAAGCTGAGATTTAGCAGATTTGTTTTCAGAGTTTATGCTGCCTGTAGGATGGAGCTCGTTGCCTTCGGGCACTTTAGATGGGTAGTATAGATAATAGAAAGGACTATGCATCCAGTTATGAAAACCATACACTGATTGTGCAGGTGGAGTCAGATGTTGAGCTGGAGCAGAAGGTGCTTGAAGAAGATTGGGTGAAGCTGGAGAAACTTGGTTTCCAGGTCTGTAATACATCTGAGAGTAATGATAATAAGGGTGGTAGTAGTACTGGTAAGGATTCAGTTGATTGATGAATGATTGAGTGTGAGGAGGGCGTTGTTGAGGCTCAAGTTTATGATGGGGACCTTGTGGGACTGGAGGCAGCACTGCAGGAGACACAGATGCAGAGCGACTTGCATCATTGTGCTCTAAATGAACTTTAGCAGACAAATTAGGATGTTTGATCTGCTCTGTGCTATATTTTTCAAAGTTCTTGTGTGCTTTTATGTAGGCATTCATGTTGTGCTCATTTACTGGAAGAATTTGTGAAGGAGGAAGTGGTGAGGAATTCGACAAGTTTGTTTCTCCAGGCATGTCGGGATGTGATGGAACCAGTCTTACAGCCTCACCCCTTGAAATATGTGGAAAGTAATAGTAGTAAAGATATGGGTTTAGAAGGTGAGGAGCATGAGTTTCAAGGGTTTTGTCAACCAATTTAGCATTTTCCGGTTGGGCGTAGGGATAAAAGGTAGTCTCTGACACAGGTGGAGGGAACTGGTCCGAGGTGACTTTCCTGATGCTCTTAGACTGTTCAACATTGGGAGCCAAAGCTGAAAATTCATGTTTACGCAAGTGAGCTGAAGAGATTTCGTGAGAAACATCCAGACCTGAATCAGGGTTTTGAGGTTTGCCAGAAAGGGGGATTTTGGGGTGATGGTAGTAGTGGTAGTATGGATTGAAATCGTGTCTCAGAGGCTGGAAATGCGGCGCTTCGAGCTGAGCTGGAAAGCCTGTAGGTGTGACACTGTGCTTCTCAGAGAACGCCAAAAAAGGAGTTTCTTGATTTTTTCTTCTTTCTGGGTTCTCCCGACGTAAATCTTCCATTTCTTCAACGAGTGACGGAGGACTGTCATACGGCTCCCAGAAAGGCATCTGGTAGACGTAGTAGGGTTGATAATCTGGCTGGAAATCAACAGGAGGGTGAAGCTGAGAGCTAGAAGTCGGCTCAGGAGTCAAAGATGCTGGAGTAGGAGAATCATATGAAGCATGTACTTTAGGACTGGCATAATTATGGTGATATGTAGGGTGAGGATAGTACGGTGGAGCCAGGTAGAAAGGAGGGGCCCATGGAAAAGGCTCCTGAGCCCCTAACATAGGTTCTTCTGCCCCCCTGGTTAGATGAGCTGGGTTGTTGACCAGAGGCTGAGTGTTAACGGAGAGCTCTTCAGGAGAAGACATAGGGCAGGCAAGTGTGAAGATTTCCTTGCCTATCTGGAGAGGAAGTATATATTCTCCATCCTGGAGGAGGAAAAACAAAACAAAACAACATTTAAAGACCACAGGAAATGACAATATGCACATGTAGTAATCATCAGATACGATGATTATGCTGGAGAACCAGATGGGCTAAAGAGTCTTGTCTAGTCTGTCTTGTGTACAGTATGCTCTGAAGTTCACCTTTTCTGTGATGCCACATGTAATAAACGGAGCAGCAATTACAGTATCTGCATCTTGCTTAGCCAAAGTGTAGCCACACTGCTCAGCCAACAGAGCTAGAGGGGTCCAATCTCCTCTCACTGCAGACAGAAGAGAAATAAAAGTTCATATTTTATTCAACATATGAGGGCAAAAGGCTAAACTATTATCTAAATTAAGTTTGATGCCAATAGAAAGAAAGGGGAGCCTACCATTTACTCTCTGCTTCTCCAAAGGAGTCGATTCATGTACTTTGACAGTCATCCCATGTGAAGAGCAGCAGAGGGAGGATAGCCCCACAGTGTGAGGGCTGATCTGAGAGACTGGACAGGATATCTTGACCGGGGTTCCCCTCCATAGCAGGGGCAGCACATAACTGCCATCCTGAATAAAAGCAGAGAGCATTTATACCACCCTTAGCTAAAAACACCCCACCTTAGACCATACATGCTCAGGATTTTAAAAGAGAAACATTTGCCAGATTCAAAGATTATTTAACGTGAATGTACAACTCATCTGATCAGTCAAAAGGAGGAAGGTTTTACAAAAAACTCAGGTTTTTTTCTAAATAACAACAATTAGCCCAGTTTTGGACATTTTTCATATAATTTGACACTTAAAACTGTATCAATGCAGCCATAAACAAACACACTACATTATTTTTTGTAGTTTTGGCTGTTTTGCCTCTCTGGCTTTAAAAGGGGAAAATGAAGGGGAAAAAAAACATGTGATTGAAGTGTAAACTTTACTAAAAAATTGCATTAACTCCTTAGGAATAACAGTCATTTTTATACACAGTCCAACATTTTTCAGAGGTTCCACATAAACTGCTTAGACTTGGGGACAGCAGAAACTTTACAAGTGGAAAAATCAATAATCTGGTGCAGTGTTAAAAAGAATGACTGCATTGACTGGCTCAGCTGCAACAACGGGCCTGGAAGACCACAGAAGACAACTAAAGTGCATGATGACAGATTTATTTCCATGGTTAAGAAAACCAACTGCACAACATCTAAGCAACTCAAGAACACTCTGGAGGAAGCAGACGGGTCATTGTCAAAGTCTAAAACAAAGAGAAAAGAGTTTATGACAAGACAAAACCTAGTAATACAAACACAACATGGCCACATTAGGCTTTGTCAAAAGACATCTAAAGAGCCTGCACAGTTATGCAAAAAACAACCTTTAGACCCATCAAACCAAGAACTCGTACCAGAATGATGGGAAGAGGAAAAATGGCTTGTGATCTGAAGCACGCCACATCATCTGTCAAACACGGTGGAGATAATGTGGCACAAATTTTGTTCAGACAGAAAAAAAAAGAAAAAAAAAATCCAACTACCAGGAAACATTTACAGCTTCTTTTGAGAAGAGCAAATATTAATTTAATGTTTTTGTTTTTTTTCAAATCTGAATGCGTGTACCACTGTGCATGCAGCAAAACTGTGGAAGAGTTTGAATGCAGAGTTGAAGCAATGCCAGAACAAAGAAGTTCAAAAAGGAGTTATAAAGATATGGATTTTCATGAGAAACAGATGTTGTATTTAAGTGAATGTCTGCTTAGTACGTTTGTTAGTCGTACTTATTCTGATTTTCCTATCAACATTCCAAAACTGGAGGTATTTTGCTTAGATGCGTGAAAGTAAAGTTATAGAGTTGCATAAAGAAAATGTAAACGATCATTTAAATTCCACATATTTTAATAACAGAATATGTACTCTGTTTAAATCACTTTCTGTGTAATTTTTGAGTTATACTGCTAAACTGATTGGACAGCTCACAGTGCACAACACAGACGTCACATCTAGATCGTGTAACTTAATTTACTGTGGTGGCGTCTGAAGGCAAAATTACAAAAACTGTTTCAATTATTTTTTTAAGAAACGTAAAAAATTAAAATCTAAGTGTAGCACACAGACACACGCACCTTTTGAATGACATGACAAGCGTAATATGGAACCATCAAACGGAGGTCTCTCCATGTGGTCTGAAGAGTATAACCACACTGTGGTGGTAGCTGGGACAGAGGCACCGATGATTCATTCGCTGGGACACAAATAGACGACACAAAATCTTAATTTTACTAATATTAAGAAACTGTTTGGGTTTCCCAAGAGAAACCTTAAAAAAAAGAAAAAAAAAAAAGAAACACTGCAATATAGTGCAAGTATAAAATCCAGGCTACTGGAGCGCATAGACATGCAAAAGGTGTAGCATCACCTCGGTCCAGCAAGAGCTGTGCAGCTCGTCTCCTCCTGACAGTGAGGGTCATGCCGTCCTCCTCACACTCCACCACAGGGAGCAGCCTCTGCCAGCTCTCCACTGTGCTGCTGACCCGGTGACCCCTGAGCCTTGTCTGGCTTCCCAGAGACCGGACTGGTAAACAAAAACAAACCACCTCTGAGAATATGGTGTTAGTGTGAGGATTATACAGAATGTAAAGTGTGTGTGCGTGAGTGAAAGAGGGGGAAATTGGGAGTTTCATGTAGCAAACTAATGGATAAGAAAACTGGACACAAAATGCCTCTTATAGTGAAAAGATTCGTTTTAGTGGTAGAATAGTTTCTAATCATCATGAGGGATTAAAATGTACCAACTACTTTATAAAAATGACTAAAATTATCAAACTGGTTTCGTTAGGGGAGTATTAAAGTAGCAAAGTAAAACGCAAGCACAGTGAGGAGGAGCCTGGGGTCAGGTGAGTTCAGGACAGTGGCTTACCTGAAGCAGAGGACTCTGATTGGTAGTCGAGATTTGGGACGTTTGGCTCCAGCTGGCCAGCGATGACAAACTTGCCGTAAACTACGTGCTTAATTTTCCCCTCTCTGCAGTCTCCATATGAATAAACCGGCTCGTCCTCGGCTTGCCTGGGGTTGTGACGGTCACTGACACCTGTAGGACCCGAAGAAGACGCCATTTTGGGTCTTAGTCTCTTCTCGGGCTTTTCTTCGGGGCTGCTGCTGGGTTTCTCTTTCCTGCTGTGGAGGTCGTCAGAGTTTAGGAGGTCTTCTGCGCGCCTTGAGCCGAGGTCCAGCCGCTCTCCGACGTCAGGGCCGGAGGAATGACTGCTGCTGCTTTCCGTAGTTAAATGACCTTTGCTGTCATCAGGAGGAGAATTCGATTGGAAGGAGGATGCAGTAGGCTCACACCGGCTTACTAGAGGCAAAGCGATTGTTGTGATGGTGTAAATAAGCACAACACCGAAGTATCCTTTATGTTTGAAATGCATTGCCAATACGCGTTTTTGTCTTTGCACCAAAACACTGGGACGGGATGAAGGGCGGCAGTGTTTTTGTAGACTTCCTGTCAGCGCACCTGGTCACTTAATTAGCCTTAATTGGCAAAGAGGCACGCGCTCTAACCCGTTACTGTCCCAAGTGTTTATGTTGGCGCTGTTAGCATCCAGCTGCTAATCTAATACCTTTTCCGTCTAGTCATATAGCGTGTGGGATATTATCAATTTAGCATACTACTAGTTAGTCTTATTTATATACTTTCCTGAACACACACAAGATATTTCGTGTTTGTCTTGAGGGTTGTTTTTTTTACTGATTTGGTCACACACTGTGTATAGACATGATTGTGAGTGATGTCTCGGAATAATCTGGGTCTTATTGCCAAAATTAAAATAGCATTGTGTCGCTTCAGCGATCCTAGTTTTGACTGTCACGAATCTTAAATGTGTATTTACGTCTCTGTCCACTAGAGGGCAGCACTGCATTGCACAAAGTCACCGAAGATTTGAAAAGCATTATTTTACGAACCCCACTGAAATCATGTAGACTTACTAATCTGTAAGTCTGGCTAACTGTGTATGTTTCATCTTCTAATACAGTTGAGTAGCTGATTTTTTTTTAAATTAAAACATCTGGACATGCATTTGCTCAGCTACACATGTGGCTCTGTCTTTCTGATAGATGCCATTTCATCCCTGAAATTCAGATCATTTGACCCCTGCCCTCTTTTTTTGTAAGTCATTTATTTTTATCTGCTGACAGAAAAATTAGTCAGAGGCTAAAAGTAACTCACACTGGAAGAATATTTCCCCACATAACTCCTGCTTTTACTTGCAATGACTCCACTTCCTTTCATTCATTTGCATTTTGCATTTTTTTTTCCAAACTGCGTTCATTTTTAATAACTTGCTGATAAACTCCCTTTGGAGAGACCTGCTCTTGGAAAAGACTGTTTAATGGCTTTGTCAGCAGAGAAAAACTGAACCGATCAACTGAGAAAGACGGTCAGCGATAGTTTGCCACCAACTCCATTCGACAGGCAGTGAGTGTGGAGCTGATATCAGTCATGCCATCAGATTGTGGTTCAGATCAACTGACGCCAGAGAGGGGCTGCGTCCTTACAGCATTATCATCAGTGCTGTGTTTCCGCAGCTACCATGAAGTTTAGAAGAGACTGCAGAGATAATGTTAACAGCTACGCTTCTTAAAGAGGACCCAGAGCTCTGTGTGTGTGTGTGTGTGTGTGTGTGGTGGCGGTGGCGGTGGGGGGGTGTTGATCAGTTGATGGGCGCGGCAGTGGGATGACTCATATTTGGAGTTGCCTAGCTACAGGCACGAGTTGTTTTCTTTAGAGTCAGAGCATGAGTACAGTGTGCATGTCTGGCTTTCATTGAGATCGCAGGGCTTTGTGTGGGAGGCATAAACGCAGGGGTGACACCGAGCAGGAAGCGGGAGGAGCAGACATCGTCCCAAAGAGAAGAAGAAACCACGCGGGGACAAACTGGAGTTAAATGTAGTAATAAGAGCAAAGGGAAAGAAGGGGGAGGGCTACGAAAGAGCGCCCTGGGTGAGGAAGTGAATCAAGAATGAAAACCCCTAGCCAGTAACCATGGAGACAGTTTGGCTCAGCTAAATATGAGGCATTATCTTTTTTCCCCTTCTTTTTTATTAAATGTAAACGGTAGCTAGGGCACCACAGTCGACACACAAAACGTTCACCGCACACAAAGTTGTTCTGCAGCCTTCAAAAGTGAAGTGGCTCACATCCACTGTAGAAAACCTCGGCTGTGTCGAGTTCATAATAGACTCCCGAAGCTGCTCCTGTCTCACTTTTCTATTCAAACCACTGGCAGGCAGCCAGCGGGGCACAAGCAAATGCTCAGAGATAAATTCTCTTAGCTGTGCGTTTAGCCGATTCTTTGATGTCTTAATTTGATTTTGATGGCCCTTCACACAGTGTTTACCTCTGTTCTCAGCTTCTCTTCTCCTGCTTCAATAGGTATTGCAGTGTTTGCTCAAATATACAGTGTATGTTGTAAATAAAACAGTAAATGAATAAATAGATCTCTTGTTACTAAGCAGGCGAATAAAAAACAGACCAATATGAGACCAATTAGACGTAAGTTTAAAGTATTTAAAATTGTTCATATCAGCCACTAATAGTGCGTACAGCTGTACGTTCAAAACCACACTATTAAAAGTGAGATGAAATCATTGAAATTAGATTTTTTTTTTTTTTGTAATGTGGAAATTTTGAAATAGATTCAACTGTTTGAATCAGAAACTAAAAACATGTGCGCTTCATAACGTAGTATTTAAAATGTAGTTAAAAATATGCATGAATGAATATGCAATTTAAATAATTTGCATCATCGGGCACCAACAATCTGAAATTATGTTTTCAGAATAAAGATTAGGTTGAACTCAGGATTGTTTTTAAAGAAATGAGGTTATTTTTCAGGTGTATCTTTTCAGCTGCTTGTTAATAGAAAAAGCTAATCAGCTGATCTCATGGCAGCAGGTCACTGCATGTAGACATGGAGAAGTTCAAACTAAGCATCAGAATGAAGAATGAAGGTGATTTAAGTGAATGTGGCATGGTTGCTGGTGCCAAATGGGCTGGTCTGAGTGAATCAGGAGCTGTTGATCTACTGGGAAAATGTCCAGAAAGCAGCAGTCCTCCGGGTAGAAATGTCAGTGTTGGGTCAGACGACTGGGCTCACTCCTTTGACCTGTGGCATTCAGATAGTAGGGTCTGAATTTGGCGTGAACAACATGAAAGCATGGATCCATTCTGTCTTGTACCAGCGGTTTAGGCTGGTTGCGGTATGTCACGATGTGAAGGATATTTTCATGCCACATTTCTGGCCCCTTAGGACCAACTGTGCATCATTTAAACACCACAGGCTGCCTGATTATTGCAGCCCACCATGTCCATCTCTTTATAACCACACCGTGCTTATCTTCTGCTGGCTGCTTCCAAACAGGACAACACACCACACCGTAACGGTGGGTTCACTGTAGTCAAATGGCCTCCACAGTCAGGTGTGGTTTAACAGGAGATTCACATCATGGATGTCCAGCAGCTGTGTGACGCTGTCATGTCAACATGGATCAAAATCTCTGAGGAACGTTTCCAGCACTTCATCGAATCTATGCCACGAGGAATTAAATCAGGTATGAAGGCAAAAATGGGGTCCAACCTGGTACTAGTAAGGTAGCAAGCTAAGGTTTGGTATGATTTGTATATAAAAAAGAAATAGTTTGTATTAAAAATCCTGAAACCTTTTGAGCTGTTTATGTCAGTAGATGCTAACACTGTGTACAGCTGTGTGTCCGGTATTAAGACTAACACCATATTATAGTGTAACTTTGCTTAAATGGTAACATGTATTTTAAAATTGAAAAACTGGGGCCAGTTTTGTAAAACAATGGTTATTTTTGTCCATATTTATCAGGTCTTAGAGAAAAAGAACACCTGATTAAAAAGTAGTGTCGTAAATAATATGAATTAACCCACTTTTTTACATCACAGGTGTTACCCTGCTGCTCATTTTGGTTCCTAAATGAACGGTATCTTAAATGTCTTTGTCTAAAGAAAGACTTTAAAAAAAAAAGTTTTACTGGAAACTGAAACTGATGACCATCTCGCCCCAGAGCAGCAGAGAAAAGGAGGGTGGGAATGGAAACTCTGTGTGTTGGTGTGTTTCTCTGTCTGTGCCGGGTAACTCCCTTAGAAGTTGATTAATTTGGAGTACAGTTTGTTCATATTTGCTTTTCTCAAGATGCTCTGCTCACATATCCCTGTGCTTATAAACGCTTTTATGTACATGTGACTGAGCGAGCGGCTCACGCCTTGGCTGACATGCCTGTTCCGTGGCTTTTCATCAGAACCAGTCTGGTGACACCGGGAGCAGAGATAAGGGTGATGTTCTACTTTTGAAATTACACAATTGCCCCTTGGCAAATCAAGAGTTTCAACATCGACTTTTTTGGACCCCTTCGTTCACTCTGGCTTCTTCCAAGGAGTCCCAGTCACTGTTTTTATAGGAGAGGCTTAGAAATCTCAGAGCAGGGTGTGACATATTGTGAGATGGAACAGGAATGAGGCGAGTGAGACGCTAACCACAGACAGAGAGCTTTACTATTGTGTAAATACGCCAGCGACTTGGCTGTGGTCAGGCTCACTGTGTTGGCATGTAGGCACCGCTGGGATGGCTTTGTTTCACACGGTCGTGTCGAAATCCTCCCTCACTCCTCGCTCCTAACAGCCACCTTCATTAAAGGATTTTGACGTTGCCCAACCAAAACGTAGCGATCTGCTCTTTTGTACGCCTTGTTCACGTATCCGCATCACGTGGCTGGGCTGTATCTGAGGCTCGTCTCCAAACATTTTAACATGTGTCAAAGTGATAAATGATTAGCAATACCAGTGCCGCAAACAGCCGCTAAATCAAAAATGCAGGGCTTAGCTCAAGGCTTCAAGGTGAGACAGGTAATCCATGATTGAGAAGCCCTTGTCTTGGTCGGTCTCGTGGCTCATTTGCAGTAATGTGTGTTCCTGCGATTGTTGCAGAGCAGATTGAGTTCTGCTTTTCAGCTCTTTAATGAACCCAACGGTGTGCAATAAACTGAAATTGGACCGCCATGAATGAGCATACGCTGGGGAGGAATCATTATTAGTACAACACTGTCGATCACACAGTATGACGGCTGTTTTGAGTGATCCAGCACGACAAAGGGCTGTGTGTTGAGCAAGCCACCTGATTGGTTCTCCTTTAACAGTTATGGAGGCACATGATTTGTCGACTTGTGTTTGGATCTGAGAAATCTGCCGTGGCTACGCTCCGACCCCCCCCTCCCCACTCCTCCTGCTGCATGCACAACTGCGGTGTGCAAAACACCCGCTAAGTTTTTCACTCTGAAAAAAAAATGATAGCTGACTGATGCATGACTCATGGCAATTTCCTCTCCTAAAATTACACCGAGAACTTAAAAAAAAGGGGGTGCTGGCATGATTCTTGCATAACTAATGTGGCAAAAAAACAAAGAAGTCAGTTTTCCTGTCCAGGCATTCATTTTGTTTTGTTTTGGGGCTTTTTTCCTCAAACTCCCAACACTTTTCTAATGTTATGGCGGGATGAACAGGCTGAAGGGAGTGGCCTGTCGCGCTGAATAGAACATTGCAAACCTGAGCTTAACTTCGCTGCAAGGTGGGGTCGACACGCCCAGAACAGGAGCAGGCCCAACCGCATTCTCCTCTCACAGCTTTGTCTTCTCCTTTCTCCTCCTGTTTTCTTCAGCCAACATCACTTTTTTTTCTGATTGTATATTTTAAGCAATTGCAGTTTTTTTATCTGAAGTCACATTGCACAAATTACAAGACTTGATATGATCACATGCACCGATCTCCCAGCTTTCCCACAGATGATGTTTGGCGTACATTGCTGGATGATGTATGCAACTGCATTCTAAAACCTGAAGTGCGCAATTTCAACGGACTCGGATGCTTTCCCATAGGGCGGGACGTGGAACGTTAGGTCACGTGACCGAGGCGCGGCATCAGAAATAGAGAGTGTTGAAAGAGTGAGTGAATGAATGAAAGACCACTCATTCATCTGAAGGCTTCTGTAGTCTTGATTCTGCTCTTGTCATACTAAAGAACAATGTGAGACAACAGTGTTTTGTATGGAAGCATGCTTGTGTGCGCGCTTTCATGTTATGAGCCACACAGTGAGCCCTGCTGTGACCTCGAGCAGCCTCTGCTCTGGTCTGCAAGTGTGCTATTATCCTGCTGGCTCATACCTGAGGCCGAGGTAGCCTAATACGATGCTAACTCACCGCCAAGCTTTTGACTCAGAAATGTTGTTAGCCATACTTTAATTCTCAGCAGAAGCAAACAAGTGATCTCAGCCTCCCAGTCCACACACAGATTATTTTTGGATGCTTCATCTACATTGTGTTTGACTTTCCTACCTACTTGCATCTGTTGTTATTTTTGTCATCAAATTATAGTTTTTTTCAGGAAGTGCCACCTTCCACTTCCTTCTGCTGCAAACCTCGTTTAAAGATCAAAACGTCCAAATGGTCAGAGATATAATCAGTAGACTAAATGATCACGCGCAGAATACTCTATCAATTTTGCTGCTCATCAGCTCGTCTTTAACCTCGCCATATGCCCTTACACTTGCTGCAGTTGCCTAGTAACCGAATTCAAACTTTGAACTAGTCTCCGCCTCTCGTGCTTCCGCGCGGTTGACATCATCGTGCTTTACTGTAAGTTCACCTGTCATAGGGATTTACAATGCAAGTGGCATTTCAAGTTCTAACTGTGTGGGAACAATTTACACAAATTTAAAATGAGCTAAAATTAAAATATGATGACATTTCATACTCAAAAAGTCGAAGGCACTCGTTGCTGTGATGTCAGCGACTCTTTTAAAAAGAGGAACTTGTGGCTACAATTCATATTTCTTTTTCTGAGTTAGTCACACTAGACTTGGTGGCTCACATGGAAACAGCATGACTGTTGTATAGCGTAGTCGTCCAGTGCTCCATGAAGCTTCTGCTCTTAACGTGCAGCTTCTTGCAGCAGCATCTATATTTGTAGCTTTGTCTACTGTTGTGTGTAAGCCTTTGTTATTCACACATTAGCTCTATTGCCCATTGAACTTGCACACTCATACACTACACACAGAGCAAAACAGTTACAACAGAGCTTAACAAATCCAGGTCAAATTAGTTTTTGGTTTTTTTGTAGATGTCAGAAATCACAGAGTATTATCCTCCTACTCTGTGAAGCAGACAGCATCTATTTTCACACCACCAACTTGGACAACTAACTAACATGTTTCAACTTGATTGGTTAATAGAGGCATACAACCATGATGTGGAAATTCTAGTTTTTCTAATTCGGTCTTCGCCTCTTACTGTGTCCATTACTGTGAGGGAAAACAGGATGTAGAGTGTAACTGCTGTTAGATGTAGTTATGAGGCTCTGACACCAGCACGCTGCATTGTTAATGTTTGATTTGCTGTGGGTTGTGTAACACATTTTAGGCCGTAATGAAATAGTTTATGATGATATGGACTGATAGCCTTTGAAAGGAAACCTGTCATGCTCAACTTCAGCTTCAAATTCTTATTCTTTGACTCAAACAAGGGTGGCTTCAGCATGAGTCACAGGTAGAACGGTTTCCCCTCGTAAACAGAAGGTGGGTCGGGATACGGCTGTCACAACTGAGATGATGTGTACCTGAGATAAGAAATCTACTTATTATGATTATCTATGAAATCCTGTGATTTCATAGTGTTAAACTTTAATTTAACTACAGTGAAACTTGAGAACTGCTTCGCCCTATCATGATTTCAAGCATGGGGAGAACATGCAAACTCCACACATGACCTATATCTGGGGTTGAACCCAGGGCCAGCGCTAACCACTGAACTGCCATGCTGCTAGGCTCATTCGAAGGCTCAGAAGGATGCTTACACATACCCCGATCCCATACGTCCACTATTCCTACAGTACACACAGCCTGCATGGCACTGAAAATGAGGACAAGCCTAATAGATTCCCTCTGTAAGGTTCTTCCTGTGAGTAATCTGTGCGATCTGCTAAAGAAGCAGATGACTTTGACTCACTGGAGTCATTGGGAGAACCTCAATCATCAGCAGGAACAGACGAGTAATAATAAGTAATAACTAATGAACTTCGAGCGGCGTGAAATACCTCACTGCCACCCTACTTTCTGCAAAGAACCTCCTCCCCCTTTTCTGCTCCATCTTTTTCACTTAAGCAACGAGCTGCACTCGTTTGGGCCTCCAGCTATTTTTCCCTCGATGGCAAGCACCAACATTCCTTTATCCTGAAACCTCTTCCTCTGTAACAAAAGCTGGAAAAGGCGAATGGCAGTGATTAGGGAGAAACAATAAATTCAGTTATGTGTGTTTGTGTGCGCCTGTGCAGCTAAGTTATGATTGTTGGTACATAACATACACACACTAGTAACAATGTGATTGTGTTTTGGGTGGTTACAGTCTGCTGCCATGGCAACATGCGTAAAATCACTGTTCAAGGCTTTTACCCCCCCCCCCCCCCCCGCTGCTTTTCCCACATAATGTCAGTGAATCATCACGTGTGTCCTCCCAGAGAAAATCACCACCATCAGCTGAGTGACAAAGGCAAAACACACCAAACACAGAGAAACTAAGTGTCCGTTTGAGCGTTGGTATGTGTACACATAGAGAGAGAGGGAGGGTGGGACGATGAGTGAAGAGTCGAGGAGGAGGAGACGGGACAGAAAGAAAAAGGGGCAGAGATTATGTGATCAAGTCAGCAAGAGGCTTGTCCTGGGTGTGGACTTAAAAAGAGGGCAGGGTAAAATAGTGGGCAGATTGAGTAGAACTTGTGTTTGTACATTTGGACACAGTCTGAAGTCGGTGTCTTTGAGAGCAGGAGGAATTAGACTTGAAGAGACAAACAGCCACCTAACAGTAAGTCAAAGATTCTTCTTCTTCTTTTGCTTCTTTTCTACAGGTGTTTCATCAAGCTTGAGTGATGTTTGAATAGAAGCTTGTTTTGTAGTTTTGCATTAATGTTTTGGGTTTTTTTTTTTTTCATTGGAAGATAAGAAAATCTAATGATAAAAAAGGCTAAAGTGTGGAGACGTGTGTGTCTGTGCATCTGTGAAGTAGAGCCAGTTTACCTTTCTTTGCTCTACCGTTAAAGCAACTTGTTCCTCACCAGGTTTTGCTCCAGTCTCAGTTCCTGCATCAGGACTTGTGGTTTTGCTACATTCTCAGATCTTGCCCCAAACAAATGTGGTCTATTTTGTGTATGGAAAATATACTAGATTCAGATTTAGTCGGGGGAAAAGCCCACAGGAGCAGTCAACATGTCTTCTTTGATCAAAGTGCTCAGTGTGCGTGTTTTAAATGAAAGCATCAGCTTTAACTTTGTTGTTATTGTTGTTGTTTTTCTGCTCACAGCTTTTTTTCATTAAAGTTTGGTCCTTCTTTCTGTATTTGCGTTCTCTGCCTTCAGGCTGAGCCGCAGAGCCAATATTTGCCTTCACTGTCACTAGATTGGAAGTGGGCAAAACGTGGGAAATTACTTTGCGGGGATGTGCGATCACAGTGCGCGAGCCCCCCTCCCCTTTTCTTTTTGTATACGTGCGTGATTGCGTGTGAAAGTAAGGGAACTGGCGGGCGTGTGAAGCGTGTATGAGGACCCATCCCATGAACACTCCTTTACCAGCCGAGAGAACCAGCGCATTCCAGATGTGCCTCTTTCTCTGTTCACACCCAGAGCAGCCTTATTGTTAGCTACAGCCAAACATAGCTCTTGTATACATTAGATTAGCAAATTCTAAACTAACTGATATCTCATGGGCGGGGCCATCTTTTTTGACTAATCAGTCAGGGGGAACAGTTTTTAAAGTTAGGCTTAAGTTTCTTTTTTAAGTCGAGAGATATCGAGCAGTCCGATTCAGACTAAGGGGATCAGGTGTGGAGCATCAAGGTGCAGAGAACAGAGTGTAGTCTCTACAGTTATTTTAGGGAGTGGCAGGTTCCTCCACTGTAATCACCATGCCCCGAGACAAGCCTAAACTCATCTGCCTGTCATGAACTTTCCTCCACAGTTGTCTCTATACCAGAGGTATCTGCTTTCCCAGGGATACACTGATTTAGTTTGAAACACAATTGCCCATCAGCGCCTCTGATTCTTTTACTGGGAGCCGTAAACCAGGGTAATTAGACGTTAAGAAGCCACGCCCTGAGTGGGTGCCAGGTTTGGGCCTAGCTTTGGTGCACTGAATGCGTGCGTTCATGAGGATGTGTGCGCGCACACACACTTGGGACTTGCACGAAAGGCTTCCTTTACTAAAGAAAAGCCAAACAACACAATGAGTTAGCTGTAGGCCACGCTTGACTGTTCCCTCCTAGTCTGCTTGGTTTATTTTACTCGCCCTGTTACATGTTAAAGTTGTGCCTTCCTCTCTGCAGCACAGTCATCATGCTGATTCTCCTCGCCGCCATCTTTGTTCTCCACATCGCCTGCATCATCATCCTCCTGACGGCCACCATTGACAATGTAAGTGCAATTCTTGTTATCCGTGTATAGACTTCTTCCATGCTCAAGGCATAATTGCCCCAGCATTGCTGCTGGCCTCCTCCCTTAGCTTCAGGCCTTGTGCATCTCTGACATGATGGATGGGCAAAGAGTTGAGACTGATTCATCTGTTGAGGAATTCATTCCTTCTCGGCGTGCGGCCAGCTGTTCTTCTGGATGGCCACATGTTTGACATTTCTGTGCGATATATGGTGACGAGCTCTGTGTCATCACCCCATGACACAGATACGTCACACAAGTACGGATACCTACATGCGAGTCTCACCTGCGTTGCAGCCACTGTTGCATACCTGAGTGAGATTTGTCTCAATTAAAGGAACGAGTGAATTCCTTCTTCATATTGTCATAATTTCCCCCTGCAAATGCACACCATAACTGCTGCTGCAGTATCTACCTGTTTAAATTCCACTCATACTGATTCACCGCTTTTACTTTAGCACACAAGAATTCTGTTAATATTTTTGCAAATATTGTCTTTGTCTTCCCCGTCAGGCCTGGTGGGTCATCTCAGCCGGAAACTTGCCCACTGATATATGGGCCCGCTGGGTTTTCGTGAATAACTCATGGCATTCTGTCGATCTTCCAACACACTACCCAGAGAGTAAGAGAACATGTTTCCATGCTTGCACCTCTCAGTGTTACGTTTTCGTATGTGTAGAATCAAAGTAAGAGATTAGTAATAGTTTGATGCTATGACATGTAGCTGGTCAGTTGAGCAGAGCTGCACAGGCACAGTTAGATGCACAAACACACTGTGACTGCATTGTGATTTTAAACAGTGATGCTTCATTTATAAGGGAAGATAACTAAGATTTAAATATATATACAGTGCATTCTGTTAAGAGTACTATCTGATACAATACTTTAGGGCCTGGAGCTCACATATTAAATATAACACCTATTTTAAGCATTGAGAGTTGAATCCAGGAACATGCTTTTTATCTGCATCATTTGGTGGGACACACAATGAGTTTACACTCACCCAAATTCTGTATTATTTGCATTGCAAATGAAGACTGTTTCCTAATCCTTTGGTATGCAGTTATTGCCTTGAGTCAAACATACAAGACTGTTTTAGCTGTTTGTGATCAGCGTCTTTTTACCATAAAGCATTTGGCGTGTTTGAACGTAATGTTCCTGCCTGTCAGCATTGCAACTGTGTCTGAGATTTTCAAAGGTTCAATGTGACTGCAGTGCTGCCGTTTCCAGGGAGTGTCCTTAAGCTATTACACCCCCCACACCCTTTCACAGACTCTGTATCTTCATTGCGTTTGTTCTCTCTGGCTCCGCCTGCAGGTTACCTCCAAGCAGTGCAGGCCAGCTCGGTGCTAGCTTGTATATTCTCCATCATTGGAATCTTCGTGTTTGTGGCTCAGCTCTTCACCCTCCCCAAAGGACAGAGGTTCCTCGTCTCTGGTGTCTTTCAGTTCCTTGCCTGTGAGTATTTCTTTTTTCTCTTATGTTTTATTCCTTTCACTGATGTTGTTTCTCTCTCTGTATGACATCCGCTGATGTGCATCTTCACTCGTCTCCATGTTTCCTTCACTTCAGGCCTGTGCATCATGATCGCAGCCTCCATCTACACAGACCGCTTCCATACTAATGAACAAAATCTGGGTAGTTACGGCCATTGCTTCATTTTGGCGTGGATCGCCTTCGCTCTCACATTCCTCTCCTCCATCATTTACTTCGTGCTACGCAAGAAGACTGCTGAGTAGCTCCAGAATTCAAACCTGGAACCCTTAACTGAATCTGCTCTTCCAGCTAAAATCTGGCTTTAATTACAGTGTGTGGTCTGTGTTTACATGTATCTGTTTTGGACATCAGATTTGAGCTGCTAGTGTATTTTCAGCTATAGATATAGTAGATCTGCTGATCCTCCTCAAATACATACTGGTGTTTAACTGAGCCTGCTTTCAGATAATCGGAGTTTCGGGCTTATTTCTGCAGGCTCAGTCGATCACAGCTGTATTTGAGTGTATTTCCAGCCCAGAGTGGGGCTGGATTTATTGAGGGCATCTAATGATAAACAATCCTTTATTTTTTTTAATTACATAAAAAAAGGCCTTAATGTTTATAAGATGCTATCATAGACTAAGACCTATTAATATCCCTCTATTATAATAAAAAAAACAGTTTGTAATGTACATTTATAATATGGAAATGGGTGAGTTTTATTGTTTAGATTTTTTGTTGTTGTTAGTTTATTGATTTTTAATTTTTAATTTGCCCTTGTATTACTTCATACAGTGTGCCACTGAATAAACAGAGTGAAAACATAATGCAATCAACCCGTAGCTAATCTGTTTGAAGTCTTACATAATATATAAAAATATAATAAGACTATACAAAGATATACGGTGGAAAGCCGATATTATGATGCTGCTGAGGTTGTGCTGTAATTGTTTGTAATTGGGAAGACACCAAATCAAACCCTGGAGATACAGTTTAATACTAAATGTAAAGGCAAAATGAATTTACTTTGTTTCAGCGTGAAACACATAAAAGCCTTTTGGTTACGTTCTCATGGAGTGTTTGAAAGTTGCCATTTTACATAACTCAAAGACTCAGCTGTCTTTTCTGGTTGTAAATGTAATCACATTAGTTTCTAAAAGCATAGATTCGATCACCCAGATTAAACCTGCTTCCACACTGAAAGGCAACTGGCTTCACTCTTGGTGTATGAGATGTAGTGTGTAAATATAATTTGTTTCCCATGATGCTCTGTATGCTCTTGTTTATTTTTGCTACCTTTGTACGTCATGATGAATGACACTGACAGTGATTTTTACTATATTAAAACGTGATTTTCAATCAGTTATTGGAGGTGTTTTTTCTTTCTTCTCCAGTTGTCATGACATGGATTTCTTAATTAACTACACTGGCTCACAAAGTGAAGGTTGATATACATTTTATACATAATGAGGAGCTTCTGTATTATGCTCAGTCCTTATCCACATGTTCATCATTTAATTAACAGACATTGCAGATTGTAAATAACAAATGAATGCACTGGTTTATGAATCACTAAAATGTTATTTTCTAACAAAAGCAGTCCAAAGGAAACACATCAAATGTTAAAATTTTATTATGTTCTAAAAAAAAATATTTATTTTACAAATATTCAAATATTCTGATTAAATAAATTAATAAATACAAAAAAGTTGTGTAATCTTATAATAATAATAATGGATTGCATTTATATAGCGGTTTTCTAGGCACCCAAAGCGCTTTACAATTCCACTATTCATTCACTCTCACATTCACACACTTATGAAGAAACACGGCAACATCTCACAACAGATGACGTCCATTAGTAACATGAATGGGTTTAGAAGGAAGTAAAGAGAGAGGAAAAACGAAGTATATCTTTAACTGCCTCTGTGTATTAACACAAAATTATCCCCATGTGCTCACAGACGTTATAAAGAAGTGGGCCAAAATTCCTCCACAACAAACAGGAGAATGCAAAACTGTGTTTAAATTTATTTACAACAAGCAGAAAAAGTTAATATTACATATTTTGTCAGTACAGAACTTGTGTTTTCTAACATTGTGTAAATGTGATTGTTACCTACCTATGGGTGCAGGACCTCAAACTGAGAAATGGAGGGAATTTGGGACCATGTTCTATAAAGTTTAATATTCCCAGCACACAGCATTTCTAAGAGAGGTGTAGGTCCTCAGAGGGGGCTGTAGTCCTCTTCCTGCTCGTAATGACTCTCCTGGTGTCTTGGGAGGGTCGTGTGGTAAGAGACGGGTGGTGTAGGTGAGGGAGATGGTGAGGGCAGGGACAGACGGTGAAAAGGTGATCCAGGTGCAGGGTGAGAGGGGGGAGGAGGGAAGGAGTTAGAAATCGAGATAGGAAGTGAATGGGAGTGCGTGAGCCTTGGGGTGGGGGCGGAGGGCGGCAATGTTTCCGAAGGGGGGGCATAGTAGGGAGACAAGTGGGAGATCCGAGGAGGAGACAGGGGACAGGTGAGGTTGGAGGCAGGATTTGGTGGTGTGTAGTAAGGAGCAGGTGGCAGGAGTCCCATAAAGTTAAAGCTGCAGGGGTTGAGGTCGGAGGCACGCCTGGGACCCACCATCAGGACCTTTTTGGTATAGTTGTTCAGGGTGGAGACACCTGCAGCCATGCAGATGGTGAAGCCAAGCCAGGCCACACTGTTGGAGGCAGAGGAGGAGAAACAGAAACGGCATCACAAACGTTTCACAACGTTTTGTTTTTTCACAAGTAGTAATATTATTCCGAGTAGCTTTTTGGTGCCCTACTACCATCTTGGATTGTTAACTTCAACTTGGAAGTTGGACTTAAAGGGAAAACTCAGAAACTCTGACTTTTATACTATTTATACTGGACAAGTGGAAGAGAAGAATTGGCAGGCCTAAAGCAGATAAACAGTATCTGAAAGTCATGTCCTTAAAAAATGACACAGGACTTTGCTATATTGTATTTCTACATAGAATATACACATATTGTATCCTATGTATGTTGGAATCCGTTGCAATAAATTGATGCACCTATTTCCTAAAAAAATATATAAAGAAATGAGGGATGACTCAAGACTTTTGCACAGTACTGTGTCTCTAAAACGCATCAAGCAACTGTGTGTTTGCAGAAGAACTTATTTCCAGAAGCTGAGAGTTGTAAAACTGTCGTTTTAAGTGGGCAAATGATTTGAGGGGATTTCAGTAGCGTGACAAGCTGGAGGGACTTGATCCCCAGCTGATTGAGAGGTCCCACAAAGAATCCCAAACAAACAGCTCAAGGAATTTGGTGTGGAAAAAAATTGGTCTGATTCACATAAGAGCCAGGAAAAGAATGTTTATTCTCCTGTTTTCATCCCCAAAACAAGAATTTTAGTCAGTCAGACAAGCACTTAGCAATAAACATGAGGAATAGATTATCATCATACCAGTATGGTCTGAGTCAGAGAGGGAACAACTAATTGGGCTGAACCACTGTGATTTTCTACATTTCATATGTAATATAAATGGTTAAAGAACTCACTAGAATGCCCAGGAGTACCCGTAACTATGTGGCTTGAAGTCTTCTGGTCCCATTGAGGCAGTGGTCTGAAACACCTGCATGAACATCATGTGACCGACCATCCCAAGCAGACCTGAGAGGACAAAACGAGGAAATGTAACAACCTGGTCACTCTGTCGGTGTTTCTGCGGTGTTAACAGAAGTCACTCTGATTTGACTATGCATCTAAATATTGTACCTCCCAGGACTGTGAAGACAGCTGCAAAAGCATTGAGCAGCTGGCCCCAGTGCTGCGTAGAGGGAAACCAGGCCCTGATACACAGCTGCACGGACAGCAGTATGCAGCTGATTAACAGCAGACCGATATTCACGAGCTCCATTGACAGCGACAGCCAAAGCATTGCTGTAGAAGGAGGAGGAGAAGGAGGAGGAGAGGCTGAGAGAGCAGAGACAGATGAGGGAACGGATTTCAAACGACACTGCGGGAGAAACCGCAAAACTTTACCTTTTTCAGATCCTGGGGGGAGTGTGTAAAAGCCTCGACACTTTTCCTCTAGAAATCAGAAGAAAACATGAGAAGAGTTTGCTCTGGAAATGTTTTATGTAAGACCCATTGCAGCATTGTCTCTCCCCAAAATCCGCCAGCCCCTGCGTAATTACTCTCAGTGTAAATAAACACTGCAATCGAATTACTGTGTGAGAAACCAGATTTGAGATGACCGTTTGCATGAGTGCTGTAATGGCCTGAGTTAACCTGGTGATAGGAGATTAAAAGATTAGCTCAGATCTCGAAAGATTGTGGCTACAGGGTCACACATTGAGACTGTTGTGTTTTCCATTTTTATAACATTAGATTAGATTAGATTCATTTCAATATTGCCGCATTTTGTTTCCACCAATCAAACGGGCCGTTAAAAACAGTAGCAACGTGTGCCAGTAGTGGGTTAAGCCTCTTTGTAGCCTGTTTATCTAATTGTTTACATGGCAGCTGAAATAATTCGAGTACCATATGGCTCTACACCGAGGTGGCCCTGAAAGTACAGCATACGGAGACTTAAGAAAAACAGATGCAAATAAAGGGGGAGAAATGAGGAACAGATTTTCACTAACTTGAACACGCATGTGCAAAGTGCATTAAGAAAAACACAGTAATGAACAGGCTCGTGGCCTTCATCACTCTGCGCTCCCCTCTGGGTTGTTATAGGTTTTCTTCATTTGCTTTGTTTGATTTTTATCTTTGGATTGGTGCTCAGAGCTCCCAAGGACACCGCGCCGCACTTGCTTTGAATTATTTTTGAATTTCAGTCGTGTAAAAAAGAAAGTGCAAACTCTTTCTATTCTACGGTGTTATGTGTCAGGACATAATTATAAGTAAACAGCATCCTCACATCCGTAGGAGGTTGTAAAAAACACGTGACTTATTACACTGATATTATTTATTAAACCAACACTAAGGCTAAATGCCTTCCTTACTGATTTCATTGGAATTAAGAGAGTAGAGAATGATAATCAAATGCACTTGATTAACCGATCATCAGTGAGTGTGAGCACCTCTGTAAAGCAGTTTTGGAGGACTGCTGGTCTGGAGCAGTCAGGTGTGTTAATACAATGATGAGGAGGAAAGACATCAGTGATCTTAGAGAAGTTACTGCCCATCAATCTGGGTTATAAGGTCATTTCTAAACAATCTGAAGACAGAAGGGACCCAAGAGTCTATCCCAGCTGCCACAGGGTCACAGGGCTAACACAGACAGTAAACCATTCAACGTCACATTTGTTATGAACAATTTAGAACCAACCAGTTAACCTAACCCCACTAACTGCATGTCTTTGGTCTGTGGGAAGAAGCCAAAGTTCCTGTAGAGAACCCGCACAGACACTGGGAGAACATGCTCCACACAGAAAAGGCCTGGGCGAGATTGTGGATTTGAGCCCTGCTGGGAGGTGACAGCCCTGACTGCAACCCCTTTTTAAACCAAGCGCTCTCTGTCTAATACTCACACACACGTTAATAATAATAGGAGCAACTCAGAGTTCATTATCTTGCCCACACATACTTTGGTATGCAGACTGAAGGAGTCAGGAATCGAACCACAAATTAGTAAATGACTAATATGAAGGTTGCAGATGACCTGATCTACTTCATGAGCCACACGCCTCTCCAAGGAGTGGGCTCAGATCATCCAACGCTCAAAGAAATTGAAAACCCCCCCAAAGTGCTCTATCTCAGACTCTACAGGCCCCAGTTAGCATGTTAAATATTAAAGTTCATGACAGCATGATTAGAAAATAACTGAACAAGTATGGTTTGTTTGGATGGGCTGCTAGGAGAAAGCCTTTTCTCTCTCAACACTTGATTTACTCTGTTGCAGACATGGTAACAGATAGCTGGAGACCACGAGATTAGGGTGCCTGCACAGCTCGTGTATTGTAATGTCGAGTTTTACTTAATTAACCATATATGTCAGTTGAATTTTTGAAGGGGCTTAACGTAAACATTGATAATCATCCTTCAAATCTGCTGCAGATCAGCTGCAAATGAGACGGTGAATACCCGGTCGATGTTTGTGAATCCTATCAATCTTTCTCTCTCCGGGTTTTAATCCATAATTGAGTCATGCTGTTGAAGTCTAAATCTCGGCTAGCAGAACATAAACACAGATGATAATCCTCTTTGTGCCGAGCGCCCACCCAAATACAGTCACAATCGCACACGTACAAACACACCTGAGTCCTCACTTCACATTACCACCTTGCACTTCCTCTCTTCCTGTCACCCATTTCGGTGTCTAATGCTGGACTAAGGATTCCTTTCGCTTCCTGTTTCTGGGCAGATGTTTGGCTAACCTTGGGAGTATCCTCTACTCACCACGCAGTTTAATCATCAAGTATGATCAGGGCGTGCTTATAAAAAACCTTCCGGTGATACTGATTGAATGTTACAAGCATCACCAGATAAATTAGAGAGGAGCATCGGTGCTTATTTTTAGCTTCTTTGTCCAAATCCAGTGCTCTCTCATTCATTAGTGCCTATTCCTGTTAATCCCCTTCAGGGTCAGTGGTGCCACGTCTGGGCTTTTGTAAGAAACTGAGCAACTTTGTCCTTTGACTCTCCATTGTGGTCTGTAAGGACTTCTGTTTGACTTTTGTTTTTACTTTGGACAACAGAAATCAATCACAATATTCTAGGCTTGTCACATTTCTACCCACTCCCCTCTTTTCTCTCACCCCACTCATCTATGTAGATGTTCTCCTCACAGATGATGAACAGTCCGGTGTGAAAGTTGGGGAAGACAAAGCGGTCGTCGCCGGTCTCCCAGAAGAACTGAATCCTGGAGGAGTTGGAGACGCCGGGAACGGGGATGCAATTGGTCTGCTTGGTGGGCGAACACAGCGGTTTGGGCACCTTCTGCTTACCCACGCACCAGTAGGAGGACATGAGGGCCGTGGTGCTCAGGAGGAGAGACAAAAATGTCTGGACAAAGGAGAGGCAAGGGGAGCGCATCCGCTGCACGAATGCCATCGCGCGAGGGTTTAAATGAGGGCTTGGGCTGATGGAGGAGAAACAGGGAATGAGACACGATACTGAGACGTGTTTGACTTGATTTAAACAGCAAGTTAAAAAAATATATATCTTGCAATGTAAATGAAATGCTTCATAAGGGAATCTGTTAAATTTGCTTGACGTCAGGTATAACTCCTGTATGCCACTAAAAATACCAGCAGCCTGTTATTAGTTTCCAAGGAGAAGCGGCTCTACCCAACTGCCTCAGATTAGTGAGGCATTTAAAAGAGAGAGTGAAGGGGGCCTGATTGGTTTTACACTACTAATCACATTTAAAGAATAAAAAGACTGTGACAGAAAATCACACACTGCTGGTAATTGGTGGGAAGACAGACAGCCAAATCAGAGGAGGAAAACGGGTGAAAATAGCTGTCGCTATGGAAGCTCTCCGGGAGACAGATGCTCAAACTAATACGTCTGAGCACTTTGTGTCAAGCGGTGAATTAAAGCGCACTCACCTGCTTCAGCCTCCCTCACTTTGTCCTCAGTTGCATCATCGAGTGAGTGTGGAAGGTGAAAGAGAAACCTGGCTCCCCTCTCAGCTCTGCTCTCCCTCTCACTCCTCATGAGATACTGAGAGTGATGGAGGATTTTGGCCGTCACACTGACCTCTGCGAGCAGTGTGTCTGTCAGTCTTTATGATCCGACCCCGGCAGTCAGACACAACTGTGAGCATCACACACACAAGCACACACTCCTCCTCTTTAATCCATCCTTATAAATCCAAAACAGACAACTCTGTTCCATCTGTTTTTATTTTGGTTCCTAGACTCATTTTGATCTATTTCATTCATCTCTCTTGCCTCTCATCTCCACCCTCCTTCAACACTTTCCAGCCTGTAAGTGCAAGCAGCGCTCTGTTCATGTAGAAATCAAAAATGACCTTGAAAACAGTGGAGAAAAATTGACAGGGGCTATAGTGCTACCCAGTACTATATGTGTGCACCATAACTCTCTGATTGTAAGACGTGGCTACTCCACTGTGATTGGCTATAGGGGGTCCACTAGACCCCTGAAGGTGTACAAAGGTTTAATAGCAGAACACTGCTCAAAACATCACACTGCCTCTTCAGGCTTGCATTCTTCCCATATTGCATCCTGGTGCCAGGTTGCAATTTGGGAGGAAACACTCACGTGCCCAGACATCCACATGATGGAAAAGAAAAACACATTTTACAGCTGTAACACTAGCAAAGCCATTACGAATATCATCACTGACACTTGACTTCTAGATTAATAACACCACAGTAACCTCTTAAATCTTTTATTTATTCCTCATACAGAAATCTAAACAGCAGAGGAAACTAAAATATACTAAATTGATTTATTCAGAACCCAGAACGGCCTGAGGGAGATGGAGGTCAAGGCCCAGCACTTGGCAGGAAGCAGCTCCTGGACATGTGAATGAGAAAAGCCTTTTTTATTTTTTTTAATATAGGTCTGGTGTACATTCACATGAACTACTCTATTATGGGTGTGTGGCTACCTCAGCTGGTTTAGAGCGCTCAGCAGAGTCAAACAAGATACGCAGGAGAATCAATAGGTTGGAGACCGAAAGGATTTATGAGCTTTGCCATAAGATCACTTTGCAATCATTATGCTGCTGAAGTCAGTGGATGTAAATTAGAAGAATTGTCACCTCATGTTTGTTATATCAGACTAAGGCAGAGGATTGGTGAGCAGATCCAGAAGCAGCTGGAGGAGAAGCTGTTGCAGGATGAGGTGAAAGATCGAGATAAACTACAGATAAGAGAGATGCATGAAAGAATGCATCCAGAATACCTTAAAGTGCAGACACAAGAGGGAGGTGCAGCCCACCCACAGACACCCACCTTTAATGCATGCTCAGACATGCAGCATGTGCAGTACACGTATATGGGATGGGAGTCAGTTTGTTTCTCTGACCGTCTCCTTCCAGGCCAAGGAGGAGGAGGGGGAGGGGGGAGGAGAAGTTGGGTGATACTGGCAGCATCATGGATGAGGCCTTACGACAACAGATGAAGGAGCAAGAGCGCAAAGATCTGCGAGGAGGCCGACCGGTTGATGAGGAAACTCTCTAGAACATATTTCTAAGTAAATAAATAAATAGTTACACATCTAGTTTCCTGCTCTGCTGTTAATGTGGTGTTTCCCTGTCCACGTGCCGAGCAAAAGCCATCCCTGAAAAATACTGCAATGACATGAAAGCTGTCAATTAACACCTCCATAGCTCAAATTACTAATGTCACTCTTTATATTAAAAAATGTGACAACAACGCTGCCAAAGACGGCTCTTTTGTGCCCTTGCAGCTAGACTGGGAAAACTCTGGCTTCACTTTCTCAGTCGATAACCACGTTCATGTTGAGGTGAGTGAAACCAGATAACAGAAAGATAACCTGGGCTTGATGACAGTACAAGGCCCACACTTATCCTCAAGTATAACCATTTTTTTAAGCTAACTGCTGCATTTCTTTGAGCCTTTAGTCAGTTAATTCTATTTATTTGCTAAATTGTCACTTTTAGTATTAAAGCGTTTCAGTTATCAATTATTTTTAATGCTTAATATTTCAATTGTTAGCCTTTAGCTAATGTGAGATATCTTAGCCATTGTTTTTAGGTAATATTAACTATTTCAGCTATTTTTTTAACCATTATTTTATACCAAATCTGAACCACTTATCCTTTAGCTATTGTACGCTATTTTATTCATTATGTTGTAATGTATGCTTAACTACTTTGACCATTTATCCTTTAGCTGCTGTTAGGTATGTTAGCCATTATTGCTAGATCATGCTATTTCACCATGTTGTACTTGATATACTTTAGCTTATGTAATCATAACTAAAGCATAGCTAAACCTAGCTCCAGTCCACTGTGTTGCATGTCTGTGCTTTTTCAGCTTAATTCACATCGGTATTTTGGCTTTGATGTTTTTTGTGTAAAATAACCATTGTTATTATCACCACTTTTAGCAAATGTGTACCATTTATCTAGCAACCCAGTATTACCCACTTCACTCAATATTTCCATCTCATTTAAACCATTTTAACCTTCAACCCTTTCCCCAGTGTTAGGTATTTTAAACATTTTAGTCACGTAAGAAAAACCTAAATGACGAATGCATACGATTCAACACAGGTGCACTTCATCATACAAAGCAGGTAACTGACATGCCACGCAGTGTGGTTGGACCTGCAAGTATCTGTGGCAGCCATAAAACAGCCGGTGGAGTTCTCTACATACTAAGGTAAGGTGCTTTCCTTTAATACCTCCTTTAACAGAGGTTGCACTAGACTAACCTTTATGAAAGAAGGAAAATAATACCAGCCAAAAATTCATAGCAATACTTTAAATACTCTTGAAAAATATTTTTTTTAAAAACACCCTTTGATTAGCATACTTAGAACTGTCATGAATACTCCACCCCTACACTGAGGGCACCTGGCAATTTTGTAACGTTATAGCAAGGTTTTTTTTCTTGCTTTATTTGAACATTTCTATCCTGATGGGAGTGGTGTCCCTGAGTGAAAGCGCTCTTATCTACAGGGTATGAGGTGGGGAATAGCTTAATTACTATGAAAAAACATGCATCAGAAGAATGGACTTCCATCCAGAGTTCAGGAGAGTCTCATTAAAGCACACAATGGTTCACATGTTTTCCCCCCTTTTGACCAGTCTCCATGTCCAGCAACTGCTGGTGTTAGAAATTACAGTCCCAAACCATTTGAGACATCTTCTAAAACCTGTCTGATTACATCAGTATGCCGCTAACCTTCACAGTCAACCAAAGTCAAGAAGAAACAAGAAAGGAAGTGTGCATGTGTACAGAAATGACTACAACTAATGTGGTTATTTTCCAAGAACTCACTGAGAACATAAAAGAGATAGAACGGCTGATTTGTAATAAAAGTAGAGAGAAAAATCGGGGGATAACCATGTTAGACGAACTTGAAACAGGCGAATTTCCCAGAGGAACAGATGCGAAAACAAATATTTCAGGCATAAGAAGAGGAACATACGTGAAGCATTTTTAAGTGTATTCATAATTCATATACATATTGACAGGTTTCTAATACAGCATGGTTTTGATAGTGTAACTGTCTTTCAGCTTGACCTTTTTTTTCTTACAAGAATAACAATAAAAAATGATAAAGACAACACCATGTACGACTCACTTTTAAATTTTTATGGCAATGCTTCTTTTGAATGGATTTTGCATCTCCCGATTAGAATGCTGCCGTGTCACAGAAGTTTGAAACCATTCAAAAGTACTTGGTTAGGCTCGCCCTCGTTCATATGACACCCTCTCCAAAGTTCGCTTCCAAAAATGTCTGACGTCTGTCAGTCGAACGTAACTTTGCACGAACGTCTTACAAACGCGTGCATCCAGTTCCACACCAATAAAACCTCTTCAGTGTCCTGTCCTTCACCTTTTCCCAGCCGGCGTGGTTAAAGATGGCAGACACACTTTAGTCCATAGTGTTATCTGCTCCTCTTACGAGCATCTGTCCTTCTCTTTGCACATTATGAACTTTTTGTACTTGAAAAATAAGACTGTGTCCATCATTTTTCGTGAATACTATCTGTACCGTAAAAACCCCGGTGATGAAAAATAAGAACACTTTTCAAAAGGACCAAAAAATGGAATCAAAGACCCAGAAGTCAGCATTTTTTCTTTTTTTCCACACGCACTCAATTGCTCACTCATACACGACTTTAGAAAGGCAACAGATGTCCGTTCTCCAAGGCAATAATGTCTTTGTGGCAAACATGACCCTGACATTACAGACAACATCACTCTGGTTCCCCCCTCTCCAGGAATGAGGAAAAAAAATCCAATTAATGCGTAGACTGAATATAAAATGAGATACATCCATTTCATTTCCATGAGTAAATACTGATGAGGTTACAAAATAATGAGGACTAAAATAATAACTGTGATCATCCTAATATCATAAAAGGTAAAATACTAATTGTGAGAGGATACAAAGTTCTCTCCTTTTTTGGGTTTATCACCCAACTTGCTCCCAATATGTCAAAGCAAACAAAAGAAAAACAATAGAAAATACAGATGATGATGATAAGCATGAGTTAAACACTTTAAGGGTGTCACTGGAAAATTAAAGTAAGCCTAGAGAGGAAGGTTGTTTCTTTTGTTCTTTATAGCAGAGTTCCTTTAGTTCCTCTGTCAGTCTTGATGTTTTATCTCATCCCACTTCCATCTTTGTAGTCCTTTTCTTGTAGCTCCATGCCCCTGTGTTGCATGTCCATGGGGGTTTTTTTTGTTGTTGTTTTTTTTTCTTTTTTCCGGCTTTTAAGTAAAGAGCAACAATTCTCCTAAAAAAAATGATTTTTCTCCCTCCATTGTCTTAAATGTAAATAATGCTGAATCTTGGTGAGAAATTGTACATTCCCTTTTGTTGTCCTCAGCCGCTGATGACAGGCCAGTCTTTTTCACATTTCTCGGTCTTCTATCCCAAACTAACCTAGGAGAGAAAGAAAAAGGCATAATGAAGCAAAAAGGATACGTTGCAGTTTCGAAAAACCTTAGCATGCCAGCAGCGTTGTACAAAACAGAGACGAGAGGCATCAGTTTCCATGAGGACAGGCTGGATTGGAAGTGAGGGGGAGGAAGCGACAGGCACAAGTACAGCCACTAAGGTGAGGTGAGGAGGAGGAGTGCGAGAGCTACATGATTTTTTTTTCCCCTCAATGCTACTCGAAGAAACCTGCCAACAAAGAGTGGCTGCTGTGTTGCTTTTTGGAATTTAAATGAAAAGAGAAGGTATAAACGAGCCAGAGGCAACAAATCCATCCATTAATGAGACAAAAGTGTCTCCACATCTTTTAATAATTAAACAAAAATAAAACGCAGCATGTGTTTGAACGTTTCTGTGGTAACTGAAGCCCTTTGTTGAGGCAGGCTTTCACACTGGAGCTGGTTGCGAGACAACGTAACATTATACACCAACATCCACTTCTACATGATTACATATAGATGACTGCTCCTAGCACACAAGCTCACAATGTGACAACTACGAGGTTTGACCCTTTAAGATCTAGCATAGAATCAAGAGCCAGAGCTTATTTCTATATTCTTACATGCTGTAGTGCCATTTCTGGCAGCATTTCAAGTTTCTATACACCAATACAACCATTATAGCCCAAACTTTAATAATATGTATGCATTAAGCGCATAGTAACTACACAAATTGCAAAAAAGTGCAATAAACTACAAAAAAAAAATTGAAAATCGTTTTTGTTTTTACATATATTTCTAGTTAGAGAAATTTAACTACAAATATGTAAATACAAAAAAGTTGCACAAAACAGTTTCCAACAACAGGAAATTCATTTTGAGTGTCTTAATAGTTTTATTTTTGAGATAGTCCAATTTTTTATATACTGCAGGAAAAACGAAAATAAATATTATAATGCAAATTTGCAAAAAAAAAAAAAAACAGCATGTGCATCAAAATAAACTATTTAAAGCAGTGCAATTTGATTTCTAAGCATCCCAGAAACTATACAGAAAAGCAAAAAGTCAAACATGACTTTTAAAAACAGCAGCATAGGCTTATAAGGCCCTGGAGGTTAAAAAAAAGAAACCTACTTCCGGTTTCGGGAAGGTAATGGCGGACATGCAATAGTTCGCGCTGACGCCCTTTTCCAACGCAGGAAGTGTTACGAACAGCTGATCAGATCGGCAAAGCGTGTTTCTGGAATATTATGTTTTTGCTGCTGCAAGTGCTTTTTATGCAATTTTTGCAAAGACCGGTCTTAAAGGGTTAAGAGGCTTTTTTTAAAAGAAACAAGTAAACATGTAAATGGTTTTGGATGAGATCTGACAACGTTTGAAAGGATGAAAATCATTTTAAGAAAAGTAAACAGTATCGCTGTATTTTCTTTGAATTTTGCGTTTAAGGAGACAGACTAATTTTTTAAAGTGTTCTTGAGCATTGGCTGGTTTTATTTACTCATATTCATTGCAGTTCTTGTGCCTGATTATTCAGACAAATGGGTTTTTTTTGTGTTTAAGGCACTTAACACTGACCTATGAACCATTCAGACATTAAAAAAGGCAATTTTTAAAATGTATTTTTGGGCACTCTGTTACTAGCAGCCTGTTGCTAAAAAGTGCAATCTGTGCAAAAGTATTTTTTGAAACATCAACAAGGTGATGAGGTATTAGTCATAAACTCAGGGTGGTGTGCAGTTTGTGCTTTAGGAAATGGAACAAAGAAAGAAGGAAATAAATCAAAAGAACAGAGAAAAGGCGACCATCGTCCAAAGAAAAGCTTTGAATAGAAGAAGAATAAAAGTGGTCGGACTGTATTGCATTGCATCCATTTATCCATAGCTCAAGACTTTTGCACACTACTCTATCTTACATATACAGCTGTAAACTTACAGCTCCCAGACTCCTGTGTCTCTTCCTCCTCCCTGTTTCTCTCAGCCTCTCTCTGACTGCTCCAGGTACACTGACTTGGCAGGCCGGATGCTCTGGGTAAACTGAAAGAAGGGAAGGTTGGGGGAAAAAAACAAAAACAGGACGAGACAAAAAGTGTGAATTAAAGAAGACTGAAGATCCTGAAAGAAATGAAGGGTTCAGGCACCGATTTGGACGTGAAAAGTAAGATATCGCACTGAATTACAAAAAGAAAACGAACCTTTCCTTCTTTACCTTGTGCTTCGGACACCGCAGCGAGAAGTTATCTTCATTCAGAGAGCAATCTGGCAAACAGACAGAATTTCAAGACTCTAAGGACACTGCCATAGACTTTTTTCTTTTTTTTTTTTTAATCCAACAACAGACTTTCACATCATTTTACCATTTCCAGTGCACTTGTGCAGTAATGCAGACACTCACCTGCTTCAATAGCACATAAGTAGTGGTAGCGAAGTGTACAGCCTTTACTATAGCAGCCCAGGGTTGAGCCAACCATCTCACAGTATGAGCAGGACTGAGAAAAGATGATATAAATACATAAAAACCGTCGGATACAGAAAGACAGATACAATCTGAAAAAGCTGATGAGCAAGCACACTTGATATACTGTATAGTACATGATCCACTGCAGTACTGGGTGTCTTATCAACATGCATGTATACGTGTGATTTTATTAAGCAGTGAAACCTACATAAATTTAAATAAAAAGCATAAATTTGTAATTCCCCCTTCCACCTCACCCCACCCCAAAAATGCCAAATATGTACAACTCACTGTTTCTCTGCCGCCATCTAGTGCTTCCTGTAGGCCATACAGTCTCCCATTGACAAGGTACACTCCACTGGTCCACACTATACATCCTTCATGGACCCACAGCTCCTCTGGATCCATGGGCATCTGAGGCAGTTGTGCCAGCTGTGCCAAGGGTCCCAGGGAATCCAAGGCCGGTGGAGGGGGCTGGAACGGCAGGGAGGCCTTACTGTTGGCTGGCACCATTCTGGGGGAATCCTCACTCGACTTGTGTCTCCTTTTAAAACGGGGATGCGAGGTCAGCTTTCTGTGCTGAGGTCGCTGCTGAGCTTCATCTGCAGGCTGCTGTTTCGGCGGCTGCTGCTGGTCGGTTTCAAGGTCTGGCTCTCTCTTAAGCTCAGGGATAGGTCTGATATCCAGATTCATATCCCAGGTTAGAGAGGTTTTAATGGCAGCGGACGAGGAGGAGGAAGAGGAAGAGGAAGAAGAAGAGGCAGCGTTACTGTGCTTGTCAGCCACATGCGTCATCATTTCCTCCCTCCCAGCTGGAGAAGCAGTTCTGACTGTAGTGTTAAGAGAAGCAGGGTTTGAATCCAGATTGAAGGCATAGTCGCTCTCAGATGAGGGCTTGGTAAACTGAGCATCTTGTGTTTGTGTGTCTTGGATTGTAGTCAAAGGGTTTGAGCTCACGTCTGAATTTGGTCCTGTTTTGTTTGTGCCTGTGGTTGCCTGACATTGCCTGACCTGGGGCTGATTCTTGGGGAGCTTTGCAGCATATTCAGCTGGGTAGAAAGGCCCGTAGAGATCTCCGAGGTGTTTGTAATTTGCCCATTTCTGACACAGGCAACACAGCAGGCGGCCGGAGTGATTGGTCTCCGTAATCACAGGGCCTGAAACAACATAGCCAGATGAAGGAAGTGCTTTTCCTGACTGAAGTGTAGTTTCCACCTCGTCCGTCTCCCGTTTCTCTGATTCTCTGTCTCTCCTAGATAACTGGGAGGAAAGAGCCGAGGTCAGGAGGCATTCAATTCCACTCCCACCAGCTTTCCCTCCAACTGCGCTGCGCTCTCCTTTCATCTTGTCCTCCTCAGCGTTCACAATGGTGCACACCGCCCCAATCTCTGGTACTTTTTTCTCCACGTGTATGTGGGGAACAAACAAGCCCTTTCTGTTAGGATCTGCAAAAGCTCTATTTGCGCCTAAAGGTGTATCTGGATCGTCTTTGGCCACTGAGGGCGTTGCCGCTGCCGCTCCTCGCCGCCTCCTCCTCTGCCGCCCTCTTGCTTCCAGGGGCTCGTCTTCATCTTTGACGCCTCTGCGTCTTCGCCGCACAGGTTTGACCTCGATCTCCGGCTGGGTGTCCTCGCTCTCGACGTCCACCTTCACTACCTGGGTTAACACAGGTGGGGCCAGCGGAGGAGTGGTTTTACTGTCTGGCAGAGGGGGTGCTGGCGGGGCTGTTGTGGTTGTTGTTGTTGTTGTTGTTGTGCTGCTGCTGCTGCTGCTGCTGCTGGTAGTCTGCATTGTTGGTGGAGTTGTGGGAGCAGCTGTAGCTGGAACGGCCGGTGCTGGAGGAGCGCTCAAAGTTGCATTCTGTGTTTGGACTTGAGACTGAGCGCTGGCTTGTGTTTGAACTTGGTTTTGGGCCCGTTTTTGTTTATTCACACTCCCAACAGGCCTGCCTTTTTTCTTGCCAGATGGGAAATAGCCTTTAGGCACAACACTCTCTAGCGGCTTTGAATCTTGTGGTGACAGACTGGACCTACCGGAGGACATCTGATGCTGCCTGTTGAGCATGTGCCCTTGAGCCTGGCCGTGGTGGGGCGGAGTGGTGCCATAGTAGTCGCTGCCAGGATAATCATCAAATCCCATGCCAGATTCTTGAAGTTTCTGTCGAAGAAGGTTAGCGGCAGACTGCTCTCCTCTCCTCGTCTCAAGCTGCTGGTACGTGTTGGTGAAATGCTGAATGTCTGACAGGGCAGACGAAGATGGAGGTGGGGAACCCTGAACCGGGCGAGGAAGAGGCGGAGGAGGCGGCAGTGGTCCGAGCAAAGCAAAATCCTCCTTGTCGCCAGATGCCGATGCCACAGCAGCACCTAATCCAAAGTCAAAGTCCTGTTGTTTGAGGGGCTGAGACGTCTGGTGGGGATCGCATGGGTAAGCTGATGGAGGTAGAGGCCCAGTTTCGTCAACCCCTCTAAAGGGAATCATGTCGTTTAATGAGTGACTTTCATCCATGTAACTATCGTCCCCTCCTGGAACCCTGGGGAAATGTGGCAAGTCTTGGTCCTGCGAGTCATTAAATGTTGGTATTTCAGAGTGAGAGAAGCCTGGGTAATGATTTGACTCATCATCAGTATGGCCTGCTGGCTTTTTAATATTTGGTGTGATTTTCTGCACTATTGCCTCTAGTTTCAAACCGCGTCCTTTTCTGGGAGGCAAAGCCTTAGTGTTGCCACTGGATGGAGACAGAGGTTGGGAATAGGTGCTCTCTCTTGGCAGAGGGGATGAGAGCCTGGGACATGGAATATCTGAACTGGATGAGTCATCTTCGTTGTGATGGCCAAGCTCAGACTGGGCCCCAGGAGAGTGATGTGAATTTGTGGCGGCCCTCTGTTGAGACACATCCTGGAGTTGCCTTTTGGCGGGAATGGGAGAGATAAAAGAGCGAACTCTCCTCCGTAATATTAGCGGATTTGTGTCTCCGGAGCCCCCGGCTTTGGTCTGATGCTGCACCTGTGGCTGGGTGGAATTCACATCAGCAGGAGACTTGGTGGAGCTGGGTGGAGGAGGTGGGCAGGGATGTTTGGCTTCTTCTGTGGCTACTCTGGAGACCTCAGGTTCGGCGGCATTTTGGCCGTGAGGCATCTGCGGCAGAACGGGGCCGTGTGAAACAGGAGTTGGAGGAAGGAGAGGGGGAGGTGGTGGGGGAGGAGGAGGAGGAGGAGGAGGCTGCGCTCTGAAGTAGTCCCCCTCCATCATTCGAACACCTTCTCTTCCGGAGTGTGTCGACTCCCACATTTTCATGTCATAGTAGGCGCTTTGATGATGGAGGGAAGGTTTGCCAGCGTGCGTTTCACTTGGCATGTCAGTTTGAGAGATCATCCTCTGTCTCTGCTCTGACTGGCTGACTTTATGTCTTCCAGGGGACAAGCTGGGCTGCATCATCATCTCCTTGGTGGGCCTGCTCATCGCTTTTACCCAGTCACTCATTTCATGGTGATGAGGAGGGCCGTGAGGGTGAGGATACATTTGAAGCTTAGATGCAGCTTGAGCTGAAGGGGACAGACTGTGGTATGGATGATGGGAGGGAAAATGAGGATTGCTGCGTGACATCATATTGCCCTCTCTTGAATCTCCATATCGATATCCAGGAAATGTGCTGCTGCTGCCAGCTGACAGATCAACGCCGTGAAGGTACGGCTGATGCCTTGACGGCGAAGTTAAAGGATTAGTGTTCATAGGATGAGAAGGCAAGGGGGGAATATCAACATTACTTCGCCTATAGGGGTCAGCATTCATTACAACTGATGAATGGATCGACTTGGAATGATACTCCGTGTCTGCCTCATTAGCCCCACCACTGCCTTGCTGCTCAGTTTGCAAATTTGGAGCTTCCACCCCAGTCTCTTTTGATGCAGTTTCCATTTTCATTACTTGTTTCTCTCCCGTATCCTTTTTAGTTAGATCACTGGCTGCTGCTGCTGGAGAGGAAAATGGCTGTTGAATCACAGAAGCTCCACTCTGACTTTTCTCCCGCTCTCTCTCTCTGTCGCTCTCTCTGTCCCTCTCTGGTGTGCTGCGTCGGTTTGGCGACACATCACAGATGACAGAGCGTCGCTCTGATGGGGCTAATATGCAGCCTGATGATTTCTGAGGCTCAGTTTGACCACCGCTGCCGGTTAGTGGCTCTGGCTCTTGCAAAAGGAGCTCCTGCACAGCAGAGGATGGAGTGGAGACATTAGATAAGGCTTTTCTTGGTGGTAGAGAGTAGTCAGCTAAGTTTATGTGTTTTGTTGCTGCTTGCTGAGACTCGGCCTGTGGTAAATGGCCCTGGGACACACCCACCTCTGTTTTCTCAGCATTTTGCATAATCTTAGCGTTTGACATTTCTGACTTCACTGAGGACTGAGGCTCTGTGGTAAAATCAGGCTCGCTTCCATGCCGCTGGCTTTGGGGTTTTCCAGCGCTACCCATTTGAGCTGAACCCTCAGTTACTCCACTCTGCATTCTCATACCTTCAGCCATGCCATATGATGGGTGTCTGGACTGAAACTGCTGATGAACTTGAAGATGTGAAGAAAATGCCTGTTCTGGTCTCCCATAGCGACGATCTAAATTGTAACCTTGAAGGACCTCTTGCAAAAGGCTTGGGAATTGCTGAAGCTGTGCATTCTCCTCGAGACCTTTAGCCCCTGATCCCTGGCCTCGCTTCACCAAGGCCTCTGCTACAGAACCACCGTCTTTCTGATGCACAGGTCCGAAACTAGGTTGTGACTGTTGGTATCCTAAATATCTTGGATTTGAATCCATCACACCCACTGGGCCAGGCCTCCCTTTGTTCTTCAAGGATAAATCTGAGCCATATGTTGATTCAGGGTAGCCATACTTATGCGGGCCAGACTGGGAAGGATTATGAGGCCGTCCGAAGTTTGATTTCTGGTAATGGGATGAATACAGACTGAGGTCTACGCCTTCATCGCCATTATGACTGCTCGACTCTCTTAAATAAGAGTGTGAGTGTTTCTCTTCTATACAGTTGTCCTGGGGATTCTTGCTTTTTTCTGTCAGACTTCCCTCAGACCGAGCGGAAACAATCACTCCAACACTACTGGCGTTCTGCTGCTCCTCAGACGTGTGCTTTTCTTCCCTCTCGTTACTGTGTAATCTGGATGTGGAGTGAACCCTATTCTCTTTGTCCTGTCCATTTTGTGTATCGACTTCGCCATCCCGCTGCATTTGGCTGCTGCCTTTCACGGTTTTATCAGCTACACCGTCGCTTTCGTTTTTAATGACTTCATTTTTAATTTCTAGTGTCTTCTTATTGCCACCTCTGCGGTCATTGTATGCTGCCCCAGACTCTGGGACACAGTTTGGCTGAGGGGGAATACTGGAGGAAGTGGATGAGGGGGATGAGGAAACTGGAGGCATTGGATGTGAGCTTGGGCCAGTCTCTGACGACTGATACACAAAGGATGGAGATGACGATGAAGCAGGAATATGAGCTTCATTTGCCTTCGCTTCAGAGGCAACTGGATCCTTTGATGAATCAGAGGTGACTACTTTGACATTTGATGTTTGTCCAGTCTGTGGTTGGCTTTGGCTCTGTGACTGAGGGTGAGAGCCAGCTGCTTCAGATCCACTGCTTGCACCGCTCATCTGCCTCACTCTCCCATGTTCCCCCTCAGAAAACTGCTCCTCTCGCTCCACCTTGGTCCCTGAGGAGCCTTCAACTGACAACAATGAGGAGTCTTCATCCACCCCGACATCTATGCTGGCTCCATCTCCGGCCCCTACTGCACTTCCATCTTTGACCGTGCTGGTGCTTGAGGCTGCGCTTGCATTGCGACTCCTCGGCTGTGATGGGAGCACGCTATACGTCGCCTGTTGCATCTGCCCGCTTTCTTTCTTCTTAGGTGAAAGCACTGTGTCAGTAAGGACCATGTGCTGAACTGTGTTTGGTAAATTGGCTACTTGTGAGCTCAAGGCATTAAGACTATTCAAGCCGGCATCCTGCATTTTGTCAACTGAAGAGGATGAATAAACAGAAGAACCTTCGTCTCGGGATCCAATTCCCGTGCCTAGCCCCATTTTACTGCGGCCTGTTGGAGGGAGATTGCTCCCTCCGGCTGCACTCATGCTGTGAGGTTTATGACTGCCACTGCTACCACAACTACTGATGCTGCTATTAGAGTTGGGTGTGGGACTTAACTGAGGCATAGTCTGCAGTAATCTACCATGACCGTGGCTGCTACGAGGGTTTGATGTAGGAGGATGTGAAGGACCATGACCTGAGGGGGTTCCATGTGCCTCTGAGACACCCATCAAAGGGGAAGGAGAGGAGCTACAGCTGGGGGAGTGCACTGCCGATGCAGCTGGAGAGGGATTGGAAATTGGGCTAAAGTTTTGGTTAATTTGAGTTTGTTGCGCATTGGGATGCATTGGAGATTTGGTTATTTCTTGGGATGCTGGCTGAGGTATACTGGGATTGGAGGCCTGATGATGTTTAGCATATACAGAGCCTGGAGACTGGCCCTGCATCTTGAGAGGTGTGTCATAACCTATCCCTAAATTGTGCTGCGAGTTGCGGTGCTGTAGTGTGGCTTGCTTGTGAAGTGAATGTGTCTGTGGGGAATATCCAGGATAATTTGAAGCATGGTAACTTTGTTGAACATTCTCCATTGGCCCCACATTGTTAGCAGCAACTGAACTGGAGACTGAGTTTGAACTGGAGTTGACACTGGGAGAACTGTTGACTTTGGGATCGAACCCAGCACTGGCAGCCCCGTCGAGATATCTCTGTGGAGGGGGGCTGTACATTCCTGATGACCCCGTGGATGCGCCACCCTGGGGAGAGTAGTGCGGGTACTGATGGGTCATTCTATGTCCAGAGTGTGGATAGCTCCTATGCTGCTGTCCATGATGGATAGCTGGGAAGGTTTGCCCATGCTGGCGGTGCTGCATCTGAGAACCTGGCACTGGCTGCATTGCAGGGTTCTGACTCATATTATACTGATGAGAGGGAGAGAACGCTCCAGTACCTCCTCCTGAACCAGCACTAGAGGCATAGTCTACTGGATATGGCGACATCAGGCCAGATGACGGTGCAGAGCTAGATCCGGGATGCCGGTACTGGTGAGGTATATGTCCATCAATATTGGGGTACCCAAAACCTGCCCCGTAGCCCATACCTCCCCTTCTGTGCCTGTCCTTTCCACCCACTGGAAAATAGTAATCCATGGTCTCTTTCCTGTAAGGGTTATTACTGCTGCCACTGTGAATGTTACCCTGTGTTGGTGTTGGCTCCACAGCTCCTCTGTTTCTAGCACTGTAAACAAGCATGTGGCTGGCTTGACTTGGGTGGTGATGGCCTCTGTGCAGGCTCTGCTGTTGCATCCCTGCATAATCATCTGTCATCCTCGGGGATATCTGGGGCTCTGCTGGCTGTGGGGGATAGGGAGGTACGCCTCCACCCCTCCCACTGAACCCAGGGGGGAGAGAGGGGGGAACTGGACTGTTAGGAAAATTCTGCATTGTTCAGAAAACTAAAATATCTGTTAGTGTTTATATCAGGGAATGATTCCGATCAGAAACTGGAAGGCTTATGACAGTATGAATAAATGACAAAGAGAGAGTCTACGGCCTGTCAGGAAAAGAAAGAAATGCT
This sequence comes from Haplochromis burtoni, assembly GCF_018398535.1. Classification (NCBI taxonomy): domain Eukaryota; kingdom Metazoa; phylum Chordata; class Actinopteri; order Cichliformes; family Cichlidae; genus Haplochromis; species Haplochromis burtoni. Next base: position 523,520 of record NW_024582406.1, on the reverse strand, counting down.
TTTGAAATCCACCAAAGAGCAAAGCAATACATACACACATACATATATGTATATATTGCAGCTGTAATAATCACTTTTGTAGTGCCAGCAGTGGATCGGGAGGTTAAACTTAGGATGACATCTCCAGTTTTGGAAAAAGGTCAAACTGCAAAAACTGTACTTTTTAAATGTGAACGTGTACTTTCCAACAGGGGAAAATGTTCACTTAACAGCTGGGTCTTAGAAAACAGATTCTTCTTTAAGATTTATGTCGTGAAGCAGCTTTCTACTTCAAAAAAAATAAGAAGATTAAAAATGAGCAGTCATTCCCATGAAGCTGAAGCAGTTTGGCACCGAACAGGCAAAAGATATGGATGATTGCCACATCACCATGTGAGTTTTTCAACCTTAAATGTCTTTACGCATATGAACTCCACACTAATAACAGCTCAAGCAGGCAGAGTTATTTCTGGGTTTAAACGGTGTTACGATCCAACACGGTCTTGCAAAATGGAAAAAAACAAAAAAACAAAAAAATATCTCATTAAAACCATCGAGATTGTGCTCAGTCGCGGCGATCCTTCAGTTCGTCAAAGCGTGTAAGACTGCTGGGACTTGACTCACACCTGTGTGAGACAAAAACTCCAGTAATGGAATCAAGTGGTCTGAATCAAGACCCTCACTCAACATCATCCCAGAGGCGAACGCTCCATGGATATATTCACATCGGCTCTTGGATACAGAGTCCAACTCTTTTTCAGGCGTTCGTTTTCTCGGTCTCTCCTTTTTGGATGCCGGTTTCCTTTTTTAGTTTTTTGCAACTGCATGCAATCATCTGGACTGTAGAAGTATTTGATCCCTATATAGTGACCGTTCTCTCCTTGCCTCCACACATCTTGATGCTTTCCTGTGTCTTCAGCACTTAGCCATCTTACCTTTGTTTTTTTCTGTCAACCATCATTTAATTCTACCTAGTTCCATGGCAACAGTTTTCCAAAAGGAGGGTAATCCATTTATTCCACTTCAGGTTGAGTCAATTCATGCTCCTGTTTTCTGTTTCTCTTCAGTATTTCCATGCAGATGTGTTCATTTCCCATGAACTGCTGACCAGAAAAAAACCTGTTGTCAAAAAAAAAAGAAAAGACAAATCAAATTCGTGCAGATGTAATGCGCCAACATTTATTAAATATACCCCCTGCTAAAGCTCTGTTGTCCACTGACTGTGCTCACAGGGCAATAGCAAAGTGCATTTTGGGCTAATTGACAGTTTTATACTTATATATTGCATATATTACTTTATTAATTAATTAACTGCAACGACTCAGTGGTATTTACAACATATACGTAACACTAACAAAAAAAAACCCTCATACTTTATTTTCAAATGATTGATCTGGGGTCACATATTATCTCAGCATTTCTCATAAGTGCACTTTATTTTCCAGTCAGCCGCATAAATATTACACTGCACTATTGCAAATGCATTTGCAAAAAAGGGCAATAATCTAAACCTGACTTAATGTTGCACAAGCAATCTCATTCAACTTCAGTCTTCTCTACTTAAAAGGCTTTCTGGTCTCGTATCGTCGCTTCTCTTTTATCATTCTCTGCGAGTACAGCTTTTACTTTGGTCCACACTTTAACAATGCATGCTTAAGGCGTCTCTTGTGACTGATAAACAGACTTGGTGGCTGAAAGGAGGGCAATCAACAGTCTCTGAGTGAGGCAACAAAATACTCATCCTCACAGGTAAACAACCAACCCTGTGGAGTCAAGACAGAAGCAGTCCATCTGTCCTCTTTTTAAAATGAGAAAAGGAGACCATTAACCTTAATGTGCTTAACTTGTTTTTAAAGGATTTAATTGTTATGGGTGATAATTAAAGGGACGATGCCACCTTTATGGGGTTAGTGCCTTTAATTGTCATGTGTGACATAAGCCTCAATTGTATGTCTCTAATACACTGTAAAATTGTTAATGGCCCTAAAACAACTTTGGGTGGCTTCTCCCACTGTGGGGAGTTTAACTGAGCAACATTATTGGGCATCACTAGAAGCTGCAAGCAAAACATGACAATGAGCAGGGACCATGTGAGGTTGCAAAACAAACCGATCACACCGTGTCAATCGGACTGAGTCAAACCACACAGCACCATCAAACAGGTCTGATCAAATGCTCCGAGGGTCACAGTTAAGGTACACCGGCGATGCAGAGCAACAGCTAAAGTTAGGTGGAGACACTTGGTTTCCATCCTCCTGTGAGCTCACGCTTAGGTTATGGACAGATTATTAATTAATCAAAGCAGCTCGCCGAGCACGACCAGGCGGCAGCATTCATAACACAGAGAGCAGTGCAGCAGCAGCAATAATAAAAACTGGCTCAGTGCAGTCTGTCAGCAAGTCAATCAGCTGCATGGCTGCCTAATTGATACGCAGACGCAATGTTTTTGCAGATAATTATCAAACGCTAGCTCCGTTTTATCTGGACAATTTGTCGTCTCAGACTGCCATCAACAAAACACAGGCTTTTGCACCACAACCTTAGTGGCTATATTAGCCAGTAGCAAGGTATACGCATTACAATTAGCCTTGTAGTGCTGCCTCTTTTTTTTCTTTTTAGCTCCTTTAGGTTAGCGTTAGCAACAATACCTCAAATGCTGCATAATAAAATTGTAAGCTAGCCGCATATGTTGAGAGCTAGCTAAGCTAGAACCTCCAGTTAGCATTGTAGCAAGGCAGCTAATTTGCGTTTCTTGCATTTAAGACCCTGCACAAAAGAGTAGTTACAGCAGGCTAAAGGAACAGGGGCAGCCAAGCAGCGTTTAGCCACAAAAAGAGAAGTGATTAGGTGCAGATGTTCCCCCCTCACATTATTCAGTGGGGCTGTGAGTAAATGGGTTAGCTAGCATAAATAAGAGACCTGGTGTGGGCACTGCAACAGAAAAATTGCCGTCACGCAGCCAGATATTTTTCTTGAATAAACAGAGCTAACGTTTGCCAGGGAGAGGCAAGTCACTCAGAGACAGGCTAGCTAACACACTGTAGATACCTGAAAACGTAGCAATACAGGCCCCTCGAAGAGTGAAAGGCTGTTTTGTGACAATCCCGCTGCTGTGGCAGGAAACCCCAGTCTAGAGTCGACTCCTCCGCCGCTTTTCCCTCAGCGCTTTTGAGTCCAGACAACCCCGACCAGCGGCGGCGAAGTCGGGGGCCCCGTCACGACACTTAGATCCCGGGCCTTTCTTCCGATCCCCCCTTTTTTCTTTTGTCCTCACCTCCAAAAAATGATGAGAGCGGAGCACAATCGGGGTGCCTGTGGGTCCCGTAACCAGCGAGGTCCATACACCCCCGCCCCCTCCCCTCTTGTTCCCTCGCCTCTCGCTCTCTCTCTCCCCCCCTCTTTCACACACCGCTTAGGTGATTCCACCTATCTCGAAGTAAAATTAAACACATTGCCCTCGCACGAGCCTCCATCAGCACGCGAAGCTTTCAGACGTCAGTTTCCGTCACTAAATTGCATTTGCATGCCTTCATCAGTAGCTCGACTCATTCGTTTTCCTGTTGGACTACTGTTTTTTTCCCCTTCTTCTTGCAACAGAAAGACCGCCTTAAAAATGCATACACACTCATATTCCTGCACCCCCTCCCTCATCTCTCTCCATCACATCCCTCCCTCCCTGCCTCCCTCTCTCAAGCTTTTGCTATTTCATTGATTTTTACCTATGTCTACAATCAAATCCAAGACTATCCTAATATAGCAAAAGGCAAATTTTGCATGTGTGTCTGAGTATGTTGCCTCTGCCCCTTTGTTCTTATTTCATCTCAAGTGAAAGTGAATTAGCCTGATGAAGGCACCATGGCTACAAAGGCAACATGGAGAGGAGACGGGGCTGGATGGAATGGTAGGTTAATGAAGAAGGCAACAAATGAAAGGCAATTTGTGAGCAAAGAGGTGCGCCTGTATTAGAGGAAGATTGCAGTGCAGTGGACGAAGTTCACAGTGGTCTCTTAATGCTCAAACAGATCTATTACACACACAGTGCAGCTGTATTTCCCCTGTTTTGGCACAAAGAAAAGCCACTTAAGTCATTATGATAATAATATGTAACCATTGGTTAATGTTTGACAGGACAGACTCAGAATATCATCATGGCCGGGACAACAATGTAGGTGCTACAAACAATCCTTTTCCCATTAAATTTATTGTGTTGTCTGTGCCTCAGCTTTTCTGCTCTCACACAGGGCCACTGAGTGCAGTACAGACCCACTCACACTCTCCTGCCATCATAATTACGTGCCCTATGCCCTCCATCCATGGTGCTGCACTTTTAATATACTGCAGTGTGTCATACATGCAAACACGCATTCTGCCTGTGCGTCCGTGTGTGTGTGTGCAGCTCTCTTCATTCTCTCTCTTCCTTTCACCACATGCATCGAAACACACACACGCACATACTGGCAAAACACAACACAATCCCAAAACTCCAGTCTGAAACTCACAAGCGCACCGTTTGCACACAAGCGTGCACATCCGCATGCAGCCACTCATTTAACCTGCCAATCACCACGGTAAAACCTCTCTTTTTCTAACCAGCAGTTCAATACATTTCATTCCCTTGCAGATACACGTCTATTTCTATCATAGTTGCCATAGCAACTGCATCACAGAGCCTTAACTGTGGATAATTTTTAAGGCTATGTATCTACATTTCTGTGTGTGTGTGTGTGTGTTTTCCCTTCTATGAACGATTTCATGCAGACACTGTTGTTTGCTGGTAAAAGAAAAACGTTCAAGCACGAATCGCTCGCGAGCAGTTGTGTACTTGTATCGCCACCAAGTCGAACTGAAAGAGCTGAGAGGTGACATAAAGGGCTCATACTCTGGGCTGGCAAGTCAGCCTAGCCAGGCCTATCCAATCAACACGAGCGCCTGCTGGGATGCACACAGACTCTTTCCATCATGTACAAGGTCACTAAATCTTGTACAGACGAGTGTCAAAGGCACAGCTGTAAAGAAAGCAACCGGTACTGAATACACTTATATGAATAAGCCAAACCCCCTAGCATTAAAATGTTACACCCACATAACCTGTATTAACTTATGAAACTTTCTTTAGATATCCAATTTAAATCATCGTATATTTAATAATGATAATTATACTTAAACATATGATATGTATGGGGCTGGGGGGGGGGGGGATTCTGATTACATGTAATTGGGATAATCAACCTGTATAACCTGTGAGGAGACATGTTATCCAATTACAGCTACATTGTCACAGATTGCTTCATTATATGATGATTAATTCTTAGAACTGTGACATTTATTACATCTTTCTTTATGACAACCAGCGCTTTTAACTCATGAACAGTGCATCTAAACTACAGTAGTGTGCAAAAGTCTTGAACCACCCATTCCCTCGCTGAGCCGCTCGTTTATTTCATTTTTGCTTGGACAATGGGAAACAGGTGCAGTGACTTATTGGATCTTGCACACATAAATGAAAACCCTGTATATAAGGAAAAATCTCTACAATTCTAGCAGACTTTGAAAGTTAATATTTGGTATGACCACAAGTCTGATCTCTCTTCCTTAAGAAGTCTTCAGGAATAGTTCTCCAGGCTTCTTCAAGGACATTCAAAGCACTTCTTTGGATGTTGGCTGCCTTTTGTTCTGTCCTCTGTCAAGATGACCCCACACTGCTTCAGTAATGTTGAGGCCAGTTCATCAGTGACGGTGCTCCATTGTTTGTTTTTATTTTGCTATCCAGGTATGCTTTCACTGCACTGGCTGTGTGTTTGGGATCATTTTAAAGGGATGCCAAATGCTGTCATTTTTCTGTAAAGCAAATTTACCTTGTCTTTGGGTATAAATAAAGTTACCTTGACCTTGACCTTGACCTTGTCATGCTGGAAAATGAAGCAGTGGCCAATCAGACAATTTCCAGATGGTACTCTATAGTGGATCAAAATCTGATGGTACTTTTCCATGTTTGTAATTCCTTCAGTTCTGACAAGATCCCCATCGTTGCTGGCCTAAATGCAGAGCTAAAGCATAACAGAGCCTCCACCATGGCTGTAGACAGTGTTGTCCCTCTCTACTGAATTCCTCAGTATAGATCGATGACAATTTGAACCAAAAATATCAAATTTGGATTAATCACTCCATCAGAATTGTTAATGCTGATTTTCAATCCAGTTCTTGTGTGATTTTGCATACCTCAGCCTTTTCCTCCTGTTTCTAAACACTGTCTTTTTAACTGAGACCATTTATGATAAGGGTTCAGTGAACAGTAGACGGATTAGTTGAAGGCCCAGATGCACCTCTCACATCTTGTTTCAAGTCTGCAGGATTTTTCCTGTATTTCTTATAGATATGAATTTCAGATACTGTTCAGCTACTTTTCTTTGGCCTGCCACTTCTTTTTCTTCCAGATTGAGATTTTACAGATCCCGGAATGAATCTGAGAACTGAGCCATAAGCCGACTACATCACTGCAGCCTGACAGAGGCAAAACAGGCACGTTTTGACACTATCTACAGAAATTTGAGCCAGTATTTCCACTAAAGGCATTTCCCTTGAAACGTCAAAACTAAGTACATCAAAGCATACAGAAGGTCTACAGCTCAGATATGTGGACAAGATAATGCCATTACGGCAAGCAAATGGATAATTAAAGCTCAGCTGGAACTTAGCTTTATAACAATGGCACATGCAGAGAATAGATGGTTGCACTGTGCTCTCACCGCTCACTCTGAATACAATCCATTCTCAAGTGTCACCTTTATCTAGAAGCACGAGACTCATTAGAAAGTTCCTATTGCCTACTGACTATTTTATAACATTTCTTAGAGTCAGTGGTTCCCAGAACAGAGCAGCCAATTCTGAGAGGACAAATGTACTGTGTACATTTGGTTACTATTGCTTGAAATATGTAAGCTAATATTTATTTGTTTGCATTGAGGATTGTACATTAAAAATAAATCACTGTTAATTTGAAGGTTCTGTTAGTAAAAGTAATTGGCTTTAATCTTGCAAAACTGTGAATAACAATTGGTTTTGAAAATCGAAAATGTTTGGCACCTCATAGGTGAAGGTTTACTGAAAACATGGCACAGTCCCAGGCTAGATTAGCATCCATGTGGTTCACACATCATCATCTAGTGATCTGCCCCAAGGTAGCAATAATTTGCAGTTTCCTTGATGACCACATGGAGTCAGAGTCATACAACAAACATTCAGCTGTTCTCTAATGCTCAAGAGCTGGCCTTGCATTTCAGCAGTGGACTGGAAAAAAAAAAAAAATATATATATAGATATATATATATAAATCAGTGTCCATCTATCCCTTTGAAGTGCATGCTTCTAAAGTTATGCTCTAGTACAATTTCACAGTCTTTGATCCTTCTCCTTCCCAAGTGTCTTACAATATCACAATTAGTGTCCCACGGACATTAAGTGTTATATCAGTACAGTGGGGCTGCTTTGATAATGTATGGCTGAGAACATATTTCTGAGGACAGAGAGAAATGAGATCTTGATTGCTCCTAGGTGTGGTGACCCTCTCACAATCTCAGTGAAACTCCTTCAGATCAAAGAGTATGATGCAGCCCAGTTGAAATGCAGCAGCAATTCTCTGAATCTGTGACCTTAACAGTCTGGTCTGATGATGCAAAGAAGAATTCCCCTGAAAGGGACATGCTCAGTACTCCCTTTGTCCACCAACATTAAGGTGATTTCCCCCCATCGAACCAGTGATTTTCAGCACAAGCAGTGTAAAAGCACACACTCTAAATTTGCTCATTCTCGCGCAAACAAAGAGATACGTCTGCACTCACCTGTTTCTGATCCTTTTGCTTGTTCACCAAAATGAGAGGTAGTTTAAGGCACTGAACAGATCCACAGCACTGTCAGTGGTGAGCAGTGGTAAGCAGTGGACAGCAGGGAGCGCTCTCTCCTAACATCCCTCGGCGCTCTAGCACGACTCGCTCTCACACTGAGGCCTGCTGCCACACTCTCCCCGTCTCCTAGCAACCTCCGAACCCTGCCTCCAATCACTACGGATACCGAGAGGGAAGGAGGGAGGGTGGGATAGTGAGGAAGAGGGGGGAGAGGAAGAAGAGGTGGTGAGTCTGGCCTGGCATCAGCATCCAAGCTAGCAAAACTGAAAGTGTGCAGAGCTTGAGGTAGCAAGTTGAAGCAATGGTTTTCTAGAGTGGGTGGGGTAGGGTGTGTGTGTGTGTCAGTAGGGGGGAGATGAGCAAGGAAAGGTAAATCATGAAGCCGAGGTTCTCAGGGACAGATTGAGATCATAATTCAAATCAGCCATATTACAGATTGTGAAGTGGAGGAGAGTGATTGCCTCAATTAAGCCAGTTTGTCTTGAGGGTCCTCTTTGCTTAGTCTGCACACCTCACAGTCCCTCCTCTTTCAGCATCTCCTCCCGACTCCTCTTCTTCTACTCTCACCCACCTTCTCCTGTAGCCCATTAAATTTGATGGTGCCATCATCATCTGTGTTCTGTCCTTGTGAGTCGCGGCTGGCCCCTGTGCTTTATGACTCCGCTCTTTTTCCTTGGGGGGTCCGTGCCCTATCTGTCTGCGTAATCTATGTTTCTCGGTGACCGCGCGCGTGTGCACCGAGATGAAAAAAAGGTGCACATATATGGATAACATGCAGTCCCGCACGACATCACGCACATTCCCTGTACACGTGCAGCTGTCCACACCGCCACGTCACGTAGCATCATTCTGCGGATATGTCATCCACGCCGAACACCTCGCACGCAGGCCCACACGCAGTACTCGTCACTCACAGTAACAAAACACAAGCTTTCACACGCTCCTTGTGCGAGGCTACAGTGACCTTAGACACTGCCCTCCCCCTTCCCAACCCCTGTGGCAGCTGTCATGTGGGGATGTGGCACACAGATACACGCATGACAGAGTTTAGTCAGGAAGACGGAGCCATGATCCGTGTCAGGTTGATGCACAACAGGAGTCACCCGGGTGAAGGCTGACAGGTTGTGTGCGGCTTGCAGCAAATGCAAACAAATACGATGCTTGAAGAGAAGGTGCAACATTTTGCCTGCAGGAAATGGAGAATACACAAAGAAAATTATGAATGTTATATTAAAGAAATACAGATGAGTGGGGGTGTTGAGAGGGGTTGTTGAGAGGGGGTGTTGTGGCACTGCAGATAAACGTTGCTAATACAGTTCAACCTATACGATTATTATGGTTGCTGTATTATTTACTGTACCTACCCTGTAATTCATTCTCAACAGGACAGCATCGGGTCAGCAATAATATATATGGAGAAATAATTCCCATGAAGACATGAGAATAATGATCATAATCTTTGAACTATTAGTAATATTATTAACGTTGTCTGACTACAGCAACTGTTTTTTCTATTTATGATAGCTTAGTTGAGTTATGTGGATCAAATATGTGGACACATGGATTCACAAAGCATTCAGAGAGCACAGAGAACAGGTTTACTTTATGGATATGCAGAGCTAAAGAACAATATCAAGAAAACTTAACTTACATATAGCTTTTTCAAACCATACCTGTACATATACCAGTCAGCCTCTGTTGTAGTGTGATGCATTATGAGATATGATATGATAACATACAATATAGCTCATCTTTGATATGCAAACTAATGTGATGTGATATAATAGGAGATTTTAAAATATACAATATACTGGCCCTTAATAAACATGAAGCAGTACCTTTGACTAAAATGCAACTGAAATATACCAAATTAAAGGTTTATTTATTCAAATAATTATCTATTAGGGGAAATATGCTTGCTATTGAATGTATACCAATCAAGTAAAGTTCATTGTTTTTTACATTGTACTTAAGTAACAAAATTACATTGAAAATTACATGTAATCAAATTACTTAAAGTCAACATTTCAGTCATAGACAGTTTTTTGAGTGTACATGATTTCTTTGTATACAGTACACACAGTGGGATATGATGTGATACAAAATATGATGCAACATACAATATGGTGCAATACGACACAATATAGTATGATACAGTGTGTTAAAATACAATACAATACAATACCATGCAATATGGCATGAGATGAAACAATGTAATACGAATTGATACAATGTAAGCCAAAACAATGCAACGCCATGAAGCATGAGATGAGCCAAACAAACTGAAACAATGTGATGCAAGGATACAAAACTACAACTGTTACCCTCATTAGTAATTATTAAACTCTTCCTCATTCTCTTGCTTATTACTCCCAACCAGTCATGGTAGATGGTTGCCTCTCCATGCTATAGGTTTCTTCCTGTTTAAAGGGAGTTTTTCCTTCCCACTGTTGCCAACTGCTTGCTCACAGGGGGTCATGTAGTTTTCAGGAATCTTTCTAATATTGTAATATAAAGTGCCCCGAGGCAACTTCAGGTTGTTGTCGATTGGTGCTATATAGATAAAATGTAACCAAATCAAATCAAAAAAATTCAACAGAACCACTGAATTAAAAGTGTATCCTGTACTTCCCAGCATTGCCACAACATCAGAAAAACAGCCCACCCTCTGGAGAAATCCAGGAAGATATACTGTGTGCCTGAAAAACTCCACGCTACAGAGGAGATAAAGGCGAAAAAGAGAGAACATGTGTATGTATCTGTACGCGTGTATCGTGTCTGCATATGCGTGTGAGACATTGATGAAGAGCGAAAACGCTGGCTGCTGTTGCCGAGGCAACCATCTCTCTCCCCTCTCTTCTTTAACCCTTTCTCCACAGCACTTCCTTTTCACCTTCTGTCTTTGTATCATAGTGATCTCTCACTTGTTGATGTTCTATCACCCCATCTGTCCCTCTCTGTGTCTCCAGCTCTCTCTCTCTCTACTCGCAGGTCTACTTCTCCCTGTAATGCAAAATCCTGAACCGTGAGCTACTCTGTATCCTCTTCATCTTGATTATTCATCCTCGTCATGTTGGCCCACCTGTCATGTCTGCACACATGTGCTTTGATGACTGTGAGTCATTTCGTGCCGTATCAGGAACTAAATATTTCAAGTCAGGTTTCAGTGATCACTTGAAAACTTCAACACGCAGTGCAAGAAAGTCACTGCTGGCACGTGAGAAGGTGACTGTCTAGCCTGAAACAGTAAAAAGTGCAGATCTTGAAGTATGTGAATTAGTGTACACATTAAATGTCAGTGATATGGCAAAATATTAGAAGTACGCCACCTTGTTGTGAGTACCACGTTACTTAGACTGTGATATTACATGTAAGTTTTACAGTGAAGGGATTACTAAGAAAACACCCGACATTCAAATATGTTATGACAGGAATGGTTTGGGATTACATTTATTTGACCCTTCTTTTTGCCTCATTTATGTCCTCAGTAAACACTTGTGTTAAGGTCTTCTTTAACACTTTGTATATGTAATCAGTTTAAGACTCTATCAAAGTCAAAAGGGAGGCTAAAGCACTGCAGGCTTAAGGCCTCTGCTATCTGGACTGACATGTCACAATGTCACAAATATGTCACAATTGGATCTTCCCTTTTTCGTCTTCATTAATTTAAATGGCGAAACGAAAAAACAATTAAAAAAAATAAGACGATCGCTAAATTTCTGATCTCAAGGTTTCAGAATGAGTCCCTTCAAACCAATGGGCAACATCACACTGGCTAGGATCGTACCATTTTCCACCTTTAGGACCTTTTAGTTATCTGCCAACCAATCCAAGCCAGTGAGCAGACCTGATCTACAGATCTGACATGTTCAAACTTTTTGAACATGTTAAATAATCTGAGCCTGGCTAGATTTCCTTCTTCTGTTTTTAAAATTTTCTATCATTCCTTTATCTTGACTGTATTTTGATCTAATTTTGAATTGCAAGAATTTCAGGCCAAATCAAATCAAACTGACATTTGCAAGTAAAATAAAAACTCGCTCCTCTATTTGCTGTGATGAACGTCTGCCAAATGGAAAGCTGGACATTTAGAAGTCATAAAAACACCATGCCAGCGACCACACTGACTGCTGCTGATTTGGAGTATTTATTATTCGGGTCTGCAAATCACAGGATCATGAAATATGCCGTCATTCATTAAGCCACAGTCTTTGCCACATCGTCTTGCTCCGCTGCCCGCACCGTGAATGCTGGTGTGTGCGCTGTCCACCTGCGGCGTGAAATTAGCACCTGATGTTCTTCCAAAAGGATCTCGATGCATGGTAACACAGGCGATCGCAGCGGTTCACAGTGTGCAGTGTGTGTGTCTGTGTAACAGGCACGTGTCAAACACAATGCATCTGCCTTCCATTAGATCAAAAGCAGGAATTAGGTTGAGTTAAACAATTCAGCTGTCTGTCTTACATTTACTGCCCAGTGAGGCCAAAAATGCATTATTGGCATGTCATTATTGGCTGTGAATAGCCTCCTGCACTCACTTTTTGACATAATACAGTATATCCTGTTGCTAGGTAACTGTTAATTGTTAATATGCAGGCACTTCATGAGAAGTAGAAATCGAAGGGACAGGCAGCGATAGAGGAAAGTAAGAGAGAAAGCCGAGCAACATTATGCAAGCAAATTACTCCTCTAAGGACGCGCGGTTAAAGGATGAAGTGACTTGCATCACTCAGATGGAGGCTTGCTTTATTGGACTACAGTGCTGCAGCACCTATACTATTTTAATCTGCCCCCTTTTACCTCTATTTTCCCGCCATCCAGCTCGCCCTTTCATTCTCCATAATCCAGTGAACTCTCATCCATAACTCACTGGCCCCTCTTTCTTTTATTACCACGATGGCCCCTCCACCTCTCTCACCATCCTAATAATTCAGGCTGACGCACAATATAAGGGGGTCTCGGAGAGAGAGTGAGTAAGAGTGGGATAAAGAGAGTATAGGGTGATGGATTAGGTGATAGGCAGATAAATAGGAAGGAGCGACAGAGCGCAGCAATGTTGAGAGGCAGGCAGAGAGCAAGGTTTTGGCTCTGAGTGGCTCTTGAGTTGTGAAAGCTTCAACGAGGCAAAAATACAAAACTGTGACATATTTCATATTTAAGGTGCGCTACCTCACATGACTTTTACTCGTGAATCTTACTAATATATTTCTCTTTTTTTCCCTTCCCCTTCACACCTTACTCCCATCATCAATAATTAAATAAGTCTTGCTTGCCAGTGTGACTGAAAAATTAATGGGAGCTAGAATTGGTGGTTGGGTGGGTGGAGGTTCGAGGGATGATGGATGGGGAGGTGGGTGTCATCATAGCCAGGGCGGGTGACAGGAGGCCTGCTGTGTGGAGGAATATGCAAAAGGATCACAGACAGAGAAGAGAGGAGGCATTTCAGGTTGATGCCAGAGTAGTTAGTCGCAGACTCGCAGCCACATGCATTGCAGTTGAAGCACCATCACCACTAGCATGTTTGAAGCACCTGACTGTGTTTGCCAAGGTTGCTCTTGTCAGCAGGTTTGCTTTTGTCTTTGGCAGATTCCTGTTTTCATCCTTACTATTTTGGAAGGTAGTAGAATTGATGGTCTCGAGTCTTACATGCATCTCACTTTTCCTTCATGACTTACACTCTCTCCCCCCACCCACAACTTTTCTTCTGTAAACCGTTCATTCCACCACCTTCTTTCTAAGTGTACTTTTTTGGTTATGGTTGCTATGGCGCTTTGGTCAAAGCTAAAATTTCTTAAAAACTATGACAAACCTTTTCTTTAAACCAACATCCATCCCCAGAGAACCAATCACAGTGACTTTTCCTTGAAGTCGACTTTTGTCGTGTCCAAATTCATGGGCTGCATCTTCCTGAGGACCCGGCCTTTGCAGTCTACGTGGGCCGGGTCCTCAGAAGGTCGGGTAGGCCGTAAAAATTGGACAGTCTAGCCTTCAGATATGCGTCACCACAATCTCGGTGGAGTTTAATAAACTCGGCTGTCTGCTCCTTGCTATCTAAAATATAAAAGGACACTGGTGTAAATTCTCGACCATCTCACACTTCTGTCAATTCAGCTGTGTGAAAACCAAGGAGGAACCTAAAGTTTTATTTTATCTAATCTAATAACTTTAATCTCAGCCAAACAAATTTACTCACGAAATAAATAAAACACTGAAAAAAGCCAAACAATAACATTTTTTTAGGTTGTGTAAGTGACTTATATATTACGTTTAACCTGAGTAGCGAAAGACCTGAAAATGATGTGCCGGGAGTTGTGCCGTTCTTGGCGGCTCTAGTGACCCTCGAGCTCCCGGCTAGCTGTCGAGCTGGTGGGTAACAGGCGTCTCTGAAAACTTCGGAGCACTTTTGCAAATATGCGATATCTTGATAAACCGAGCAGATATTTGAAGCTTAGACACCCACATACTCGCCTGAAAATATGTTAAAAGTTTATTTTGTGACCCAGAAAGAGTAATAAGAGTAATTTTAAAAACTCTGTGAATTCTGGGATATGGTGGGCCACGAAGGACCTGACCCATCCTTCAAATTCGGGGAAAAGGATTTGTTGGCTGCATTCAGAGGAGTCTATGAATTTGGACAGCCCTCGTCGCGTTGCTGTGATGTAATCAGCCTACAAATGCGTCCTCAGGAGGATGCAGCCCATGAATTTGGACACCCCCTTTGATTAAACTGAGCCACTGTTTCTAAGTTCCCATATTATGTAATGTAATGGTTTAGTTTATTTTAAAATAGTGCAAATCATGTTTAAATCACATTCAATTGCTTTTTTAATTCATCTAATTTTTTTACTACCCCCCCCCACCAAAAAAATAAAATAAAATAAAATTAGATGAATAAAAAAGAAAACAAACAAAAAACAAAGCAAAGCAAAACAAATGTATACTTCTGATGTTAGGTTAAAATAAATAAGCTAAGACAGTGACAGAAAGTGCTTTCTATATAGTAGCATTATCATTATGGCCTATGTGGAAATCACGCTTTGCCTCTAAATTGATATGTATGCAGAAGTTGCAGTACCACCAGGGGGAGGCAGAGAGTCACTACTAACTAAAGAAGGTATGACGTACAGGCTCCTTCTATCCCAGGTAAGATTAAGCTAGATGACTGATAAGTATTTATGTGTAAATGTGTTAGTAATGCGTCTTTAAACGTTTGTTACCTTGTAAGTAAAGCAGCAGCTCACTCAAAATTCTGCATGTGTGTCTTTTACATTCTTTGCTGTGATACTGGGTTGCATTATGTCAGAATTCCCACACTGTGTCTTTTGTCCTATCTCCCTCCTTTCACGCACCAACTGGTTGCAGCAGATGGCCCCGCCCCTCTCTGAGCCTGGTTCTGCTGGAGGTTTCTTCCTGTTAAAAGGGAGTTTTTCCTTCCCACTGTCACCAAGTGCTTGCTCATAGGGGGACATCGGCTTTTGGGGTCTTTTCTGTTTTTGAAAAGTGAAATCAGATGAACTGACATTTTTTTTATAATAGCCAAGGGTCAAGCACTATCGCTGGGAAAAGTCTTTGGTTGCTATAGGAATCCATGGGAAAACAGCCTTCACCCCAAAAACAGTAACAACCATTTTCTGATGTTTGGAGTCACACTGAGTAGTAAGTCTGTTTTATAAGGTCATTCTACGAGTCATAAACGAAGACTAACCAAGAAATGCTTATTGGGCCCTGCTCCGATTGGTGCATGGATACACTGCCCTGACGTGACTGGTCCCAGCTGGAGGACCCACCCATTAAAAGGATGATTGAGTGCCATGGCAGGAGAGGTTCTCCCGTTTCTCCTCACGACCCAGCAGTCCGGCTTGAAAGTTGTGGAAGTGGAGTGGGTAGGTGTGAGCTGCCGTTTCTTTTGATCACCCATTTTTTCCTATTTTGAATTAGTTAAGGAGGTCAGACTGTCTTTATTTTTGACTTTGTTTTGGTAAGGTCAGGGGTGCGGGATTTGTGTTGACACTCCCGTTTGTGTTGTTCCTCTTTTTCACTTTATAAATAAATGGCATTTAAAGAACGAAAAAAGAAAAAAGAAAAAAAGAAAAAAAAGAAATGCTTATTGACTAACTACTTCTCATGTGTAATGCTACCGTTGCCATGTCCATCTTTTATATACAGTCTATGGACAGAACATAGAGTAGATATCGACAGAAGTTCATTTTGAAAAGAATCGTTAAAAACGAGAAAGAAGTCTGACCAGAAAGGCCACACACAGGTTAACTCGACATGATATAGACCTGATGTTGAAAATGTGAGCAGTCGGGAGTTAGTGTGCACTGGAGAGGGAAAGCGTGTGCTGTAAGTCTCAGTACTGTACCTTGTGAAGCAATCTTTGAGTCACTGCTACTGACAAACAACCCTATCAAACCTCTGCAGATATATTGCACTCATTCTGTACTATGGAGCAGTAAAAATCCTAATGCATCTTTAAGTCACTCTGGATAAGACGCGCTTGATAAAATGCCAGAATGGGAAGTTTACAGCCCAGCTCGTAACAAGAGTGAAAAACAAAAACTTTTTTCTTTTGGATTGACGTCGATTTTGAAACAAAAAGGTAAAAAAAACCCCAGTGTAATAACAAGAACAGTTAATGGCTAAATGAATTCAAATTTGACTAACCTTGTAGTTGCATGCAAATCCTCTACAAGACATGAATCCTGCATCAAATGGAGTTTATATATCTCCAGACATCAGTAGCCTAGCTAAATGCAACTTTTTTTCTGCTTTGATTTCCTCCGGGAGGTTTTGTCTGTATCCGGCTTTACAGAATGTCCTGTTTATTATTCATACATTTAAATAAATTTGCACAAGGGACCTGCTCAGTACAAGCACAATATAACACTTCTGGAGACTGCTGAAAGATAAATGCCCTTCTCAATGTCAGTTTGATGGCAATTGTTGAGACAGGGGAGCGTTTTGTTCATTTACTTTCATCATCCAGATTTTGCAACCTGTCCTGCTATTTTGACCCGAAGGAACACTCTAATTTTCCTACTATCCTATATATACTATTACAGTGGTGGATACTCATATTAAACATAAAGTTAAAAAATTATACAGTCGTCCTACTTTACAAAGAACCTGCAATAACAACTAGCTCAGGCTTGAGACTGCAGATAATTGTACTTTTCACACAGATATCAGTAAGAATGCATATTTCTAATATTGCCACTGGATCATATTAGTATCTATCTATCTATCTATCTATCTATCTATCTATCTATCTATCTATCTATCTATCTATCTATCTATCTATCTATCTATCTATC
>NW_024582406.1:495523-506303 GCF_018398535.1 Haplochromis burtoni | reverse complement strand
TATCAGTAAGAATGCATATTTCTAATATTGCCACCACATTATATATGTATCTATCTATCTATCTATCTATCTATCTATCTATCTATCTATCTATCTATCTATCTATCTATCTATCTATCTATCTATCTATCTACGGCAATGATTATAAATTACAAGGTGAAAACGAGAGGACTCTATCTAGGCACAGTATTAGATAAATAAGGATATTTTGAACAAGTAATTATGTAAAACTGGGTGCACATATTAAAATATGGAGCCATAAATGAGCATAACAGGCACCTTTTATGTCTTCTAAAAGACACTGTGGGTACATTGTGTTAAAACACTTCATTAGAGGTGAATTAATGAGCGCCAGTGTAGTTTGGACCTCTTATATTTGAGAGCAACAGCTGTGCTTAAGGACAGGGGTCTCTCACTTTGACAAAGTCCTGTGAGGGTCCATCAGAGCAGAGTTAGTGATGGGGTAGAGGAGAGAGCAGCCTGAGAGAGCAGCCTGAGAGAACCCCGAGGGGGCTGGACGGGATCAGACGAGGCTGTGCGGCCTGCCAGCAGCAGTGTGGGTTGTAGAGAGGGCAGACCCAGACCCAGGCACTCCACCATACCGTCACCATATGGCCCTGGTTTCTCATGCAGCCCTCTCCATCGCTCTTCCCCTCTCCCAGGAATTCCTGTCATTTCTGCCAGATATGAGAGATAGAGAGCCAACTTGTGTGTGACAGAGAGATGATGCATTTGCAAGCACCATGACGAATGTGTCTATGAACGAGAGCGGGAAGAGAAGAAATACCCACATGAAGGGTTTTAAATTAGGCTGGTATGCTCAAACAAGGGGGGGGGATAAAGGAAACGTATAGAACTAAACCGACTGCTTCCAGCCCAGTGGAAAGACCAACTGTGTGAAAGCCTGGGGACATGAAAGCCATACGCAAGAGATGCTTCTCTTGCATAAAACTAAAGTAATATGTGTAAAGTAAAAACTCAAATTACTTCTTCGTAGCAGCATAAAAAAGGGTTCGTCTCAAATAAACAATCTGTTACTGGGTGAAACTAAGCACCTGTCAGCTGTTAAGGGGCTCTAATTCATATTTAGTAAAGCACCTACAGTATATGCTGAGTGCCATCTCACATCCCTGGTGGTGAGGCACATTGAAGAGGAGATGCCAGCCCTTCAGCTCTGAAACCATGGTGGCTGGCATTCAGCCAAAACTGGTAATCTTGTGGTTAGTGATGTAGTGGAGGGCACGCTGCAAATATCAACTTGCTATGCAAAGGTAAAGTTATCACACTCAAAGGTAAAATAGGCTAAACACCCTGTGGACTACAACCAACATGAGCAAGCTAATTATGGTAATGTACTCTAATGAGTTAGGTAACCCTGTAACAGATTCATCTTCAGTGACGGTATTCTTAGTAAGTCGGTTTTGAATGCAGCCTTATCCAAGCTTGCATAGATACATATTGAGTTGAAGGGGGTCCAGAAGTGTGTTCATGTATGGTTCAGTGCCACAGACTGTATATAAAAGATGGACATTGCTTGGAAAGTGAAATCAACATTCAAGTGCTGTAACTCTTTACCGTTTGGAAGCCTAATAGGAGTAACTCTTGAAGCTCTTTTCTAAACTGCGCAGTTTCTATGACATTTCAGGCCAGCTTATAGAACAAAATGATTGGCTGTGACATCAGAAGTGAGCAAGGGTGATCCCTGTCTATGCAGCTACTATTGAAAATGGTCTCATGGTCGTCAAACCACATTTTTATTGATATATACCAGGGGTGGGCAACTCCAGGCCTCGAGGGCCAGTGTCCTGCAGGTTTTAGATCTCACCCTGGGTCAACACACCTGAATCACATGATTAGTTCATTACCAGGCCTCTGGAGAACTTCAAGAGATGTTGAGGAGGTATTTTAGCCATTTGAATCAGCTGTGTTGGATCAAGGACGCATCTAAAACCTGCAGCACACCGGCCCTCGAGTTGCCCATCCCTGATATATACTGAGGTGTTGTTAAGGGTACAAAAAAGAGACTGTGGGAAAAGAGCCTCGTGGTTCACTGTTCTGACCTCAGTAAACACCTTCTTGGTGACTTTATGATTATGGTCCCCATTAGTGTCCATAAAGACCATAAAACAGGGTTTGCTGCACCTAATGATTGCCAAGTCACTAGCATGTAGGCACACTCTATCCCTCCTTAGTCAAGCCCTCTCTTTATCAGATGCTTAAATACCAAGATGGTACTGGGCAAAAGCTCAGAATGAGACTTCCCAATGATGTCATAGTGGCCATGTCCATCATTTATCTACAGGCTATCACCAATTCTTTGAAATTCAGATAAACACCAAAAAGCTTAAGAAGAGACCACATACGCGTGAAACTTATAGTTTTTTATTATTAATACTCAACACTTCATTTTGTTCATCATGTACAAAGAGAAAGAATAGTCTTATGTCAGCACTTATAATTGTAGATATCAGTATGATCCTTATTAGAAGTACCTTAATGATGTTTTTTTGCAACTTTGTCATGATGTGGTTAATTTTGTTATTGAGATTACTTTGTTTCCATAAAAAAAAAAGAAAATGAAGGTAAATATTTTCCCCAGTATTCAGTATATACACAACCTGTACAATTATTTGTTTTTGTGTGGTTTTTCTGTTTGTACGGTGTAAAAATTTTGGCATTGTTTCAAAGTAAAGGGCCACAAAAAGAGAAAAGAATGGCCAAGAATAATATTATGTATACAATTGATATTATTTCTATGTTACATTGTTTTTTGTCACCCACAGTTAATTCAATCAGGCTATGTTTGTGATTTCATAAACCTGTTAACCTTGTGAAATACATTTGGTAGCAACCCCTTATGTCATCGGCAATTTTCACCCAGTTAGCGCGACCGATTCTCAATCTGTGAATGATGACGGTGGAAAATAGCAATATTAAAAACAAAACAAACTGTACACAGTTTCGTAGAAAGTTTTGTGTGCGTCAGTAAAAAGCGAGATCTGTAACACACATAAAGAGAGGCTTAAAATATTTTCTGTCATGAATAAGAATGAACAAATCACACGGACCTTCAGAATAAATCAGCTATATAACATCACAGTATAGTTCCTTCTGTCTGCACCGGGTGAAATCACACTTATTTATTACAAAATTAGCAGTTCAGAGTCAATTATGAAAGCTGGAAATATGAGAAACTTCTCAAATACCCTTTATCCAAAACATACACATAGAAAAAAAGAAGGGGAAAAAAGCATTTTCAACAAGTCAGATTAACCATTACATCGCTCCCTGCAGACGACTGTCAGGCTGGTATTTGGTCCCATGTGTCATTAATACTGACAAAAAAAAACAAACCCCACACACACGTCATCTGGGGTGATATTTACATCCTCCACTCTCAGGATGTTCCAGCCTGCTAATTTGCCCCCCCAAAAAAAGACAAGACAAGACAAGGAAAAAAAGGGGGAAAGTGCCAGTGTTTTGCCCTATGTGGGCTATCTGAACAAATGTGTGCAGAGAGAAGGGAAGGTGGGAACAATTTGGCCTTAAGGGAAATAAAGGCTTCCAAATGAGCCCTGCTTACTCTGCACCACTGCCCGATCTAAAGCTGGAGGTGCTAAAGGTCTGATGATAGCATGCTCACCGCAGCGTCAGGTACACCTCCCAACCAATGGTAACAAACTAGTTACCCTCCAAATCCTGACAAAATGAAATGAAATAAAATAAAATGTGGCGTACAGTAAGAAGATTTTCTGTTTGGTCATGCTGTTTATTGCAAATGAGGAGAATAAGAAAAAAAATCTGCAAACCTAACAGAGTTTAGGTGCACACCATGTGCACACCGATACTTTTTTCACTTTTCAATCAAGCCCTCTAGAGATAAAAAAAAAAAAAGGGGGGGGCAAACAGAAGAGAGATGAATTTCTCCTCTCGGGGCTGATGAGAAGATTATAGAGACTTATTGGCATCAGTACCATACAGAATAAGAGCGAGGAAATCGCTTCTGACTGTGTGAAAACAAGAAAAAAGAAAAGAAAACCTGAATATGTACTCAACAGATTACAAACGATACTTCCTTTCTCAAACAGACAAATACAAGGTGGCGCACAAAACAAATCAGGATCCGAAGCATTTGAGTTGTTTCCAGCTGTCAAGTAACACAGTTGAGTAACAAGCGAGCGAAAACGGTGCAACGGCAGTTTATTCACCCATAGCAAAGAGAAAAGAACAAAGAAACCGCTGCACAGAGACAAGACGGAAGAGATGTTTCACCTTTTAATAAGGGGTTGTACAAATGCATTTCAGCTTCACATAACTGAGATGAAACTGCACTCGTTCACGGTTTTCTCCACAAGATTGTGCCTAAATCCTCAGCAATATCACAATATCAACACTGGGGCAAGTCCAGTGTGCATGTGTGTGTGTGTGTGTGTGTGTGTGTGTGTGTGTGGTGTGTTTGTGTGTGTGTGTGTGTTGTATCTTCCTTATTTACCACAGTGATGTCTATCCCAAACAGAGATATAACAGGATAGGCCGGACTGACAATGGCTCTAAATTCTGTGTGCAATCACCGTTAGAGCCCACATCGAAAAAGAAACGGGCAACAAAAACAAAACAAACAAAAAAAAATCCACAAATGTTTTTTTTAGGGTTTTTTTTAAAGTTTTTTTTTTTTTAAACAAGATCGCTGCTTAACAGGAAGGATCACAATATACTGCCTCTATATGCAAATATCATCTCTGTATACATGTAATATTGTATTACATAAATGTTTAGATAATTGAACTGCGCTCGAAAAGCATGAAGAATAGCTTACCTTAAAAAGAGAGAATCTAACACAATCCAAGGGAAACTTAGCGAAGACTCCTAAAACTAAACTTTTCCCCCTTGTTTTTTTTTCTTTTTTTCTTTTTTTTTTTTTAAAAAAAACCAAAGTCTACACCTACATTAAAATTATCCTCTGACACTTTGAGTGAAAATAAGAGAAAAAAAAGGGGAAAAAAAGCATAATTCTTAACATAATCAGTATACTGATTGGTAAACTATTATAATTAAGTAAACATGAGATCGAAAGAAAAAAAGAGCTTCAATTATATCACTTATGATTAGTAATATCTGTGTCTTAACTATATTTTGCATATTTTTGTTTGTGTGATTTTTTTTCAGTTTTTACGAGTTTTTATGTTTGTTTTCTTTATTTCTTAAATTGCTGTAAAACATATTGAAAGTTACATCCTGTCTGTCTGTTTACTGTACAAAGTGAAAAGATTTTTAAATATATTATTATTTACAAGGTAAAGATTTAACATACTAATGCTGACGCTGATTGATACCCACTGCAAAGTCTCCTTCTTCTTCTTATTTCCTTGTCGAATCCCCCCCCTCCCCCCCCCAACTCCCCGTTGGCCGTTCTCCTTCCTATACCAGCTTGCTTTTAATGGTTGACCTGAACTTTCAAAATGTGTGCATATAAAAATTCCAGAGATCCCAATCTGTTTATTAGGAGGGTGTGTGGGGGGCAGATGAGTCGGATTTAAGGCTAGCTCGATAAGTCTCGCTTTGACAGTGTGATCTGTGGAGCGAGGGATGAGGAAGAGGAGGAGGACAAGTTTTTGAATTTATGAATAGTTGTCAACAGAGTTAGTGTTTAAAAAAAGAACAGCTGTTATCACTCGATCCTGATTCGCTTCCCTCCACGCGTGTGCGCGTGCATATCCTCCCCAGTCCGTTCCACTGGTGCCTTAAGATATAGTGGTCGACAATGATAAAGATCACACTCCTCGGACCGGCGCTCCCCGCGCAATCTCCAGCAGCCCTTGAACTTTTTGACACCAACTAATCGAAGATCAGACCTTTAAAGAACTACCAGGGCTCCCTCTGTTCTGTACAGTAATGCGATGAGTCATCATCAGACAGCTCAGGGTGGGGGCGAGGGCAATGGGATGATAAGGCATGTCTACTGAGTGCCTGAACCTACACTGAGTAAAAAGTCCTGTCCAAGAAATTAGGCCTCTTCAGCTAAAAAGACTATGTACATCAGTCAAAGTAAAAAGCAATCAGCCAGTCTCTCAAATAGACATCCTCCTCTCTGCTCAAACTTCCATCAGCATTGTTGTCGCGGGACGACAACACTCCTCCTACACATTTCTCTTTTCTTTTTGCAGCGTTTCGCCTACGTAAACGACAGCGCAAATATTAATCACACGTGATGTCCAAACAAAAGCTTACTGTGCGAGCCCCTCGGCCCGCTCAGCGAAAAGTAACGCCTTCGACAGGATACCGGTGAAGAGGCCGAGAAAAAGTTAAGTGCCTGATGACTGTCATTGTGTAACCTGAATAAAAACAAGTGTTCTAAAGGCTGCCAATGTTGTGAACTGAGACTCATCGGTCTATCCGTGACAATGGGACATCCTGAATACAGGTGGCTCATAAAACGCTGCCCACACTTGACATATGAAATACACTGTTTTACAAAGTTATAAAAGATCTTAAACGGTATCTTGTATCTAAACCACCACCAGCAGCAGCAGCAGTGCCTCAAAACCCGCTGTAAATCTTTGATTTTGTTTTACTGCAGTTTTGGCTCATAAATGTGACCCCAAGAATGCCGAGTGGCCTTTATGAAGCCTGCCGGTCCGTCCTGGTGGTGGCTGCTGCTGCGCGAGGGCCGCTTGTGAACTTGGAGGACACTTCCACCGGAGACCGTTAAGGCACGTCCTTCCTCCCAAGCATCCTCAGCTCCCGTCGGCACGTCATCGCTCAAAAGAACACAAGTTCAGATGGACAGAAACCGAACGTGTGTGCGCGCGTGTCTGTGCACTTGTGATGCCTTTAAATGTTAAGTGTCGTGTTTCTGCCGACTCCAAATACATCTTCAAGATCTTGTTTTTCTACAAGGAGCAAATAAATGCATGAACATGTAGTAAGAGCATTCTACAGAAAACCAAAAACAAATATTTCTTTTTTCAAATTTAAAAAAAATCAGTTTTTCTGGCTTGTTGGTTGAGCTGAGAACAACTTTCCTGCTGCCACTAGGGGCAGACAGACTGCAACTACAGATGCTAAAAACAGCAGTGAAAGATTTTACGGCGAGAACACAAAACAAGTAAAAACTTAGTGATATTATAAGCAGTGTTATTATAATCAGCACTAAACATCTCTGTTATTCACAACTGTATCAGTATTACTGTTGTTCTTATACCCTGTTATTTTTTTCTATAAGAATATCTTATTATCATTCATTGATTGTATTTCTCACAGCAAACAAGATCAGCTCTTTTGGCGTCGAGGATAAGGAGGAGGAGGAAAAGCATGGGGGGGTTGTGGGGCGGAGAGAAAGAGGAGATATTGAGAACTGAAGTGCATTGCGAAAAGAGATGGACAGACAGGGCTGTCTCCGTCCTGAATGAGCGTGAGAAAGACGGGGAAGCAGCAGTCATCGTCCCGTGTCGCCGCTCCAGCAAACGTGACCCTATCTACTTTTTCCGCTGTGACACTGGGGCAGATGGGCAGTTCAATCCCGTCTCTGCTCTCGCTGTCCTTCCTCGTGAGCGCTCAGCAGGGAGCCTTTCAGACAGCCATGGAATCGCAGCAGGCTCGACACGTCCCATAGCAGACTATGAAGAGGTGTCGGCCTCGTTGCGACGCCGACCGAGTACACTGACTTCTGCCACACTGGTGGATGGAAAATGGTAGACTTGAGTTAAGGGGAGGATGTTTATTGACCGTGTTTGGACATAAAAGTAGAGTAGCTTTGGCCATTTCTGAGAGAAGGGGGCGATATCCCACACTTCCTCAGGGTGTCCTGATTTGTTTCCCATTATTTCTTGCAAAAATCAAAACTTCTACGCATTATTTTATATTTCAGTCTCCACCTTTCAGTCTTTTCCTCCTTTAATCCCTTACCTCCCCTCCTCCCAATCCTAACATCTCAATATGGGCTAGGGTTAAAGTGTGTCTACAGCGTCTTTAAAGTCATCCCTGATCTCCTAGAACTAGATGCGCCTCTATTGCTCTCCTCACTCCCCCCTCCTTCGCCTCCGCTCCTCCTCCCATATTTGTCTTTCACACGTCAGACTCAATGCTGGAGAGTTTCTCATACACATGGCCATTGCTTCCGTTGAAGGGACGCGGGGGTCCGACCCCCAGCATGGAACCGTGGTGGTTCATTCCACCGAGGCTGAGCTCTTTCGGGAACCGGGGCGTCGCGCTGGACATCACCCCGGCTGCCGTGGCAGATGTTGGCAGATACGAAGTTGCACTCATCTGGCTCCTGAAGTCACTTCGGCTGTTTTTGGCAACTTGTTGCTGCTGCTGTTGCTTTTTCATGTAATATTGTTTGGCGCCGTGCATCAGACACTGGTCATCGCCAAAAGTGGGTATAAAGGGGTTTTGGTTTACCCGGTCGGGGTAAAGTGATTTGGATAAAGAGAACCCTGCCCCGCCCCCTCCTTCCATCAAAGACCTGTCCCTGTCTCTCATGTCTCTTTCCCCTATTGAGCGGCGGTGGACACCATCTCCGCCTCTGAAGAGGCCCGACCGGCTCTCACCTCCGTAAAACAATGGGTCCCTGTCTCTTTCCCTTTCCCTCTCGGAGCCCCCGTGGCGTTCAAACATGTGCGCAAAGGGGCTGCTGCCCTCCATGTAGCGTTCTTTTTCCTTCAAGCTAACACTTCTGGGTGGGGGCAGCATTCCACCCATGCCTGCACCGCTCATGCCCCCACCTCCTCCTAAGCCTCCCATCAAACTGCCCATCCCACCCAATTCGTCTTTCTGCAGGTCGACAAATGCGTCATACGAGTGCTGCCGCCGAAGTGGCTTACCGAAACCGCCGCTCTTCCGCCTCTGCTGTGCCTGAGATTGAGACTGAGGGCCTGCGCCCATGCCACCCCCTCCTCCCCCACCCGCCCCACCCCCCATCTGTTCCAAAAGGTGGTTGTTGTCCTCGCTGATATCGTAGAGGTTTCCTGTCTTTTTACAGCCTTCACAACGCATGCAGGTTGCGGAGCTGGGACGACTGCCTCCCCCTCCCGAGGACCCACAACTCATGCCGCCACCATAGCCACCTCCATGCAATGACATCTGCTTGCTCCCCAGTCCCCCACTAGCCCGACAGTTCCTGCACTCCCACTCTCCCCCAGCCAATCCAGAACCTCCCCCGCTCTTTGAATCAGACTTCTTGGGTTTGCTCTGAAGAAAGTCATCCACTGGTACCAGGGAGGTGCAGGTACTTACTCCTCCGTCTCTGTTCCCGGGACCCTCAGTCAAGTCCACGTGTTCCCACTGAGGGACACCATCTTTGGGCCGAAACTGGTCCAAATAAAAATCTCTAACGCTCTCCTTTTCTCTGAAAAGATAAGAGTTCCCATCATTGTTCCCTCCTCCACCTCCCCCGCTTCCTCCGCCACCCCTCTTGCGTTCAGAGGGCAGCAGCGGTGGGGAACCAGAGCGGTGCCCGTGATAGTGGTGGTGACTGATGTGGTAAGGTTTCCTCCTGTAGCCCAGCTCAATCTCGTCTAGCTCCCGTCTGGACTTGGCAGAGGCCGGCCTCTTCTTCAGGCTGTCCCGGTACTGTTTGCGCTTTTTGGCGTTACCCTCCAGGTTTCCGTACGTTACCGTGTGCGTGGAAATGTCTGACACATCTGAGCGTATATTCCCATCATCATCTCCTCTCCCTGGACAATAGCTATGTCCAGGGATGTAAGTGGAACTCGAGGCACCTCCTTTGAAGGAGAATTTCCCATATAGGTCGGGCAGGCCTCCCTTGAAGCTCTGGCCCGAGGGAGGAGTCTGTCCGGACAGCAGGTCAAACTTGCTCATGTTCCTGTGGGTCAGTGCTGAACAGGGCTGAGTGGTAAAAATAGGGGTCACCCCTCCACCCAGGCTGTCACAGTCAAACATGCCGCCCTCCAAAGAACTAGCACTACCCAAACTATGGGGTCTGTTGGGAGGAGGTCCGCTAAGCCCTAAAGTTGAACCATGGTGGTGTAGATAATGGTCCTGATACAAATTGCTGTCCTTAAGATGCAGGTTGCTAAACGTCCTCTCCACCTCACTGATGTAGTCGCTAAACATGTTGTCTTCTGGCATGTAGGGTGGCTTGCAGTCAGAGTGGCCCGCCAAGCTGCGCCGATGTTCGGAGATGTCGTAAACAGAAGATTCACGACGGATGAAGTCCAAAGCGCTGTGTGGTGAGCCGTTCACCCCTGACAGGGACGCCATGTTCTTGGCTGTCCGTAGGAGCCGCATGATGTTCGAATGGGTGTTGTTCATGGTGGCTGATGGCGAGTTCAATGCAGAGCTGCTTTTCTCCTCGATCTGCACCCCATGGATACAGCTGTAAATGCCCTGTGTGGGAGAAAGACAGGTGAGAGGAGGCATTAAAGGGTGCACATTTCAAACATTTGTTATTTGACACTGCAAAATCCTTCTCCTCACATATAAGGTCTTAAATAATCAGGCCTTATCTTAACTTACAGATCTAATAGTATCACCCCAATAGAGCACTTCGCTCTTGTACTGCAGGCTTACTTGTGGTTCCCAGAGTATTTAAAAGTTGAATGGGAGCTTTCAGCTTTAAGGCCTGTCTTCTGTGCAACCAGCTTCCAGTCTGGATTCAGGAGACAGACACTATGTCTACTTTTAAGATTAGACTTAAAACTTTTCTTTTTGATAAAGCATATATTTAGGGCTGGATCAGGTGACCCTAAATCTTCCCTTAGTTAGGCTGCAATAGGCCTAGGCTGCGGGGGATTCCCATGATGCATTGAGTTTTTCCTTT
>NW_024582406.1:482674-495503 GCF_018398535.1 Haplochromis burtoni | reverse complement strand
GGGGGGCTTCCCATAATGCACTTCTTCACTCATTTCTTTTAACTCACACTGTTTATATGCCAGTCTGCAGTTAATCATTCGTTATTATTAATCTTTGGCTCTTTTCAACAGTGCGTTTTTTATCCTGTCTCCCTCCCCTTCCTGTCAAAAGGGAGTTTTTCTTTCCCATTGTCGCCAAGTGCTTGCTCGTCTGATTGTTGGTTTTTCTCTGTATTATAGTACGGTTTTTACCTTACAGCATAAAGGTGCTATGTAAATAAAATTGAACTGGACTGAACTGAATTGAATTGTAACACAAGCCAACAGAGATGTTTTGGCCACAGTGTCCACCCATCCATCCCACATATCTGACAGAAGCGATAAAGTTTTACATCAGTCAATCCAGGTTGTCTACATAGACCAGGTAACCAAGGGCACTAGATTTATGATTTATTTTAAAGATGGGGGGTGAAGCTACCTGGAGAGGACAGGACAGGCCTCACGACTGAAAAACACACAAACCCACCAGCAATCAGTCAATCTTATTTAATGTCGTATTTTATGTCATCTCTTCACAGTGGGTACAAAACTGGAAATGCACTGATATGATTCAAAATTTATGTTTCATGGTAGTTAATGGCACAGAAACACAACCAACAGCCAATGACATCAGATGTGTCGTCTCATAAAAAAGATGAAGGGGGGGGGGAAAGAGTCGGTGTGTTTAATAAAAAACTTTGAGACGGCAAAGCTCGCAAACGTAAAAAAACGCTACGGCTTTCGGTATCGATTCTGTCAACACCTCGCTGTATGCGGTAAGGGAAATAGATGTCCTTTATATACAGAAATGTGGCATATTCACTGATGTGAAATAAAGTGGGGCAGTGCGAGTGAGCAACAGTGTGAAGATTCAGAGAGGATAGTGTACCTTGATGGGTGATGATTGATAAAGGCCAAGTGGCTGGAAGAACTCCTCGGACCCCGCCAATCAATACTTTTAATCAATGTGATTAGAATTCAGCTGAACAATATCCTTCGGCAGTTATTAGGGATGAAGAGAAAGGCCAAGCCAAGGAGACACTAGCTGAGCATCATAGTGACAGAAAGACAAACTGCTCCATTTGCATTCAGTGATCTACGATACAATATTCAGATAAAAATGGATGTACAGCAGAGTGCAAACCAGGCTTGACAGATGGGGACTGTAAAGTATCGGATCAATTCCCGACAATGATTTTACTCATTTTTTTCCCTGCAGATGACGACGGGAACCACTGTTAGAGATCAAAGATCATCCCATTGCAGAGGTCAAGGCCCCTTCATAAGGCGAAGTCTGTCTTGGATGTCAGATCTTCTTCTTCTCCTCCTTTTACCCAACAATATCATCACCTGAGCCTGACTTTTCCTTTCCCAAGCCACTTGTTTCTAGTAATTAATTAGTTACATAGACAGTGGCTGCATTGCAGCAGAAAGGCTTCATCCCTCATTCTTCTTTTTAAATAATGTTATTACTTCTTTTAATTTCACAGTCGGTTAACAGCCAAGTACGCAAAGCTTGACAGTGGCTAAAACTAAGAGGTTAATATAAATACAAAATGACTCAACAGTATTCAGGAAAGGGCACACGCCCACCTTTGTGAAATTCCTCTTTTCTTTTCCCCCAACTCAGAACCATCTTTTAATGTTTATCCGGTCCTTCTCCATGTCATCTGTGTTTCCTTTTTTCCATCTGGCTGTTTGTATAATTAGTCATCCCTTCATCGCTTTTGTTTTTCTTATTTTATTGTTCTGATTACACCCCACCTGCTGCCGAATCTGTCACATCCTCCCTCCCGTGACATCTATGATATAATCAACTTTTGGGAAGATTTTTTTTCTGCGACATTCAGCTTAATTTGCCGGCAAGTTTTCCTCATTAGCACTTAACCTGATAGCAGAGGGTAAAATTAACATTGTAACGATTTACAGGGCGAGATCGAGATAAATATTTGCACTTCTTCTTTTTTACATTTCTTTTATGCATGAATAAGCAGTAGCAACCAGTCAGAGAAAGAATGAGAAGCATTGAGTCTAGGATGAGACTGCATGCTTAATCTTCACCAGCAGATTTTGTCTACTCTGCAGGCCCACATAAAGTACCAGTTGGCAGGGCTGGTTCCACAGTAGCTGATTGTTTGGTCAGGATGTGTAAAAGAAATAACGGCGGCCAGAGAACTCCTCAGAATCCAAGGTATCACATCAAAATCTACAAGAGCTCCTGATTGCAAATAGAACAGCGTCTGAACAGGTAGCGGCGTATAATTTAATACAGCCTGAGCGTGCTGTAAGCATGTGTTCCTTAATGCAAACGAACTTAGCCATGACGCGATCTGAGGCCTGTGAAAAGTGGAGCGATTAAACCTCTAATACATTTACAGTTCTTAAGTCATTAGAGGCTTTTAAATCAATATAATTAATTTGTTTCAGTGATCCAGGTGGGACCTGGAGGAGCAGGTAGCCGGGGGGAGAACTGCTCACAGATCTGCCGAGGGGGGGAGCGCTAACCGACCGTGAAGCCATGACCGGAGCCACGTGACTCACACCAGCCGTGGCAGATGTCTCATTTTTTACACAGCCGAGCTTAAATGTTAATTGCTGCAATAACAATAAGGTTTATTGGATTATGCTGTGAAATTAAAAAAGCGGAATCAATCGGAGTGGCAGCGTAAGAGAGGAAAAAGAGGGAAGAGAAAGCACACGGCTGGAGAGAAAACACTCAAGTAAATGAGAAGGAGACAATGCGACGTCTTGGCCAAAAGATAATAAACAGCAGCTTCCACTGTTCCACAATTCCCGTGATCTGTGCTACACATGCAAATCGATGAATATTTCCCCTGAATATTTTAACATGCTGAATCATCTGGCTGTATTTGCGGACACACAGCGTTCATTTATTTTGTCACATCGCAGCAAAGACGTCGGTAATTTCTGTAAATGAGAGCAATCGCTGAATGTTACACAAAGCCTAATTGGTCTCTGATCCGGTTCCCATACAAATTGTAATGATGCAATAATGAACAACAACAACCAGCCTGTCTATGGAAAGGAGAAATCGGCTGACATTTTAGCAACAAGTATGCCATGCTTTAAAGATGGGGGGTGAAGTGCAAAAAAACAGACACGGACAGGCGTAAACGACGCTACAGCACAGGCGCAAAAGTAACACCACACAAAATAATCAAAGTTGAGCACTGGAGCGGAATATGAGAGCAAGGAGGGGTACTTTTTTCTCCTTTTTTTTAAAAATACAAAGCCTTGTTTTCTTGGCACAAGCCGACCCAGCACCACAACAGCATATCAAATGGAGGCAGAAAGCAGCAGTGTGTGGCTTCTCTGCTGTAAATTAGCCACGTGGTTTAGCATGCAGTGTTTCACCTTCACAGGCGCACAGTGAATTACACCGGAGCCATGTCAAAACAATTGGAATGCAAATCAAATACCTTGGGGGTGACTTTGGTCTCCTGGGACCCGGTAATCTACCCTCTCCGGTTCCGTGGCTGATTTTTTGTTGAGTGAAGTATTGATTTCAGCTCAGCATTTTGTAAATATTTACCTCATGGGCATCAGAAAGGCCAAGGCATCAAAAGTAAAGGAGAAAGCTCTCTCTATATGTGTGTGTGTACTTTGGCAGCGGTAGTTTGATTTGGGTAAGTGGAATGCATCTTTGAATTTTTAGAATCTCTTAGGCCTTAAAGAGTAAAGCACCTTCATTTGTGAGCCATTAGAGACAGTAATGAAGTAATGAGTAATGATGGTGACTTCACAGACGAGGACGATTCAGTTACGCAGAGGTTAATTTGAATTATAGCCAGCTGGATGTCTTGTACCACCTACTTTAGAGCAGCCTTTCCACGACCAAATAACTGTACTGTTTTGGCTGCTGTCATTCATACCTGTGAGCTGACAATAATAATTATTACAATGAAGAAAATTGTGGAAACTGTTATCACTAGTCGCTAAGCCTTCAAGAGGTACTAGTCATTTAATCTAATTGTTTACATTTTAATTGATGCACAATACCAGTAAATTGTTGTGTCCAATATATTATGCAGCCATCTGCCACCAGATGGAGCTGCACCCCCGACATCGTTGTAAAAAACTTAAAACTCTGTTAATTGAGGCCTTATATTGTAAGTTAAGCATATTGTTGTATTATTGCCTTGTTGCCAATACAAGCTAAGGGCTCAGTTACATGGGCCTAGAGACTGGTTGGCAACCATCTAGCAACCACAGGGAAAAAATGTATATTTCCAAACTTTTAGGCAATTGCTTGCTGGCTGTTGTTGGGTGAAATAAGTGGCAAAAAGGGCACTACACCAAACTGTGAGGAATTTTTGAGTTATTTTTGACCAGAATATGTCCCTCTGTGTTCTTATATAGCGAACGAATATCCATTTGTGCAGTTTCTCTAAAATTAGAAATATCCTGTCTCATATTGATGCTCAGAAGCTAGTTCATATATTTATTACTTCTAGGGTGAATGTTGCGATTTATTATTATAGGGAAATCCTAAAAACTCCCTGAAAAGCTGTCAGTTGATCCAAACGCTGCACCTTGAGTACTGACAGGAACTAGAAAGACAGCATGTTTCTCCCACGCTGGCTTCTCTTCACTGGCTTCCTTTTAAATCTAGAATTAGTTTAAAATCCTTCTCCTCACTTAAAAAGTTCAGACTCTATCTTATCTTAAGGGCGTCAAAGTTATTATAAAGTTATTATAAAGCACTTCCCTCTTCACAGGCTTACTTGTGGTTTCTAAAGTATTTAAAAGTAGAATGGGAGGCAGAGGGTTCAGTTTTTGGGCCCCTCTTATTTATTTATTTATTTATTTATTTATTTATTTATTTATTTATTTATTTATTTCACACTTGGTACAACAGTTTCCACAGTTAGTTCTTTCAGAC
Organism: Haplochromis burtoni; assembly: GCF_018398535.1. Taxonomy (NCBI): domain Eukaryota; kingdom Metazoa; phylum Chordata; class Actinopteri; order Cichliformes; family Cichlidae; genus Haplochromis; species Haplochromis burtoni. The sequence goes on along the minus strand of NW_024582406.1, from coordinate 490,582 downwards.
AAACCAACCACACTTTCTATCAGTAAAGCACTGCAACCATGTGTAAAAAGGAGCAGTAGGAAGAAAATATTCTTATTAAACCCTGCCTCCTATCTACAATCCAACTTATATTGTAAGTCGGCACCAAAAATCAAGGAACAAACTAACATTAACACTTATTTCAAGTCCTAACTCAAACCAAACAACAAATTTACAATCAGAATATACCACTCCACATAGTAGCAAGGAGAAAAGATAAGTAAATAAAATAAATGAGGCAAAAAAATAATGGATCTTTTTTCTATTAACACCAATTTCATTCACATTCTTCATATTGAGTTATCGTTTTAGACATGTAACACTTTTTAAAACAATGTAAATTTATACAATTCTTTAAATTATAATGAAGAGAGTTCCACAGTCGTATACCCCTAACCGTTGGACTCATTAATCTTTGTGTAGTCCTAGCTAGCTGATGCTTAAAATAAAATTTCCTTCTGCTGTCTTCTCCCCCCGAACACGTTAAAAATACTCTTTGTAACTTAAAAGGCAAAATATTATTTTTAGCCTTAAACATAATTAATAGTGTCCGTAGTTTCACTAAATCTCCTAATTTTAATAATTTGGATTTTATAAATAATTTATTTGTATGTTCTCTATATTTAACATTATGAATCATTCGTATCACTTTCTTCTGTAATAAGTTTAGAGGTTTTATATTATATCCTCATATGTATTCCCCCAAACTTCGACACAGTAACTAAAGTATGAGAAAAACAATGAAAAATATAAAATGCGCATTGTTTTGTAATCTAATAAATCTCTTACATTTCCCAAAATATAAATGTCTTTAACCATCTTCTTTCTAATATACTCAATATGTGATTTCCACGTCAAATTTTCATCTACTATTACACCCAAAAAGCGAAATTCAGTAACTCTTTCAATCAATTCTCCATTAATGGACATAATGACTTCTTCCTCCTTTACACGATTGCCAAATATCATGAATTTCGTTTTTGTCAGATTCAAATATAATTTATTTACATCAAACCATTTTTTTTAATCTTAACATCTAAGAAATCATAATTTCAACCAAATCTTTCAAATTCACTCCTGAGCAATAAAAATTTGTGTCATCTGCAAATAAAATAAAACGTAACCTTTTTGATACGTCACAGATATCATTAATATATAAATTAAAAAGTTTAGGTCCCAAAATAGAACCTTGAGGAACGCCACATACAATCTTCAATCTTTCAGAAGTATTGCCGAGATAATGTGCATATTGCGACCTATTTTCTAAATAACTCCTTAACCAATTCAATGCCACTCCTCTCATACCATAATTATACAATTTAGAAATTAAAATAGAATATTGTAACGTGTCAAAAGCTTTTTTTAAATCAACGAATACCCCAACTGTGTATTTATTATTATGGGTTATTATTATCGTCAATGAAAGTCAACAATGTTAATGCCGTTGATCTATTTTTACAAAATCCAAATTGATTTTCATTTATTAGTTGATTTTTTTCAATAAAACTATCAAGTCTTTGCGCAAAAGGTTTTTCAAGCACTTTTGAAAACTGTGACAAAGAGACACTGGCCTACAGTTGTTAAAACTATGCTTATCTCCGATCGTGGCTCAAGAGTTGGGCGTTCGCCTTGTAATCGGAAGGTTGCCGGTTCGAGCCCCGGCTCGGACCGTCTCGGTCGTTGTGTCCTTGGGCAAGATACTTCACCCGTTGCCTACTGGTGGTGGTCAGAGGCCCCGGTGGCGCCACTGTCCGGCAGCCTCGCCTCTGTCAGTGCGCCCCAGGGTGGCTGTAGCTACAATGTAGCTTACCATCACCAGTGTGTGAATGACTGGATGTGTAAAGCGCTTAGGGGTCCTTAGGGACTAGTAAAGCGCTATATAAATACAGGCCATTTACCATTTTATCTCCACTTTCATTCGATCAGGAAATATTCCTGATTGTAACGAGAGATTAAAAATATAGCAAAGAGGAATACTTATACAGCCTAAAGTCTTTTTAATTATAACCATGTCTATACCATCACAGTGAGTAGGTAAGTTTTCTACAATTGCTACAATTTCTTTTATGGTAATATCAGCTAAGAATACAGAATTAACCACTCTACTTTCTCCTTTCTAGACTTCCTCAAATTCTGGGTCGTCATTTTTTCTAATTAAATTTGCTAAAGTGGGTCCAACATTTACAAAAAAGGAATTGAATTCGTTTGCTACTTCAGTCTTGTCATCAACAACTTGATTATTCTTAATGAAATAAATAGGCCGATCTGAGGGTGTGTTCTTGTTACCCAATACTTCTTTAAAAATATTCCAAATGCCCTTAATATTATTCTTGTTTTCCTAAAAAAGTTTATTATAATAGTCTTTCTTGGCTTTTCTCAATATCTTCTGTGGAACCAGCTCCGAGTTTGGATTTGGGAAAGAGACACCCTCTCTGCTTTTAAAATTAGGCTTAAAACTTTCCACTATGGGTGACCAAAGCAATTGTAAATGGGTTTTTTTGATGCAACACTGTATACTGTAACTAATTCTACCAAGCGACAGAAAGCAACATCCCACAACTGCTGGCCAGTCGTTTAGGGAATACACATTTTTTCCTAGTGACCAGTGGTTACCAGGGGCTTTAGGTCAGCATTCCCCAAACCCCGGGCAACGGACCCGTACCGGTCTGTGAGCCGTTTGGTACCGGGCCGCGAGATTTGAGGCTCAGGAGTGAAATTTATGGTTTTCAGGGTTTTTATCGTTAACTTGGTTTACCTGAGAGAGGAGGACGTTACTCTCAATGTTGCTGGTGCATTTCAGGAGGATGCTGCTAATAAAGTTACACAATTACACAGTGAATTCACGTTTATTATTATATTTACAACATATCACAGTTTTTGTCTTGGTTATATCATTTTACTTTGTTGTATTTATCCTCCGACACCTTAAAGGCCGTTCTGTGAAAATATTGCCTGACATTAAACCGGTCCGTGGCGCAAAAGAGGTCAGGGACCACTGCTTTAGATGACTTAGCTTTAGCAATAGATTTTACAGCAACTACCATCTACCACTTGCAACCAGTCAAGGTTGCCAACAGGTCTCTAGGCCTGTGTAACTAGCCCTAACTCAGAATATTTGATTTATTTTTAATATTTTTTGGGGCCCTTTTATGGCTTTCTTTTTGATATAAACAGTGAAGCCTGATAAGAAAGCGGAAGACATGCGGCCGCAGCCCTTTGCTATGCAGCATATGGTTGCCTGCTCATTACAGTGAGCTAAACCAGCACCCCAACTCACAATGTTTACTACATAAGTAAATATGTAGCAATGATACAAAGGGTACAACATGAAATACACATACTGAAGTATCTGAATTGAAAAATTGTGTATTTGATGGTACTCCAACATGCAGCTATTATCTTATTTGGATAGCTAGGGTCAAAGTATTAACAAAGAGCCTTTTCTTGCTATAATAGCCCACTTTTCCCCACCCTTTCTCACCCTGCTGATTGAGAAGACGAAGCCGGGCTGGCCGGAGCAGACGCCCATGAAGCAGAAGCGCAGCTGCCAGTAGAACCAGTGTTCACAGATGAAGGTAATGAGTGAAAGAGCCATGGCAGCACCTAGCATGTAGAAAACGCCAGCCATGTTGTCCACATCCAGCTGGCTGGACATCACCTCATTCTTCTCATGGTGGCAGATCCCTGTCAGCCAGAGGGACTCCAGCTCCTCCATCTCACCTGGACAGAGGTATTGGCATGAGGTTTTGGGAAGAAGACGAAGGGAGGGAGAAAGTGACAGGACGAAGGAAGAAACAGATGGTGAGAAGAGATGGACGAGGAGCAGGCCAACAAGGAGGGGATTGGATGGAGGTGAGACAGGAGGGGCGTACGTGGACGCACAAGAGAAGAAGAAGGAGGGCACAGTGAGGATATGTGGGGGAAGTGTTTTTATGTTTGAGATGTGGAATTGAAGTAAAGAAAGGAGTGTGAAAAAGAGGGAATGGAAGTATTATATAAAGTAGAGAAGAGGGACATGATGTAATAACAAGATGGGTATTGGAGGACATGAGGGATGGAGAAAATGATGCAACAGAAGAAGAGAAGACGGAAGATGGCGGGCAGAAGAGAAAAGGGGGGTCAGGGTGGTTAGAAGTGAAATACAGATCTTAAATTCTGCAGCAGCTTCACAGCAGACAGAGGAAGAGTAAAACACACATGCCACCAGTCACATGTTAATCACATTAGTCTTATTTGCATTGTTTTCTCCAAATAATTGCATATATAGGTATCTGGTATGCATTTGACGCTAGTCCCCGAGCTTGTGCTTGCTTTTGTGGGTAACCTTCTGTTTCATCACGAGCTGTTCTCTATCAAAGCTGACTGTGGCAGGACAGGCGTCGGTTAATTAATCATACATTCAGCCGCTGTCGCTCCACGTCAGCGCAACTCCACCAACACACAGCCCAGCCTGGCCTCTGAGCATCAACAAGCGTCTCCGCAGCATTTAAACGTAAAAAAAAGAGGCACTGCACACAAAGGCATAAATACAGATACATCACCCAGCTGCCTCTACTTAGATCTACTGATAAACAGTAACTGGAACCCTTGTGCAGCTATTCTGACAGTGGCATCTCTAGTTAGGGCTGTCTCCTGGGAGTCAGTATGCCACTTTGTCATTAGTTTTCATTTAGCGCTGATTTTAGTGGGAAAACCTGCTCATCTTTTTGTTGTTCAATGGACATCAGAGAATACAGAGTGAGAGGAGACAACAACTGTAGTTGACTGGCTTAAAATCCAGGACACGGTTACAGTGTTTCACACTCTCATACAGAAACTGTCCTCCTTTCACACGGATAAGACTGAGACTAAGACACTATTTAATAGATCTTTTACTGAGTCTGTTTTATCTTTTCCTTGGTATCATGGTACGGTAACCTATCTCTGAAGGACAGAAACAAACTGATGCAAATTGTGAACTGGTTAGGGAAGCTGCGAGGTACATCACAGCTCAACTTAGAGTCTCTGTATACCAGACAGCTGCAGAGAAGGACCAGCTCCATCTTAAATAATGACTCCCACCCCTTTTGTTGGGATATTCAGCTTCTTCCCTTTGGACAGAGGTTTGTAGTCCTTAAATGCAGGAGAAAGCATTAGAAAAATGACTTTGTCTTAGTTGATATTCTTTATTAAACGATAGCAAATTTGCTTATATGCCTTTTTTTGTTACTATTTTTACTGGAACACTCTCACTTTTTTACCTTTTATTTTTCTTATTGTGTCTATGTTACAATTGTCCAGTATTGGTGTTTGATGTCTGGTAGAAGGGTTGCCTGCACTTTGAACTGCAAAAGAAATTTACCTATGGGTATCAATAAAGGAACCTGAGCCTAAGTGTTTGTTCAGGACTTGTAAGGAGTGTTAATAAAGGTTAATGTAACTGACGGCTTTTTGACTTCAACTTTCCTCCAGTCCTCCAAACCCCTCCCTACAAATCCCTCTAAACATTCAACTCAAGATTCATTAACATCTCTAGGAGCCTTTAGCACTGCTGAGCGATACTGCAAATTTTGGTATCGATCCAATATCAAGCTGGAATGTAAATGTGCCTGTCTTTAAAGGCCTTTGTGTCAGCTTCAGTTGTTTAAATGTGCTATAGGCTAAAAAGAATTGACGTAACAGTGAACAGAAAAAAGTTCAGACATTTTTCATAGTGCATGTTTGGGGTATATTTTTTTATTATAAAAAATGCTAATAAAAATCTATTCAACACAATTTATACTGAACTATGAGGATAGAAACAAAGTATCGATCCAATTGCATTAGTATCGATCTAATACCGATACCAGTGTTGGTATTGATACTATCAAAATTTGGATCGATCAGCCCACCTCTAGCCTGTACATGAATCTCATGACTCATGTCACCTGCTCCTGACTCAGATGAAAATGATAGCTATCTCTGCTTAATGATCAAGTCCATGACATGAGACTGCAAAATCAAGTGAGTGGAATTTCAGTTGTCTAGGTCTATTCACGTGGATTTTCACTGTTTGGTTTAGTTATTTAATGACTCAGTCACACTAAAATAAAAATTGGCCAACAAACGCCTTACAACTAGGAAAAGAAATTGTTGGTTGCCTGGTGACGGAAATGCTTTATTTATTTATTTGCATTTTGCATTTGGCAATTGAAGATGTTGCAGCAGCAAACTACTTCCTACTGGTTGATGATGTTGCACACTCAACCTCTGGGGAACCAGAGGTCTCTTTCCAATGGGGGACTTTCCAACTTCTCAACTCAGCTGGTTGCTATATTTTGGTTATAGTATTATTAAAAAAAAAAAAAGCAAGGTTGCCGCTACATAATCAAATTAAATCATCAACCTCCAGCAACTATCTCAAAATTTGAGGTTACGAGGTTCTTGCTAGACTTAGGTAGTTAATCTGAACTTTTATTTCAGAATTTATATCTATGTATATGGCAACGATTTGTGATTTTTACTGATTTATTACAGTTTATTGCCATATTGTCATAAACAGATTGCATGCAACTAAGAGACCAACTAGGTCTTATTTATGTCTCGAAGCAGCAAAGTTACATAGAAGTTGGCAACTGACTGCGAGTGGTTGCAAACCAGGTCCCCATCTTCGAAAGCAAAAAGAAAATTTCAAAAAGCAATGAGATCACAGTTAATTGCACATGTTCTAATAACTTCGGTCATGTCGCGGTCTCCCAACAACTGCTTTCCCTAATGTGACCGTAGCATAACCAATCTGCTGTAACTCTGAGGGAATGCTAGACTTCTACACTTTAAAGCAGCAGAGAGTTACACGTCAAAGTCAGTCGTTTCTTTGATTTTTGTATGATATAAGATAAGCTAATAGCTTAGCTAGTAGCTTAGCTAGTATCTTAGCATAATCTGTTTGTTTAATGATTAAACAAACAGATTATGCTAAGATACTTTCTGGAGATTAAACTTTAATCTCCAGAAAACATTAAGTTGCTATTTTATACCACGTAATGAGCCAATAACTGTAAATGATTAAAATGCAGACTAAATATCTGAGTTGGCTCTATCGTCTCATCTAAGCCAGAAACTACATCTTTAACTTCTATGGAGCTTTGCTATGTGATAAACAAAATACAGACATCTTTCCTATTCTTAATTTTAGTCACTGTCTAAAATCTAATAACCTTGTTACAAAATGTCATATAAAATCTTAAAGAAGTATATTTTATGACGGAATAAGAAGTAACTATTACATCACCGATGCCCGGTATCTCTGTAATGATGCAACAGGTCTTTCACTGATTTCAAGGGCAAAAAGTTCATCAGAAGCAAACGAATGATTCCGTTTAAAAGTGAAACGGGAAATTTTGCAGTTTAACTTTCAGGACAGCTGTGATATATTTTTTGCTCGGGCCTGCGTCAAACTACCCCGACTCTCTTCCAGCCTGCATATCAGGCCACTGCGCTCGCCGCTTGAGTCTGATCACTTTCTAGGCCACCAGGAGGGGAGTGGATGGCGAGGCGTGGTAAAGTGACATTGAAATCCTGAGAGGGGCCAGACAGGGCCGCTCAGTTTCTGTATTAATGCTTTTGCAGTGGCACACGGGGATGTTACAGCGAGCCGACCCACATTCACATTTACAAGCAGACACATAAATTACTCTCAACTAAGTTCGACGGGTTATTAAGTTAATTCTACGACTAACCTAACTGATCATCAATAAGCAACAAGCACACAAAAGACTCTTCCTGAATCGCATGTAGGTTGATAAAAATAAACCTGTGTCATAAATAATCAGAATCTCTACACTGCTTTTACTTTGTAGCCCATTGCACACACACACACACACACACACACACACACACACACACACACACACACACACACACACACACACA
>NW_024582406.1:456244-482654 GCF_018398535.1 Haplochromis burtoni | reverse complement strand
ACACACACACACACACACACACACACACACACACACACAGGCAGGCACTCATTTTTGGAGGGCTGACCCATATTTACATGTGCACGCAAACACACACACACACACAAACCCGCACACTAATGCACACACGGTTTAGAAATACACCAGGAGCTATGTTGGCACCTCTAACTGGGACACACTATAGCAGGCCCCTGAGGGCCCTTGGCTCAGGATGCTCACAACACTCTGGACCGTGCTCAAATAAACTAGCTACACCACACGCACTTGAACCTACACACACACAGACACACACAAAACTTCCATTACACTTCCCATACTGAATTAACTGTATATCAAAACCAGGCTGTTAAAGTGGTTAAACTTCACAACTAGCCATTGTTGGTGACGTTTTAATTTGTGCGTGACGAAGAGCTCAAAAATGGACATTTGGAACGCATTTTATTTCCTGCTCATTCACAGACTCATTAATGCTGCAGCTACAGCTGGGACAAAGTGTGTCTCTAAAGAACAAACCCCGGAGAGCTTTGCACAGTCTCCCATAAACGGCAAACATGATCATAAACCACCAGCTTCCCACAGTGGGAGCTAAATTTCAACTTGTATTCCTAACGTTTTACTTTTTCACTCTGCATTTGAGATACAATATGTGGGAGTGGACTTACAGTACATTTGACTCGCAGAGCCAAGCAGACGCACAAGAAAAAGTATGATTTTTATCCTAGCTCTCTCCAAAATCCTTTCCTGAACAGATGGGAGTGGGTGAGATCAACAATTTTACAGTCTGAGAGAGATTTTTTTTTCTTGCATGAGTGAAGGGAAGGGATTTCAAACATTCATGAAAATACTGTATTTCACGCTAATACAGTCCAGACTGTAAGTATATAGACAGTTACACATTTCTTAGTCTTCAGGCTCTGTGCCTCACTAGTGATACAGAAAGAACTGTGTGGGAGATATAGCTCTTCTATCACACAGTGCCAGAATTGTAGCAGTTTTAAAACGAAATTGGCTTTTCTTTTTTTTGGGGTGTGGAAGAGTTCACATGAGGCTCGTAGCTAATTCAGTTACATTTAGTTTGAGTGGGAGCACCCTGGCAATATGCAGAGCAAAGAGTCAGCCGAGCAAGTGAAGAAGATAAGAAATTATTAGAGCCGTATCAAAGCTAGTTGGTTTGCCAAAATCAACAGTTGGGTTCATAGTCAAAAGCAAAAGCAAACAAAAAAGAACGCCTGGTAGATGGAAAGGAGCACATGGCAAGAAAAATCTCAGTATAACAGCACAGCAAGTCAAGAATGCTGTTGAGGATTGAAAGTCTATTAGTTTAACCTCAGTGGATTCACCGCCGCCAAACTCATGAGAGAAAAATCAAGAGAGGAAAAAAGGCAGTTTGTAAAAAATTGTGAAATGACCCTTAAAACTAGCCAGTGACAAACGTACGGTGTTAAAAAGGTATAGCCAGTGACCCTGACCCTCCTCCTCTGTCAAATGTTGGTGGAGATTCTGTTTAAGGGTGCACGGCTGCCAAGGAAACAGTCAATCAAACAGCAGTTTGCACGATCGGATTCAGCAAAATTCACCAGAAGAAACTTTGTAGTTTTTTGGACAAGACAGCCTTAAACATACGTCTAAATCAGGGGTCGGACACCTTTCTGATGATGAGTACCATTTAACATTTCCTCAGAAGTTAATGTCCCATATCAACCATCGCATTAGCAATACATTTAATAACGCTCTATATGAACAGTTACACACTATATAGAACAACTTTATAGAACTATATTTGTTTGCAGATGATGGCATAGTGCAGTATTGTATTTGTGTGTATTTCCGTGGTGCTGATGCTGCGCTGAGCAGACAGCTCCTGAAGCATTTGAAGTAGCAGAATGTGGAAATTTCAACATCGCTTGAAAAAACTGCCAGCTAGCAACGTCCCTCTCACCGGTAGGCTAAGTGATTTTTAACTAATTATAAGTTGAATCTGGTAGTTGGGGTTCTTAGCTAAGATACCGTTATTAAGAAGCGGCACAACTAATGTCTCTATGTGAGCTAATTTGCGATGTGCACCGGTGGCACGGCCATTTATTTTTTTAATGCACCTTCTCAGATTTACTCACTGCATGTCGTGCCATCAGTTAACCCTTCGCGTGCCAGCTGTGCCCAGGGTTGCCAACCCCTGTCCTAAGTAATCTAAAGGCTTTTCAGGCAGAGGAGCATCCTAAACTTCCTGCTTCAGTCACATGATCTCACTTAAAGCGAGCTCTGTTTCACATGCCAACAAAAAAGCGGGGGAGGAATTAAGTCTGAGAGGACTTTAGAAAGCTGCTGAATTTACCTGCTTTTGTCTGAGATCTCCAATTGGTGGTCAGTAAGTATAAACAGAGAATCATTGCTCGTCCAGCTTCTTTTTTTTTTTTTAAATCAAAAATGCAGAACCTGAAGAATAAGAAAGTCTACACTGGACAATATTCATAAGAACGAGCCTACAGCAAAGCCTCAAGCTGTTCATATTGATGGAGCTTTAGTTTTCTTCCCCCCATTATAGCTCTTACTTAAATCGCATTTTCATACGTTAGTTCTTTTTCCTGCTGGCAATGATGTATGAAAACTGTAGACATGAAGTCATTAGCTAAAATTAGAAAAGTAAAATGGTGCAAAAACACATGAGGCACTCAGTCATTCAAATAAACTCACAGGTCAGCCACGTTTGTCAGATCCGAACTCTCAGCTGCTTGTCTGGGATTTTATCTGCTCGTTCATATGTGACAGGGGTAGGGAACTCCAGGCCTCGAGAGCCGATGTCCTGTAGGTTTTAGATCTCACCCTGGGTCAACACACCTGAATCAAATGATCAGTTCATTACCAGGCTTCTGGAGAACTTCAAGACATGTTGAAGAGGTAATTTAGCCATTTAAATCAGCTGTGCTGGAACAAGGACACATCTAAAACCTGCAGGACGCCGGCTCTCGAGGCCTGGAGTTCCCTACCCCTTACATGTGAGATGCCCTCAGTACTGCACAGCCGTACACACAAATGGTTTTCGTGTCTAACAAGGGATCGTAAGGTTTTTCAGGTGCATTGAATTTCAAATTTGCCTGATAGTAACCTGGGTTAGCTCATCTGATAATTGTTTTTCAGCTTGTCCTGCTGTCATAACACAGTTTAAACAGTTTGGTGAACACAATGTTATCCCAAAAGAATAAGTCAACAGAATAAGTTGGGCACACCTATCCTTTAATATTTGCCTCAAGGTCACGGAGAAGTTTTTGATCTGTTAACGTCTGTGTTAAGCTGGTCTTATCTCTGCGTCTATCCGATCCGTTTATGTGTAATTATACAACTCATCGCATCAGCACAGCTGCGCGCGTGACATCATTAAACGGTGGAGTGTCAGCTCGCTCGCTCACCGTCTCCAAAGAGCTGCAGGATGGCCAGGTCCACATGTCTCTTCCAGAGCGACTCCTTCTGGATGGCGATGCCGTACCCCGTGGTGGCAAAGATGTAGCCGCTGCCAATGGTCACCAGCTTGCAGCCCTCGTCCCTGCCAGCCATGTAGTTCAGCACGGCCGCATCGTAAATGAAAGCGTCTAGTTTGCTGGAGAAGAAGAGAGCGAGGGACAAAGAGGAGGAGCGATAGGTTACAATTAATTAGCACTTGGGAGTCAGACATCACAGCTACAACATTCCAATTAACCTGCTAAATAGCTCTAAGCTGCTGATAAGTCTAATAGACTTCCACTTGGTTTGCCAAAGGCTGGGGCTGGCACACAAACTGGCGAAAAGGCGCACTTGATGAAACTGAAGAGGGGGAGTGATAGTATTATTGGACGTATTCAGCTGAGATATATTTACATGAAGCAAGACAAACAAGAGAATTTCGCAGTGATTACTTTTTAAGTCATCGTAGCCTGAATTTTACACTTCTATTGAAACAGACATTCTGATCATCGTAGTGAGTCCAATAGTGCTTCTGGGTACTTTAAAACATGATTAGCACCATTCCAAAAAGCATTCAATCAATTGAAATGAACAAAAAGCAGATTGCACCATAATAAATAATACTGTGCCCAAAACAAAGAAATGCACACTCAGTTTAATTCAGTTTTTTTCATATAATGCCAAATCACAAAAACAGTTGCCTCAAAGTGCTTTATATTGTAAGGTAGACCGTACAATAAGACAGAGAAAACCCCAACAATCGGACAGCCCACTAAGCCCTAGAACTTTGCAACAGTGGGAAGAAAAACTCCCTTTTAATAGGAAGAACTTCCAGCAGAACCAAGCTCAGGGAAGGGCAGTCATCTGTACGACCAGTTAGGGGTGACACTGACCGAAATACTCTTTTCAGTATCTCAAGTAATATATTCTAACACAATTTGCCAGTAATAGATTTGTGAAGTTTAAACATAAATGTGGTCATTTTCATTTTGACATTTTTCTTTTTTAACCACTTTGTTGCGAACATGCTTACCCAGACTTGAGACTCTGCAGAGCTTCATTGACATTTCTCTGATGAAACTTTGTCATGTAGGAGTGCATTTCTGGGTAGTTGTTTCTAATGTTTCTCTCTGTACTTCCATTGGGGACAGTGCCAAAACGAAACGGAGGCGAGAAGTCGTTGGGACTCTGGAACTGAACATAAAAAACAGAGAACGGAGAGGCGTGTAAAACTCTGATAAGTCTTCACACAACATTGGGTAAGGACGAGCGAGTGGCACAGCATCAAACAGAAACCTTTCACCTTACCTTTTTGTCTGACAGACCGGATACCTGGTCCACGTACTCCTCCTGGATCATGAAAGCAGCCAGGTTGGCAGTGTAGGAGGCCAGAAAGATGACAGCAAAGAAGGCCCACACTGATACCATGATCTTACTGGTGGTGCCTTTGGGATTCTGCACTGGCACAGAGTTGTTGAAGACCAGACCCCACAGCAGCCAGATGGCCTTGCCGATGGTAAAGGATGGACCATGGGGCTCTAAATTAAATAGAGTTATTGGTTAAAGACAATAGATCACTTCTGGAGCAGTTGAACAATTCTCCAGGACATCAGTGATCTATTTAGAAGAACAAAACCAAAAATTAGAATTAATTTGCTACATATATTCATTTTAGGATTTCAGTATGATCAAGGAGTTTCATTTTTTCCCCTTCTATGTTTCTGATAAAGAAATTTATCCAGGACTTTGCTTCATGACAAACAACTAGCTTTGGTTTAGTGTTAATTAGCAAGTGCTTGCTCGCTAACATGCTAGACCTGAGTAGCCACTTGGATCTGGCTTCAAAATAGAGTTTGTAACACACTCAGCTTTAAACTGTAACTTTACAATATGTTATTTGTATCTTACTGAGCACTGTGTCAGTGCTTCGCAGCCATACAGTATACGAACTCACTGTATTAACCAAGAAGCTAGATTTAGCTGATAGCATGACACTCCACCTTCTTGTCCAAATACCTGAAACGTGTCCTTCACAAACCAGCCACCGTATTATACAATCATGTGAAAAATAAGGTTTTCACAGGACTCTATGAAAACTTAGCATGCTCTATAATTTACTAGTTTGTAGAATCTCCTTTAGCATCAGTAACATGAAGTAATGGTTTTCTTTATGATGTTATCTCACAACACTATAGAGGAATTTTGGCCTACTCTTCTTTGCATAGTTTATTCTGTCCATTTAAGTTTGCAGCCATTTGTGTATGCACAGCTCTGTTAAGGTCCTATCACAGCACGCGATACAGGTTGAGGTCTAAACTTTGGCCGTTGGACCAACTTGATTCTTTTCTTTGTCATACATTCTGTTTAGATTTGTTTCACTTGCTCGTTTGAGTAGATTTGTTGCTGTTGAATAGCATTTTGTATACAACAGAGTTCATGGTAGACTCAACAACTGCAAGGTGGCCAGGTCCTGTGGCTGCAAACCAAGCCCAAATAATCACCCTCCACCGCCATGCTTGACAGTTGGTATGAGGTGTTTGTCCTGTTATGCTATGTTTGACTGTCACTGTGGATTATGGACAAACCTGTCCAAACGGAACTGTTCCAGATGTTTTGTGGTTTATTCAGAGGCAACTTTACAAACCTTTTTGGAGAGAAGAGATTCTCTCATGCAAACCCCTCAAAAACAAGTGACACTTGTTCAGTCTTTTTCTAATTTTACAGTCATCAACTTTCGCATTAATATTTGCTAAATGAGGTCTGCAGAGTCTGAGATGTAGCTCTTGGTTTGTTTTTTAATATTTTTATAATATAATACAGATTTACATGATGACAAGGAAGACCTGCTGTTTCATGTCACCTATATAATCTTATATGTGACTGCAGTAAGTAGATTTTCTTTGTTTTATGTAATTTGTTAGAGCGCTGTTGGTTCCATTTGTCTATGAGTTGACAGACTGGTGCATTACAGCCATTATGCTGTGATTAGCAGTTGGTTCATAATTTGTGTGGGTATGTGTGATTGTGTGAGAGAGAATGAGAGGGTGTTTGTGTGCAACCATGTGGGTGTGTATTGTTGTGTGGACCGTTTGTTCATGGACAAACTGTCCTTATCGTGCCAAAAATCTCCTTTGTGAAGTTTGCAAGAAAGTTACTTCAATGAATTGGGGCAGAGATTTTACAAATCTGCAGCCGAGTCATTGATATGTTATTACATCAGATCTTCTGACTCCAAACTTCGATCTGCACTCTTCATGATACCAAACTCCCACGGCGCTACAAGCAGATAAAACAAGGAGGCACATAGAAAGAAAACAGCGCTTCAGGGAGGAGTACATCTTCTCCAGAAGCTGATGAAGGATGAGAGGAATGAAAAAAAGATAACTATTGTCTATATATAGCCACATTAGAGATAGAGAGTTGAGGGAGACATTGATTTTTTTCCCTTGTTTCTCATCTTTTCAGCTGAGGAGATCTAAGACGAATGCTGTCAGAGTTGACGCGTGAAATATGAAAATGAATGCAAATGACTTGTCCGGTGTGAGCAGCGCTGGAGGATTTGCTGAAACCTGTGCACTGCAGACACAACTGTAAATGATAAAAAGAGAGGCCGGTGAAGGAGGACGAGGAGAATGAAGTCAATGGGTCAGTGAGGACAGCTGGTCTAGGCTATATGTGGAGGTGGCCTGCAATGTGTTTCTGTGTCTCATTCATTTTTTGTGAACAACGAAAAACATTTTGTACAACACGGGCCAACTCTTGTATTGTTACAGAAAGGAAGCATCTGTACCTGCACTTGTTTCTTTGGAGAAAATAGCTACTCAGACTGCAAATCTCACTGAACACTCCTTCTCTGAAGAACCAAATTACTGGCCACCATTCTCATTCATAAACCTCACCAGCTAAGACAAGTAACCTGTGAACTGATACTGATCCACAACATTTATTTATTTCTGTGGATCTTATTAGGTGTTTAGTGTCATATCCACAATTTCCAACTTGGCTGTCAGCTCAGATGCTTTCAAAAAAAATCTGAAACAAAAAGTGTCTGAAAATAAAGCCGACAACAGACAAGTAAATGCTGGGTAAGTACTGGTAAACATGCAAGTGTGTATTGCGTATATCAAAGTGTTTATCAGCTATTCCTGTACCTAGTTATGTGCGTTCAATACGTGTGATGTTTGGACCCAAGGTCACTAAAATATCATCTCACCTATCAAAGAAATCTGAATAGACCTGCTGCCTGGGCTACGTGCACAGGCAACATGTGTACATGTGTTTTCTGAAAATCTTCTAGGTCACAGAGAGCAGCTGCAGCACACAAAACAAAGTTTTTAACCAGGATGTCATTTTGTTGTGGTAATTTTAAGACTGAAAACGTGACATTTTCACCTGCGAACTAAGTGCTTTGACACACTTATAATCAATATAAATGCTGAAATGCAGAACTATAAATACTGCTGGTCTATTTATTGGTGGATATTAAACATAGATAAACAGATGAAGAAGGCAACCCAGCTATAAGACTGTTTACATCTATATCACTGAATGGTTTAGTCACCGACAGGTACTGTGTGTGTGTGTGTGTGTGTGTGTGTGTGTGTGTGTGTGTGTGTGTGTGCGCGCGCGCGCGCATGTTGCGCTGAAGCCTCTCACCTCTGCCGTCAGCCAGACACCGGTTGTAGCCCACAGGGCTGAAGTACTCGAATATAAACACAGCCACTGCTGACACCAGCAACAGCATCACGAACATCATCACCCACACATCCGCACTGAAGGGCTCTGGAGGGCGAGAGAGGGAAGAGGAGAGAAAGATGAAGGGAGAAGGGGGGGAGCATGGACAGAGAGAGATAAGTAAACGGGTGGGGCGGCGGTGGGGTGTGTAAGGAGGCAGAAGACGGGGAATAGACAAGGGACATTAGCAGAAAGCGAGGGAGAGGGAAAAAGAGCGAGGGCGGCGGAGAGAAAGAGAAAATGAAGCAAGAGAGAGGAGAGGGCAAGAGAAATATGCAAATGTGGTGCGCCAGATTGAGAAGAGGAAGGAAGCATCAGAGAAATGGAGTGGGAGTGGGAAATATAAGAGGGCAAAGAGACAGGGAGCAAAACAGTTAGCCGTATTATCATGCACTCCAGTGTTCGCTGTGCAAATGTGCTGAAACTTGGCTCCTATCATTTGGCGTGGCCACTAAATCTCTTTCTGTTCAACTTTTAAAGGGGAAAAAAATCAAACAGCGTAATAAAAAGTCATCACTGTCCGTTTGTCAGGAAGGCTAAAGAAAAGACATTTGTGCAAAAATTGCTTTTAAACTTAAAGATTTCAAGAATTCTTAGGAGTTAAGTCAAACCATTTAAGTGAAACTGAAAAAGTCTGTACAGTTCAAAAGGATCCAGCTTTACTGTACGTGTAAATATAAAGATATTAAAATGCAATTTGTCCTCCAGGGTGGACTCTATGGATCATTTTGGACTCCACCACCAGTACAAACTGCATACACTATATGGGTCTGTACTACAGAGGGGATTTTGTTCTCTTTAAAGGGGCTTTGGTGGAGCTGACTAGGGACAAAAGCACCATTGGTCCACATACAGTTAAATGAAGAGGCCTGTCTATGCTAGCTTAACAAACATGCATGCTTTTTCCTCTTATTTTTTGCCATTTGATAAAGAACAATGCATTTTAAGCATGACTAAATTAAACTCCACTTCCTGTGCACTGGCCATTAGGCCATCCTACATTCAAAATGCTGATTTAAAAAAAAAAAAAACTTTCCAAAACCCGCCAGATCAGAGCACAAATGAAGATCAATCCTTTAAGAATAGTGCTTAAATGCCTGGTGGCTTATCCATTATTGTGTTTTTGTTTAGTTTTTTTCAATAAACTGCACAAAAGAAGACATTCCTACAAGTTTGACCGGTCTCTCCTGGATCAGTGCTCACACAGGTCAAAACACAGCCTTTGGTCTCTTCCCCTGATCCATCTCTGCCGCCCTCCCCCAACCTTTTACAGCTCGCCTTCCTCACCTAAGAAAGCCGAGGGCGAAACGGTGCCATTGCTGCGAGAGACCATGACGCTGATGCCTGTCTCAATAAAGGGGACGGAAAAGTCAATGACCTCTGACCTCTCCTCGTTGATGGTCAAGGAGCCGACGGCCATGTGAGCGTTTTTTAACACCACCTAGGCAAGATGCAAAAAAAAAAAAAGCAGAAAGAGAGAAAGTGTGTCTGTTATCTGTTTCTCAACACATCCGTCAGGCAGCTATCAATAACAGAGGCAGAGTAAGGCAATGAATGGAGTCTTGTGTACTGTGGCAACAAACACATTCCAAAAAACTATTTCAATGGAGATAGTTAAGAATAGCTTTTGGTCATAAAACAGCATAAAAATAGCATATCACAGCCATCGGTTCATTTGAAGGTGACTGTGCA
Source organism: Haplochromis burtoni (assembly GCF_018398535.1). NCBI lineage: Eukaryota > Metazoa > Chordata > Actinopteri > Cichliformes > Cichlidae > Haplochromis > Haplochromis burtoni. The sequence continues at coordinate 472,793 of NW_024582406.1, read as the reverse complement.
GTCTTTCTAAATGTGAATCAATCCTGTTTGGCGATGTAACAAAGGTGGACATCCTTATAGTTTAAAGATCATTAATGTGGAAAGCAAATACTGTTTATAGCGTCTATTCAGGTTCCCCTCTGCTTCAAGATGAATGAAAAACGAGCCTCTTAGCAGAGAAGTTCTGGATTATCTAACATGTCAATGGTAACGAGCAGGTTTCACGATAGGACATGTTTTTGTACTGACTTTAAGATGATCACATGGTCACAATTCATAAGCATATGGCGGCATCCTATGTCACAGGTCGTTATGTAGATCATAAACAAGGCCGGTGTAATCACAGAGTTAATTAGTTAACAAGAGCACTCAGACAGCGCAAAAAAGTGTGTTGTACAGCTGTCTCTATGCCCTTTTATGTGATGCATTACTCAATATGTGACTTTTTTAAGGTCAACTTTGACCTCTGGCACTAATAATAAAGGTCGAGGTCAGATGCTTAGCCAACTTGTAGGTATTCGTGTCCCTTAAGGCCTAGTATTTTGTAAATTTTGAAGATGACCCATAAAATAAATTGTGAGTAAAGGTTTTACTGATTTTCACTTTTGGTGTCCAATTGACCTGATTTTCACCAATCAGCTCGAGCTGTAATTGGTATCTAGCATCACACATAATTTGAAAATGATATCTCTGAAACTGTGGATGCTAGACTGCTAAAAAACAGACAAACAAACAACCAGACCTGATTATGTACTGCCTCCCTAGCTCCAGATATCTAAAGGTCATAGAAAGCATGAGTTAGACCTATGCTTTGTTTATGGAAGACATATTAAAGGGATTATTGGGACCAAAATTAAATTTAGGGTTTTTTTTTCTCTGTCCTGTATTTATCCCCTAGTGTTTTTTGTCAGTTTCACAGTTTTAAAGATATCAGCTGAAGGGATGTCGGCCTTCTCTTAAATATAAAGGATATAAATGGGACTTGATTTGGCACATTCACCTAACAAACAAAAGATCCCCAGTTTGATCCCAGGAATGGACACAAACTCCTTCACGGTTGTGTCAGGAAGGGCAAATCTGGCAAATCAAATATGTGGCACCACCTTCTCTGGCGACTCTTTTTTTAATAAGGGAGCAGCTGAAAGCAGTTTTCTTTCATGAGGGGAAAAAGTTCCAAAAAACACATTTGAAAAATTTAGCAGTAATGTCTCGCTGTTGTACCCACGAGCCTCTCCTGAAGGGAGGATGGATGCTTTCTTCGGCTGACTGATACAATTGCTGGGTGTAGTTTGATAGAAGGAAATTGGTTCCTATATTAAACTGCTCACAACAGGGATTGTGGATTTTTTAAAGTGATTTTTTATTCAAGAGAATATTCAAGAGAAAGCAGACATTTCCACAGCAGATATATTTTAAAATGCACATTAAAAGAATCTCAATGACAGACGGCACTGCAGGCTGGAGGAAAAAGCATGTAGATTTGATTTCTGGTTGGTGAACACTTTAAACTTTAGAGTGGACCTTATTTTCGGTCTTCTTGTCAAGCTGCTCACTTCCTTCCAATAACATCTGTCCCAGAATACATACAACACTTTACCCTCGTCTTCAGTAACCACGCGGAGCAAAAGAGGCTGAAACACCAACCTCTCCAAAGAACAAAACCACAGCTCAGTTCCTCAAGTTAAACTTTGTTCTGAGAAAGGGAGAAAAGTTGTAGTTCCTTTGTAGTTCCCTTCTCCTTGTCCATTAACATGTATAAAACATGATGCAGACAGGGTACTCTCTATCTGCTAGCTGTCCAAAAGAGTTTTCCGGCATACGAGGGAGATTAAATTTGATATGAGGTTAGGAAAGAAAGGATACAAAAGTGTGCAAAGAAACATGAGGCTAAGAAAATGGAGGCAATGGAGACAAAGATGGAGCACGGTAGATCGAGACAGCACACTTTCCACACATATAGCACTCGGACTGGACACTCGTGACGCTCGCCAGGGGACGGAGAGGGGGAGAAAGACACAAAGAGGGAGGGAGTAAGTGGGTTACCACAGTGGGTCAGGGCTGCTTGAAATAGCCGCCCCAATGCCTTCCTCTACCTGCCTTCCTCCCCTTCCATACCTCTGCACAGGTAGTATATTTAGCCCCAAATTTCTACAGCCCTACAGCACAAGTGGGACAGGACTGTCTCTCTGAGTTAATAAGGCGAGTGTGACTAGTGTGAGTCAAAGCTCCGCTGTGTGCTTCAGTGTTAGAGTGAGTGCGCGCACACAACAGTGAGTCATAAAAGGGAAAAAGACAAAGAGAAGCGAGTGAAGTTCGCTACCTGTGAAGTGGACCTTTACAGGCAGGGAGAATATTCCACATCTGCTCTGCACATTATCTGCAATGCTTTTTTTTTTTTTGTCAAGTGTTTATGTGTGTGCAGCATGTGTGCATTTGTAACTTTCCGATCTTGCTTATTCTACCAGCATATGAGTATGGATGTGCGTGATTGCCTTTGTGTGTGCGTGCCTTAATGTGCGAACATCTCCCTGGGGAAGACAGCGAGTCCAACCAGCAGCGTACTCACTTCCTCTCTCCCCGTTCGCTCTCTCCATCTCCCTCCTACGACTTGTTCTCTCCGTGTTATGAAAGTGACCCATGTGGGTGTTATTGAGAATGAGTGAGCGAGGTTCTGCGTTTGCGATTGTTTATGTGTCTTGGCTGGTGCGTGTGTGTGTGCGCGCGTGCCAGTCTTTATGCGTCTCTGGTAGCGAGGCTAAAATTCATGTAATCAAGCGTATTGCCTCTAATATTTTAGATTAGGTGCACTGGGGGCAGCGCAAGTCAGTGCAGCCCATGAAATGTGACACTAACTGCTAGAATTGAGTTAGGACAAAATGTAGGACTTCTCATCACATTCATTGATTTTCTTTTTTCTTTTTTTAAATTTGATCTTTTGTCTTTGTGAGCTGTGGCAAATTGTGAAAACGCCCTCGATGATCTCTGCGAGATATCCGGGAGCGCGCTCAGACATGTTTCGTGTGCAAGCGTGCGTCGCCGTCGGTCCAGATCTCGGTCCGCCGTCAATGTGAGATATGCTGCAGTTTTGGCTGTTCTCCAAGCGGAGAAGGACGCAGGTCGGATTTAGTTAGATCCAGCAGTTATGGCGGAGCTTTGCTGAAGTGTGAGAGTGTAAATCTGACCTTACAAGTGCAACATAAAGAAACGGTCTCACCAAATAGGGTTTCTTTGTGTCTACGTGTCTGCTTTGGTTCATGTTTTTCTGTGCTTACTCAGACATTAGAGTCTGCTGTCTGCATGTGCAAGAGAGGTGGATAAATGCCCCCCTCCCCCCGTCTATTCTCCTAATGACCATTCATCTGTGGAGGTGAGAAGGAGATGGTACATTACGACGCTTTTAGTCATGGCGATAGAGTTTATTACAGGTGGCCACACTTACAGCTCGGTGCCCACTAAAGAGAGGTTGACTGTAATGGCTTTATGTAAGAGATTAAATGTGTCAGTAAATTGAATAGCAAAAGTGTCCACGCAGGAAAAAGCAGACACGTAAACTCATCTCGTCTCTGTCTTCTGTGACTTCCGAAGGCTGCTCGAACTTTATTATCCACGCAAAGTTGGGCAAAGCCAAAGTCCTTCAGTAGCAACTCTGACAAAACATGTTCTCAACCCGTGACCTTTGGGGTCCTATTGATCTGTTTGCCTTCATTAACAAATGGCCAACGTCAGACAGCACAAGTGCAGTTCGCTCTTATAGGTTGAAGTATGAGAACTGACAACGACCTTAGCTTGGGAGCAATGTCGATTAGGAAATGTTTCAAGCCCGCAGTGAATTGTTGCAGCTGACTGAGCTGAACCTGGGGTGAGGTGCTTAACCCATCTGACATAAGAATTAGGCCCGTGTGGCAGAAGCTTGACCCGGAAAGGGAAGCTTATAATTCAAGGTATGAAAACGAGCTTCAAAGAGGAAACGAACCCTTCAGGCAGCCCCTGTGTGAGTTAAAAATAGCTCAGGACATTGAAAGCAGACAGTAACTTTGTTTCCCCTTTGATCTTTTATTCACCTTCACCTCCAACTTGGCAGTAACTCCAAGCATCCTAATGCGGTCCGCTCATCTCAGCAGAACAAGAGAAAAAAGAATCACACTGGCTGCATGGTAAAAACAACAAGCAGCTGATATAACGATGCAGTAAGAGGCAAAGGGTACACAGCTTTGACTTTATATTTCTGCTGTCCAATTTATTCATTTTGTAGCGCCAATAGCTTTGAAATGGCACCTTTTATTGTTACTTCAAACCAAGCTCAGGCTGTTCTCTGAGCAGATCAGTGGATATGAGGAAGCCTCAGTGCCAGTCCACACCAGCTGATGGCTAAGCTTATATACTTCATACTCATTCAGCTGGGTTTATAGAGTTGTTTTAGCCTGCCTAAAGTTGATCTTGCATCTCCAAGCCACTTTGCAACCCACCTCCACCCCCAGCTACTTTTTTCACACTGTTTTTCTTATTTTGTGTTTTTTTGGTTATGTTTGTGCCCTCCAGAGAGGGCTTTTTAACCTAAGGAAACATACTTGCGTCCAATCCTCCAAAAACACAATGCTGACTGACTGGAAAAGTGGGTCAGAACAGGGAAGGGAGCAACAGCGGCCATTACCACAAATTGGTGAAGCACGAGAAATACAGCAGAGAAGCCTGGCTGGTGGCTGTAGTGGACATTTTTCATTGTTTTTAACATTCGGGTTCAATTCAGCTCTATGTATCATATACCTTTGTTCTTGTCCATAGCTGGTTAATGGACCAATAACAACACAAGCAAGAGTCCACAGACTGTTTGTCACACTGCCCCCTGGTGACAGTGAAAAACTACAACATGTCGACAATGGTCTGCTAGGCCATGATGTATGTATGATGTGTCTAAACTGATTGTGATTGATTTCTGGTAGTTCGTGACCTCCCTGGCAGAATATGCCAGTGCATGTAATTGGTTGGTGGGTAGTTTCTGATTTGCATTGCGCTTTTTACTCAGAGAGTAAATCACAAGGAATTTTTGGTGCTAGCATCAAACAGCAAACTCCACCAATCACTCGCAACTGGTCAGGAACATCCATTTTTATCTTTCCGTCACAACTGGTGGTTGACAGTTGGTTGGCCTCCGGGTCTGTATGACTAAGCCCTTATTTAATCAATGCTGTCTCTGCTGTCATTGATGTCCGCTCTGTTTTGTATGGGGGGTCTTGCAAGAAATGACTGCAGATGGGCATAATTTTATTTTGACAGTAGCAGTCCTGATGGAAATAAGTGCAACTGTCATATAATTTGCACATGCATGACAATGAGAAGTTTCCGTTTCCCCAGAACATTATTAGTGGATATCCTTTTTGATGATATCGTCTCCATTACATGCAGAACTGTCACTTCTGCAAGTAATGGAGTCAAGGTGTGCAAAATTAAAAAATAAGACACAAACAGACGTATTGCATCCTTACCTCTCCCACCATGCCGTTCCAAGTTCCATTGACTTTCTTGCCATGTTTTCCATTGGTGACCAGGTAAAGGTCATAGGTAAATTTGACTGACTTGGCAATCTTCTTCAGGATGTCGATGCAGAAACCCTTACAGCAACGCTTGATGTAGATCCCTGACTCTTTTGTTTGATTGCTGCATAAAAGGACAGATGGACAATTATTTAATTAAAAATGTACATCTGTGTGAATGGCCATGAATCATTAATTGTAAAAGTGATTTGGTGTTTCTGGCACTGTCACTGTCACACCGATGAAGTGTGAAATGATTCCACCTCGGGCTCCGCAAAGCTGCCGTGGGAAATTAACATCATTCACAAGTAAATTTTAGGCAGTTGCCAGGCTTTTCATTTCTGCTTCGGTCAGTTCTGCAGTAGGTGGATCTGTGAGCTACTGTGGCAGATGGCAGGAAAAATATGTGTAAAAACTCACACTAATCTAACCTTTTACTCGGTGGAAATTAGTTTTTGTCTTGTAACGCATTCTTACGTTTGATTCTCAGGCATTTCAGCATTAATCTGACACAGATTTTATACACGTGAAATTTGAGCCTCACACTGATTTGATCTGTTTCCGGCAGGGTACAGTGTTCCTCATGCACGTCCCACTAAGCGGATCCACGTCTTCCACAATGACGAACGGAGCCTCCTCCAATGTCACGATGGACAGGTGGTCATCCTCTCTGTTTGCTGGTCCCCCGTATAGTTCATAGCGAGGCCACACATGGTACTTCATGGACAGGGAACCGTTCTCCCATTTACCCACCTGGAGAAACATCGAGAAAACAAAAGAGAGTAAGTCTGCCTTTAAAATCACACACCAAGTAAGACTTTATTCATTTATGTAGTTGCTTAATAGCAATCATGGAGAGACTTGCAGTCTTTTTATTTTCGTCTTTTGTGATTGAGCCTTGAAGTGCCGAAAATAACAGTGAAACACATCAAATGGCAGAAATCAAAATAAAAACAAGAATTTGGATTAAATTTCACACTGCAGTAACTCAAGACCATAAAAAAATAACTGCAGCTCTGCAACTGCAAACAGCTCTGAAATATATCACCAGCGATCCTGCATGGTGTTCAAGCAAAAATATCTCAATATAATTTTAGAGCTTCTTTTTCTACTTTCTGTATTTTTGTGATTTTGAGATGAGAGGTGACTTTTACCTTTGACAGATTCTTTATCGGTTAAACTTTTCATTTAAAACAAGAAAATTCAAATGAAAGTTTAATATATGTACAATTGCTCCACCCACCCCAGGAGAAACCCGCTAAAATAGATGGCATATCCTTTGATTTTCATACTAAAAAATTCATAAATTTAACATTTAGAGATCCTGTCCCATTCATTAGGTTACTCTTCATGAGCCCATGCTTACATTAGTCTATTAGATGTTCATTAAACAAACCTTCCTACACTGCAGAAAGCTTGTGGGACAGACAAGCCACAGGTGTTTCAAAGTTTTCTAAGCCTAACAGAAAGAAAACAGTGGCTTCCTGCTCTTGGATCACATGTCTGTTTCTAGCCACACCATTCTCTGGTGAACACACCACTGGAGATCCACACGGCATTTCTCTATGGGAGGTTTGTACAAGGATCTCCAACTGCCCCTAGGAGACGACCCCAAGCCAACACGCCAAACCACCTAAAGCGGCCAGTCATGCTTTTTTGACAACTTTGCCAGCCACGGCGTACAAAGCTTTCTTCAACACCAGTTAAGTAGTTCAGGTTTTAAAAAGATAATGGCGATCCTTCTTCATCCTGCTTCCCCACTGTAGCACAAATGAATAATGATGGAAAGTCAAGCACCAAGATCCACCTGTTGTCTGGAAAGTGAGTCCCTACTTTCTCTGTAAAGATACCAGGATGGCTTTTTAGAGAGGCAATAGGGACTTCTTCTCGTAGCTTTTCCAGAAGTCATAGAGATCTTACCCCAGTTTCCTGAGTTTTAATTAAATCACATTTTTAGAAGAACCCCACCTAAAGCCACTTCCTGCTATCCCAAGTCGTGTTTTCACTATCAAACTAATAATTCTACCCTGTAACAACCTGATTTCCTTTTCTAACTCCTAAAAACAGTTTTGTCCAATAGCTATTGTGTCACCGTGTATTTTTGGTGAGAAGAATTCCAACAAAACTAACCTGTGTTTTTCTTAGATCTCCCCATTGAGACAGATTGTCAACATCTTTTTGTTTTCAAGTCTCCAGTGACTCCAGAAGTCAGAGAAATCCTGCCAGAACTCTCTGTTATGGGTCAGTCGCACATTAAAGTGACAATATGGTAACAGCATGCCAGCAAAGAGATGCCTAAAAATCACTAAATGGTGATCAAAGAAACCAACAGGTGGTATTGCTGCTTTAACCAGCGTATTACTGTAAAATTGATTAACCTAAATTCTATCAAGCCTGGCTGCCCTCCAGCTGCCTTCAGAGATTCCACATATGTGTATTTTCTCACATCTGAAGCTTCCTCCAGATGTCTCTAAGACCATTTTTAATTATGACGGTGGACAGAAGGGAAGCTGAAGGTGTATAAGGTTCCCCTGTAATTCTACCAGCTGAAGGATGGGTGGTACGTTTACAATCCCACTACTACTGAGCCATTATTTAACTGTTTTATTTATCATTTAATTTTTCAGTTCATGTCAATTTTATTTATATAGCACCAAATCCCAACAGCAGTTGTCTCAGTGTGCCTCAGAAAACCTCAACAACCTGATGACCCACAATGAGCAATCACTTGGCGACATTGGGAAGGAAAATCTCCCTTTTAACAGGAAGAAATCTTGGGGAGAACCAAGCTGAGGGAGGGGCAGCCACCTGAGCTTGCCCCTCCCTGAGCAAGCTTTGTTTCTCTATCCCTGCCCCCACTGATATTTAAAGTTCCAATCCTCAAATCTTCCATACAGAGCAGAGAGGAAAAAGAAGAAAGACGGGACAGTGAAACCCTTCTAAGAGCAAACTATCTTCTGTTTTTCACACTTTTTATTGTCACAGGAGCTTTTCCCCGTTTTTTTTCCCTGAGTTAAGTCAGTATCTTCTTTACACAAAACCCTTTTTGTTTACTTAGCTGTTCGTGACCAACCGCTCTCCTCATCTTTAAAACCGAAAAGTCTGGGGAATAGTCTGACTCCCACAGACGGTCTTCCAAGGGTTTTATCAAAAAAGTAACAGGAGTACGACTGTTGGCGCTCGTCTCGTGATACAATATCTGAGGATTGCTACAAAGACTCACCCTCAAGCATTTATAACTCTTTATTTTCAAGATTTATGGCGTTCAAACAACCTGTAGTTATACTCTGATTTTCAGCTTCAGCTGCCTTTATTCTCGTCTGTCCACTACCTTCACTGTCCTCCGCTTCTCTGTCATCCTGACCAGAGCTTCTACCTTTCGCTTCGTCAGTCTCGTGCACGACTCCTTCCACTCTAGCCTCGTGTCTAACAGGAGAACAGAACACTCACAGAGAGAGATGCCATAACTTTTTTGTTTTGTTTGTTCACCTCTCAACTCAGTAAGTGAAATTAATATTTCAAGAGAGTGTGTAAAAAAGAGAGGAGAGGAGAGGAGAGGAGAGGAGAGGAGAGGAGAGGAGAGGAGAGGAGAGGAGAGGACTGGGACACAGAGTAGAGAATGAGAACAAGGTTATTCTGAAGGGCGAGACTGAAACAGAGGGAAAGTGCAGAATTCAGATAGAGTGTAGAGGACGGGTAGAGAAATACAGAAGTGGATGGAGAGATTAATTGAAGAAAAAAAGAGATGAGAAGCAGCTAATTTTGCAGAGAGAAAGGGAGAGTTTAAAGTAAGAGAAAGAGCCAAGTGAGTGTCTTGATGACAGAGAAAGAAAGCCAGAGATGGAGCTCATTCAAATGCAAAATACAGGCTCTTCTGTAGAGGAGTGTCCAGCTGTAGGTCTGGAGGACCCTCTAGCCCTTGTGGCTCTACTCCACTGAATAAGCGTCATCAATTAGTCAATTTCCCCCGGATGGCTCTCACATAAAACCATACCTGGAGACTATGCCTGTGCCCTTTCCTCCAGTTGTGCCAAGTGGGCCATTTTTATGAGCGGAAAGACGTGGGTGGAAGTGGGAATGGATCATCAGCTAATTGGACTAGGTATAATGCGAGGCAGGGGAGGACAGGGAGCTGTGGTGTGAGTATGTAAAGTTAGGTTTGCACTCTCATTAAATATGTAAATGTGCTCAAACACATTGGACTCTGGGGAGCACAAACTTGGCAAGGCTGCCTGGAGTGGACAAACTAAGGCTGTGTATCTCTGGGACACAATGCAGCCTTTTTCCTGTTGGGACAAAAAAAAAAGGGGGGGGGGGTAGTGAGCTGGAGCAAGTGATGGAGAGAGACAGAGATGGAGGTGGGGGACTAAGAAATGAGTGGGGTGTATTGGAGGATAAGGGTTAAAATCAACCAGCCAGGGCAAAAAGCATGACTGGGTACTACAATATACCTGCTACTTCAAAGATGCAGTGGAAGGATGGTTGTAGCTGGAACTCATTAGGATCCAAGAAAAGTGGTTCAGCTGGAAGTCAAGCTAAGAATTAAACATGAGCGAGGGAATAGGAGGAGGAGGAGGAGGAAAAGGGATGGGGTGGTTCAGGCTGCAAGGGGAGAACGGGATAGAAAGGAGAGAGAGGAGGGGAGAGTTTCACCTTGTTCTCCGATCAGAGGACAGAATATAGATTAGAGAGGCAGAAGAAAGAGAGAAATACAGAGAATAAAGAATAGGGAGAGTCAAAGGAGTCAGACTGCAGGACACAGAAACAATAGAGGGTAAGCATCAGGAAACACAGATGCATGCCGGTGACTTGGCAGGTGGTGATGCGTCAGGTTCATTTAAGGTTGTGGACACGGGATTATTGTTGCCATATGTTCACTACCATCTTCTTTTCCCCCTGTGCTTGGAGACTTTTTTCCCAGTCTGTACAATGAAAAATCTGCACCTTCATTCACTGAACGGAAGTTTTACATTTAAAGTTTGACTGACATTTAGTTGTTATTCATTAAGTCATACGTTTCGATACGCGAGTCAGCAACTCTCTCGCAGCTGAACTTTCAACCTCTCAGCTTTAAAGGCCTGTGGCACAGTGCAGTGCCTGAACCATTTCTGTGCATCAGACTCAATCTCATCTCTCCATTCTTTAGCTATAACTGCTCATGTGTGACGGTTATAAGGAGGCGGAAACCAATCCCAGTTTGCATTATGCAAGAGGAAGGATACAAACTGGGCAGGCTGGCAGTCAATCACAGAACTGACACATAAACGGACAGCCATTCACCTCTGTGTTCACAGGCAATTTTACCACACAGTTACTCAAACCTGCATGCCTTTGTTCTGTGGGAGCGTGGAAGCGTTAGCAGAACATGCTAATAAAAAAAGCCACTGGAAGTTGGGAGTCTACTTTTGTCCACAGCAAGTAACAGTTAGAATATTATCAGTGTCTGAGCAACTTGTTCTACACACATTGTCTTAAATAATGTCATCATAATCACGGCTCAACTCAACGTTGTGTCAGTTAATGCTGCTAATGGCAGCAAGTCCAGATCACATCCTTAAGGCGTTCTTTGTTTCAACAGGACCAAAATTACATTATTTTATGAATCCATAGTTTTCAGTCATGTGATCGTCATGTGACCGTCTCAACACCCTGGCAGACAAAACAGTACTCCAACATGACCTCAAATAGTGGACGCATCTATCTATCCATGGAGGAAAAACGAAGGCCTTTTTAGTGACTTGTGTTCCATATTCTGCCACTGCAGAGCTCAGTGAGAATCTTAAAAAAATCCCTCACCTCACACTGCTGCCAGGATGAAAGCTTTCAAAGTAAGGACAGCTCTTTAGTTTTTGTTGTTTTTTTAAGGTGAAGAACGAGAAATTGTTCATTGTTCAAAACGCTACAGAGCTAGCTTAAACAAATGTAAATCTTGCGTTTTGTTGGGCATTTACAAAGTAGGGCCAGTAAAGTTTCAACAGCATTAATTTGTCAAATTATTGTTGCCCATCCTCTGTCAGTTCTAAGTTTTAAATATCTAGTCTGCACGAGGTTTAGGTAAACAGAATGAACCAGAATAGATGATTCATTACACCGTTTCGTTATTTATTTAACAAAAATCAAGCCAAAATGCACGGTGAGAAACTACGTAGACCACATGATTCACTAGCTTGTAGAACCACATTTAGCAGCATAACTTGTAGTAATTGTTTTCTGTATGACTTTCTCTCATGTCAATGTGGAGGAATTTTGTCCCAGTCTTTTTTGCAATGTTGCTTCAGTTCATTGAGATTTGCAGGTGTTCATTCATGCACAGCTAACTTAAGCTAAGCTAAATGCAGCTAACTGCATTTTTATCAGGTTGTATGTGACTGGGCAATACTTTTCTTTTCTTTTTCCTATATTTGCTGTGCTTGGGATTGTTGTCCTGTTCCACAGCCCAATTTTAAGCCAAGCATTAGCTGTCAGACACATGGACTCGTATTTGACTCGAGAATACTTTGGTATGCAGAGGACTCATGGCCGACTCAATGGCTGTAAGGTCACTGAATTGACTTTACAGCCACCTCCACCACTGTGCTTCACAGTTGGTATGAGGTGTTTATGCTGATATGCTGCATTTGAATTTCTTCAAATGTGGGTTGGGCATTATGGCCAGACATCTCCACTCATGTCCCATCTGTCGAAAGGACATTGTTCCAGATGTCTTGTGGTTTGTTCGGATGCACCTTTGCAAACCTGAGCAGTGCTGCTGCTGTTTTTAGTGAAGAGGCTTTCTCCTGAAAACCCTTTGAAAAAACATATTTTTTCATTCTTTTTCTAATTGTACTGTCATGAACTTTAACATTTAACATGCTAACTGAGGTCTGAAGAGTCTGAGATATAGCACTTCTGTTGTTTGTAGCAATTTCTCTGAGCATTAAACGATCTGACCTTGGGGTGAATTTACTGGGACCTCCACTAAGTTTGGTGTAGGTCTTGGGAGTTTTCCACTTGTAAATCAGAATGATCAATCTCAGATTGTTTGGAAATGACCTTATAACCCTTGCCAGATTGATGCGGAGCAACAATTGCTTCTCTAAGATCATTGATGTCTTTCTAGCCTTATACTTTTTTATTATCAGGATGTCTGTAAATGTATGAATGGATATCTGTATGTATGGGATGGTATAAAAAATGACATATTCTACTCAGAGAATACAGTTTCACTCCATATATTTACCTTGATCTCCTTGTCCCACCCAGTCTTTACAATAACTTGCTGCCTGTTAGTTCTTAAAGGTGTCTTGACATCTTTTTAGTGAAACAAACAGATTTTTTTGGAGACAGCGCATAACCAGGATTTTGTAACAAAAAAACAAAAAAAGCCGAATAACAAATAGGCAACTGCTAACCAAGTTTTGAAATTAAAACAGCTGTGGAGCAGCGTTCAAATAACACATCACCACTCTGGTGCCTCTGCTGCAGTGCATTGCTCAAAGGCACCTTCACTGAGCTGATAATATCTAATCAGAGTTGCGTCTATAAGGCTTAAAATGCTTGAAAAGTGAAAATCAGACGATAAGAGATCCAGATAAAAACACACAGATACTCGCGGACTTCATAGGGAACAGCTAACTCATTGCTTCTATTCATTTTAACAGTTTACAAAATGTTTTACTGTTAACAACAGAGGACAATTAGGTTAGTCAGGACTTATAATTTTGTGCACATCGGCTGTTTTTTTTTCATATGAGTGTCTTACCCTCCCCCCCGACACACACACAGACCATCAGTGTCTCCCTCTGTCTCACCCTGTCCCACTGTCTCTCCTTGTTGAGGAGAATGATGACCAGCTTGGGATGCATCTGGTATCCGTCCTCACTGAACGACAGATTTCGTCCCTCAAACGTCACATTCATCAGGTACCTGCAGAAGAAAACATTGAGGAAAGAAACAGACTGACGCATATATCACTTGCTGGAATATATCCTTGTCACTGGCATTTCACAAATGTCTTATTTGTTCTATATATCTACATCCATTCAGGTTCCATTACTCAGTTCTCCAATCATTAAAGTTTTATTGCACATCGACTTATTTTTTTAAGCATCTTTTCTGACAAACCCAGTGATATTGCATAAATTCGTCATCTGCCAAGAAACAGCTATCAACTAATGTCGAACCAGCTCTTCCATAAATAGATATACATTAGTCATCAACAGAACAGCAGATGATGTCTTTAAGACGGGACTAAAGAAAATGAATTTCAGCAAATTATGTCATCCCTAAATGTCAAATAATACATTTCAATCGCTGCCAATGAGTTCACCTTTTCTGTTGTGACATTCAGTGTGAAATTTTGTGTATTTGCCCTCTGATATTTCCCCATCACGAGCTGGATGAAAAAGTTCATATCAAACCTCTATCTGTTAAATAAAAGCTACAGTCAGCAGGTAGGTAGCTTAGCACAAAGACTGGATAAACAGGGAAACATTAGTCACTCAGTACTTCATCCTTCAAACGTAACAAACACGGAAATTCACACGTTGTACAAGGTGTGAGAAAAAAATTCGACATCTCCAGCATTAAAAACAATTAACAACCATATCAATCAGACTTTGAAGGCTGACCCTTATCATTCAGTCTTATACATGTACCCATCTACAGATTGTTTTGATAGTAGCTGCTATTTTCTTTTCAGACCAGTCTCTCCATTTGAGTCTTATACATCATTTAAGAACATCTGTGTCCAACTGAGTCAGCTACCATGCCTCTGATCATCGCTGGTAATGACAGCTGGTTCTGCAACTACAATATTAGAAGCAAACATGAGTTTTTACATGGATGAATCTGCAGTGCCTGAAGGTGACGGTTAAGGTCAGCGTGGACAAGGAATATGCTTGTTTTGTGACATTTACCAGTGCACACACTGTGAATTCATCTCACAGGATCAGACTGTCAAAGCAGAGTGAGTGCAACGAAAACGATCAGAGTGGCTTAAGTTTGCAGAGAGATTCCCAACACATTGCGATCAATCTGAGTAATTCTGTAACCAGTCTCGTTTCAATTGGAGACTCAGCTAGTTGTGTCCTGGTTTCATTCTTAAATTAAAAAGAAAGGCTGCCAAGCTCCTTAATCATTTTACAGTTAAATCACAATCCTGCCACAACGATGTCTCTATTTGTGAAGGAATGTCTCAAATCTCATGTTTTGTCTGGACTCTGAATGTAATTAGTTTCTGTGAATTTCTAATTAATGCGAAATTCTGTAAGCTAATTTATCACACTGCATAAGACTGCATGTAACTGCCAATTCGACCACGATCAATCAAACTGATAGCAGACTGACTTCGTCTTATTGCCATTTTATCATCATCTTAATGTGCCAAAGTCGCTTTGGAGACGACAACTGCGAGTGATTACAAGTTCTTTGTTTACGGCCTTAACTGCGGTTCTGCTACAGTCTCTATCTACTGTTCTTCCTATGGTGACTGTAGCACAAGAGACAACCTTGAGAAGAAAAGAAACTGTTGTGACTGTCGCCGAGGGGCAGCACACACCATTGGCAGGATTTTTCTTCTGTGGTTAATGTTGCTTCTCTGTCCTTTTTGTCACAGACCCAAATCGTAATCAAGTCGAAGGGTTGCTGTCTAACACAGTCGAGGACCAAATCCAGTGCACATTACATATGAACAACAAGCGCATGAACAAGTGATTTGAAAATAGCAGTCATTCTGGGCTGAAATCTTTTGCCATGCAACCAGCAGAGATTCCACGAAGTTACTGTTTCTGACCAAGAAACAGCAGTCAGACCACACTCTGAAAACGTATGCTTCAAAAAAGGAGCTCATTAGCGAGCTTTAGAGGTTCTGGCAGGTGGATTTTTTTACCTTTATTCACACAGTCGGGGTAGTTGCTTCACTCTGTTTTAAGACTTTAAGCAAAATTATGTTCTCTGTCGTCCTGTCTGGGGGTTGATTTCTGCATGAACGGCTGCCAAACACAGCCATGAGAACTGTGATTAAAAAACATTATTAAAATCCAGCTTATCCATTGTCCTTATCATAAGATAATTACAAAGAGATGAAAAACATCTACAACCAAACAGCTTAAATATTCACTAAATATACAATTTGAAATAACTGCTCGGACATAATTTAAAATCTATGAGCGATTTGAAGTTAATTTTTCCTGGAGCTGAAGGGACACGCACATGAGCAATGCAGTTTCTATCGGGTGTCAGAAGTGTGTGTCAGGTGGAATAATTTCACTTCCCTGCAACTAAAACAACACACACACACACACACAGCACTCAGCAGTGCCATACCCTCATGCAGAGGGTATGGTTATTGTGCGTGGGAGTGTGTAAGTGCATGTACATGAGGACAGCAATGTTTATGTCAGATGAACTTGAATTCACTTCACTGTCATCCCACACACACACAGACACACACTCTCTCTCTTAACTATTTCACTCCCTCACCCCTAGCCTTCCCGCTCTGTGACTGTTTCCATGGAAACACTCTACCTCAAAAGCATGCACGCTATATATATATGGAGAGAGATGAATAAATACATGGCAAAAGATACTGCATCTGGAAGTGTGTGCATGTAGAGGATTGTATGTTGATGGGATCTATCTATCTATCTATCTATCTATCTATCTATCTATCTATCTATCTATCTATCTATCTATCTATCTATCTATCTATCTATCTATCTGTGATGAAATGACTTATGTAATCCAGCAATTACTCTAATGCCAGCTTTCTTATTCTTTCCTCTCTATCAAAAATTGATATTTTCAATGGGCTGTGATGATCACACTCATCCACCATCACACCGTCTCATGCAGCCCCATGTGTCCGGCTTACAGCCGCTCCTGTAGAGCCTTGGCAGTGATACAAAGTGCATAGAATCTGCTGCATAAATCATAAGCCATTTACAAAATGACTCGACGCTGCGGTCCCTTTAATCTTTACTGAGCAAGCTATTGTTACATGCTGCAATTCAGAGCCTTGTGTGTGTGTGTGTGTGTGTGTGTGTGTGTGTGTGTGTGTG
>NW_024582406.1:427877-456224 GCF_018398535.1 Haplochromis burtoni | reverse complement strand
TGTGTGTGTGTGTGTGTGTGTGTGTGTGTGTGTGTGTGTGTGTGTGTGTGTGTGTGTGTGTCTATGAGTGTGCACGTGAGCATCCTACACACTGACAGCAAGGAAACACAAGCATATGTGTGTTGCCATAGCAGCCACAACCACGGTTACTATGGTAACGGTAATCTCGCAGAGGGTGGGAAAGAGACACAGAGAGAGTGAGAGGAGTGGGATTCAAAGAAGAAGAAGGAGGGGATGGGTCATAGTACAGGCAGATTTCAACACACGTCTCTCTTCCCCTCACCATCCTGCAACTTCTGTGTTTACAGGAAAGCAATCTGTGTTCACTCTTCATTCAAGCGCATTCTCTGAACCTCCTGTAAATATAATAAAACTGGACCTACACGTATCTCCAGACACAGTGATAACAGCTTAGTAAGCAGCAGTCTCTGGGAGTGACAAATGAAACCAAAGCAGAACAGCAGCTCCTTCAAAGACCACTTGAGACTTAAGAAAGAGAGTCAATCCCCATAGGGTCCCTTGTTAAAAGTTCAAAAAAAGTATGTTTCTTGCTTGGTCCATTTATAACAACTGTACCAGACAATTTTTTTCCTATTACTCAGCCTTTTCAGGTTTTGAAGGCTCAAAATTAGGGGCGTGGCTGCTTTGACTGTATACCTACAAAGGTGACTAGCCACAAGTGGTGTAGTAGATATCACCTCAGCACATTCTGGTCACTGAACTGAGCTTTGGGTCATGTTTTTGGTGCCCTCTGGAGCCTTTTAATGCAACTATGACATTTAAAATGGCTTTCTTTTCAGGTGTTTGTATGGTGTAGCTTTGCCAAATAAATGTGTAGCATTTTAAATGTATGTAACTTAGCACTAAATTAACAGTTGTCTGCGTCTGTGTGTTGTACCTATATATTAATCAGGTATAACATTATGAACACCTTGCTAATGTTGTGTTGGAATTGGAATGAAATCTGGAGAATTTGGGGGTCAACTCAACATCTCAAACTCATTGTTGTGCTGCCAAACCATTCCTGAACTATTTTTGTTTCGTGGCAGGGTTCATTATCCTGCTGACAGAGGTTACAGCCATCAGGGAATACAATTTCCATGAAGGGCTGGAATACATGGCTGGAACGTGTATTACCGCGGGACCGTCATTCTACTGGATTTCACCCATAACCCGGCGCTTAGCATAAGATTGCGGAAGGTCACCTTTCGCGTTCCTCAGGAACGCTGCGGGACGTGACAAATCGTCAGGATGTTAGGCCTCGGGAGTGAGAACCGGCTGTGACTACTAAGGTATTTGCCCTCTCCTCCAAAAATGGTCACTTCTGTCTCTAAAGAACCAAGATGAAAAAGCCCAAAATGGCTCAAATGTAGGCTTGAAAAACAGATCTCTAAAAGACAGTGAATAACTCACGGTGGCTATCTCCATCTTTTATTTACAGTCCGTGCAGTTTACTATGCAGCAAACCTCACAGAGGCATATAAAGACTAGAGCTGCAAGAATGCGGTGACTGTTATTCCAAAGCTGAGTGACAGGATGATTGCATGCCTTCCTGTAATGTGAACACAAACCGATCCCTGCTTTTCCATAAGTTACTGTAGGTGTCATGAGATGGTATAAAGTTATGTGGATGGTAGGAATCTGAATACGCAGGTGTGACTAGCATAATGAGACAGAATCGCATCCACCTTCCCCGCTAAAATGCATGTTTTGATATCCTGTTGAACCTGTCAGTTTCCTGCATGAGCCGGAGGAGAGTATCTCAGCTGTGCTGTACACGAGGTGAATTAAGATTCAAACAGCAGCAGCTGTCGTCACCTGGCGAACAAAAGCTAGTAACACTGACCGGAGTCCGACATGTACTACTCCAATCAAATCTACAGAAAACGATTTCTACATTCAGGAAACGCCTCATATTTTTTGCAGCATGAACCACAATGCAGCGAATCCATTTGCATGCATAGGTTTATCTAAAGACAAACCAGAACAACGCTGTGCCACAACAACACGGCACGCAGCAGCACACTTCCCATGTTAACTCCATGGCCTGACAAAGATAGGTTTGAGCGCATGTTCTGGTGTGAATAATGGAGGAGTTGTGTAAAATATTGATAAGTCAGTTTTAATAAATTAACCCTGACATGAATTAATTATGAATTACACTCCTTAGCAATTACTGTGGTACAGTGTAATCACTGGCTCTGAAGAGGAGGGATCTATACTGAGAGTGATAACAAGCCATGTAGGGCTCCGTGCAGCTGAGGTAGAAAAACATACTGAGGCTTTGTTGCGTGCACACTTGGGGTATAATGTGTGAATGCGAGGGGAGGTGTGACTATATACATTCAGCGGCATCCATATACAACGAGTGAATGTGTAAACAAAGCTGCGCTAATAGGAGGGAAGAAGCGTGGACATCAATATGTGGCTTTGACACATGATCGACAGCACTTAATTAAAACTAATTACAGTGAAATTTCTTTAAAGTGCTAGCCCTCGAACAGACTGCATTGTCTACATTTCAGAGATAATGGATACCTGAGGCAATATTCTCCTCTTGATTTTCTAATTTCAGAGCATTTTGGAATAAAACTTCAAAAACCTTAAAAGACAAACCTATGTACTGTACTGCTGTACAAATTGAAAATTATAATAGCCTGCAGCAAAAAGGAGGTAGGTGAAGATGGGATGCAGCAGAGGGGAGGGAAAAAGAGCGAGAAGGATGTAATAAAAAATACTGGGGAAAGGAAAAGATTATGTGAGATAAAATAAGAAACACAGAAAAGCAGAGGACTGGATAAACCTGGCAGACAAAAAGAGGTTTAGTGACAGGACAGATGAAAAGATTTAGGAGGAGCAAGGCAATATAGATGGAGAGACGGGAGATGGAAGAAAGAGGAGAGAGGATTCCTGACCTACTTCCAATCAAGCCCCATCAAAAACAGGTACCTATCTGCCACCTCCCACTGCCTGCCCCATAAACACACACATCCAGCTGGGCTCCACAGACTCACACGCACATGCACACAAAGACACGCGCAAACACCGAGTCGGACACGGACACACCGGTCCCATTGAGTTGGCATTTCTCAGCGCAACAGGGTCAAAATGCAACTGCAGATTGTTCTGTATCCAGAGCATGCGTGCAAGCACACACCAACACACTGACACACACACGTGTATGTGCTTAAATATATATATATATATATATATATATACCCCATATTGAAAGCCTTACTAAGGCCACAGAAGTTCAAAAATGCCCACGGAGCTTAAAAGCACTTGACACCTTTCCAAGACCAACCTCATCTGGAACCTGTCCACGCCTGGCAAGGTCAGGGCCAGTGTTGTCAAACTCATGATTCTCACACTGTTGTGTATTGCTCGCTGCTGGCCTCTACTGCCACCTCTCCCTCGCTCTGTCCCTCCCTCTCCTCTGTGCTTTGCACTCTTCTTCTTCCCCTTCCTGCTATCTTCATTTGTCAGGCTCATGCTGTAGAATTAGCTGGAATGTCACAGCGCTGGCTACAATGGACTTAATTTACTTAGTGGAGTGACGCGTCCTTCTCTTGTGGTATTCTATGAGGCACTGAGGGCCGAACAAGAAAATGCTAATGTATGGCTTATAAATTCGAGTAGATGACCGTGACCTTAGAGTCAGTCTTTCTCGTTCACCAGCAGATTGAAATGTAAACTAGATTCAATTTACATATTCCCATGCATCTCTTACTGACCTAGCTCGTGTATAATCCACAAGCTGGACCAACTTGTGTTGGAGCTACAATACAAATTTTTCACTCGTACTTTGGGACATATGTATTTCCATATAATCATCGGCTTTTAAGAAGGTTTAAAAATGGATAACTGCCACCGTCCTTCCTTGATTTCTTCACCATCTGCTTCAGATTCTTAATCACGCACTTCAAAGACATCCTAAAAAAATGTTGTGGAATATATCTAAAGCAAGAAGAAGGTACAGGTACTTCCCGCTACTCGCTACGACGCTTTAAACCTGAGATCCCCAACTGGAGAACTTCTACCCTGTAGGCTATCTGCAGCGGCCGTGGTTTATAATGTACCAGAAACGAAGAAATGCAAAGGATCGCGTGGAGAAAAGAAGCTGAGGATTCATCTATGTTGTCATATAATACTGTAGATCAGGGGTGAGCAATCTCAGTCCACGAGGGCCGGTGTCCCTGCAGGTTTTAGATGTGTCCTCGAACCAACACAGCTGATTTAAATGGCTAAATTAGCTCCTCAACATGTCCTGAAGTTCTCCAGAGGCCTGGTAACGAACTAATCATGTGATTCAGATGTGTTGACCCAAGGTGAGATCTAAAACCTGCAGGGACACCGGCCCTCGTGGACTGAGATTGCCCGCCCCTGCTGTAGATACATGTTTGCTGTTAGCATGTTTGCTTACTGTTAGCTTCACTTCTGCAGCTGGTCCGACACATTCTTGTGTCCCTAAAAACACTTCTGTTGTGTTTTGTGAGATTGTTTTTGGTTTTTGTAAGCGTTTGCTGTGTATTTTTCTATTTCCGTTGTGGTTTGTGTGTTTTGCTGCACTTTTCTATTTGCTGCTGTTTTCTTAAGTACGTTTGACCTCTCAGGGCCACCGTAGATCACAGTAAAAATATGGGTTTACAAGTAAAATCTGTAGCATGTGTGTGTAAACATTAATACACCCAATTTTATAGCACTAATAGTTAGTTTATTTACCTAAATGTTTCAGATTGGCACATGTGGATTGTGACTTAGCAGTGGGGCAAGCTCGGGATTGGTCCATTTTCCATGGATGTTTTTCCAGCTTAATATGTTGAGATGACAGCTTCATTTTCAGGTTTAGCTGCTAAATGCCATTTTCGACAGCTTAGAATTAATTGTGCCTCTGCTTGGTTTATTAATGATTTACTTTAAAGGTCTGCTTGAAATTTTTACAAATGGAGTTTGTATTCACTGGAGAGAACACAGAATGTAAGGCTTCCCAGGCGCAGGAAAGAGCTTTTTGATTGAGCTGCCGTCCATCCATCTTTCATTTGTTGACTCACTTAGTAGTGAACGAATCGAGCGGGTGGGCATCGGTCCATGCAGCCAAGCAGCCACGCAAGCCGGGCAACTAGGCGTTCGTTCACTTTCTAATATATAGACTCTAGGCCAAATGCTAATCTCTTGATTGAACACTTGAAGACAAAGGTTATCACCAAACAAATTTAGTTAAAGCAGAAAAGGGGCAAAGGATCTTAGCAGTGTTTGCAACTGATCTAATCAACAACACAGCTAAGTTGATTATAAAACTGCAGGTCTGCAGCGCAGGCACCAACTAGGGAGGAGCAGAACGGTAGAGATGAGAGGAAAAATCACTAGAGAAGAGAGGAGAGGAGACAAGAGGAGAGGCGAGGAGGTGTGAGAAGATAAAACGGTAGAGCAGCCCTCCACAGAACAGAATAAAAGTAGAACAAAGCAGAGCAGATGTAGGGAAAAAAAAGCAGAGCAGGGCAGAACAAAAACAGAAGACTACGGGGTGCAAGAGGACAGCCGAGCAGAGCAGAGAGAACGCGTCAGAGAGACCACAGCAGAGTTGAGAAGAACAAAGCAGTGCGCAGCAGACCACAGCGAGGCAAACACATGAACAGAAGAGAGAGGAGGGGGTTGTATTCTGGGGCAAGAGCAGCTGCCATAAACACCACTGTTATCTCAAAGCAGTAAGCAGTGGTGAAACAAATGCAAAAGGTTCAGAAAGGAGAGAACAACAGGCAGGGGCTGAAATGACATCCAAAGAGTTGACTGGACAACAAAGTTTTGTTGCCTTTGAGCAGGATGCAGTTAAGCTTGACCATGAGCAAAAAAATTACACACATCCCAAAAGAAGAGCCCGAGTTTCCACAGTACGTTTCCACGTTTCTCTGGCGTCTTATGAGCGTGAGAAGAGTATTTTGGGATGTATGCGTGCTTGCATTCAGCAGAAAAATTGCAGGAGAAGGCAGAAAAAGACTATTTGTGCATCTATACATCTGTCTGAATCAGCCAAAAGGGGTCAGTGCATTTCGTTTTCTGTGCAAGTGTCTGTGATCTGCCACCGGTGTCCTGAAGCGATACTGACAGTCTCTTTAGCAAGCATACACACATATGCTGCCCTGTACGACACCTGTGCACACATGCACACGTGGCTTTCCTTGACAGTTGGTCTCTCTTTAGGGCAATAAAAACACACATACCCACGCACATCTATCTCCAGCAGACGCGCAGAGTCGCGGAGGGGTGAAACCGCCACTGAATATAATGCTGCGCTGAGCTCTGGAGCGCAGCACGACAGGGGATAGTGTTCGCCGACTGAAACGCCATTGGGACCAATTAGGCGGCGCGCAGAGCAAAGCGCAGCCCAACGCTAGGCTTCACATCCAGTTCAAAAGGCCTGCTGCTGGGACGGACAGCTGAAGGGGTGGGGTCGGTTTTCCTGAAGATGGCAGCATGTGAAGGGGTGTTTGTGCATAGGGTATTATTACGTGGGGGGAGGATGATCACAGCGTGCAGGGGATGGAGATGCTAACACGCGCGTGCTGCAACATCTGCTGCACCAATGATGACGGTGCCATGGTGATCGTGGGGATGTTAGACCACCAGAACGTTGCAATTTTAAAGCAACATCCACAAATGACTCCCACATCAACTCAGACACATTAGCGTGAATAAACAGCTTTAAACAAACACGACCAGTGCTTTGTGGCATTCCTTCTATATTGTACAGAAGTGCATGGTTTGCACCACAGAGCTGGTTTTCGTGAGATATGTGCCGACTTGCTGCAGGGCAGAAAGCAAAGGAAAAGGATCGTGGTTCCTAGAGAACACCGAGACTACTGCAGAATGACATATTCAAGCAGCGCGCAAGTGGCAACATCCAGCAGAGAGCTGAACGTTTTATGGGAAAGCAGGCTTACTGATAAAGAACGCAAACCACACCACCAGAAGCTCTGTGATTAATAAAAGTAAGATCCAAGATGTCACTTAATGCTACTTAATCTTTTTGTTTTCCCTGCTTAAAAGTTTTTTTGCTGTTTCAGAACTGAATGAAGATGTGCCAGATCATAGTTCAATCTCAGACTTCTGTTAACTAACAGGTATTTGTCCAGGTAACAGTAAAGGGGCATGAAATTCTGTTTCTGGCTGGACTCTGAGTATAAGTGGCTAATGTGAATTTGTGATTAATGCAAATTTCTGTATATGCAGACAGCAACAGACTTGTGATTTTCACTGATTTAATTCACTGTGTTAATCACCGCAACAGACTGCATGCCATTGCCAACTCGACTCCATTCATTGTAAACTGATAGCAGACGGACTCTAATTATTTCCAGCGTCACTGGAAGTTGTGTCACAAATGTAGAAAAATGAAAATAAAACTATAATTTCGTTATCCTTGCATAATGACAACAAAGACCCTCGAATCGTACATCTAAATGTCACAGTGTTGCTTTGCGTGCAATACTATAAGTGCCGACGAAACCAGATAAACTAACTGAGACTGGGTCCATTAAGTGTGATCATGCTGCTCTGACATGCTACGCCCTCTCCACCTTCACTCACCTGAGCACTTCGTTGGGGTTGCCTGAGATGGGGGTCTTTCTGTCAGGAGCTCCATGGCACTGAGACTTCAAGAGGGTGTGAGGCCCGCGGTCCATCATCATGGTAGAAGTCGCCATAGTGATGATCGCCACACCATCGCGAACCCGCGCCTCTAAGCCGTAGTCCCATTCATCATAGGAGACAGAGAGCAGGCCTGGAAGCAAGAAGAGGAGAGAGATCGTTTAGAGGAAATGCAGAAAGAAGGTAGATGAGGGGTTTTTTGTTTTAAAGGGAGGTGAGAAGGGAAGGAGTGATTCTACGGAGGAAAGTGAAGACACAGCGAGACGGACAGATGGAGGAAACTAAACCGGGGAGACAGGGGGATCAGTGTGCTAGGATATATAGAGTGTACATGCTTTGAACACACTCCAAGAGACAGAGCATACACTACGTAGTGACTCAGGGAGCAGATGAATAGCACTCCCATTCTGACTGACTAAGAGTCTATCATCTTGCTGTGTTTGTCCATCTGTCTGTCTAAAGTACGTTCTGTACGGTCTGTTTGTCGGCCTTTGCACTCTCGGCACGCCTGCTTATCTGTCCTTCTGTCTGCCCGACTCCTGTTCGCATTTGACAATCTGTCAAATGTTTAGGAACATTTATTTGCAGGTCTCTCTGTCTGTGTGCCTCCATGCCCATCTCTCCCGATGCCCTTCCAAGTGCCCATCAGCCCATTCAGCTGTTTGCCAGGATACCTGTCGTTCCTCCACCACGTCCTTCTCTGTAGGTATTCGAAGCATTCTCGAGGCTGAGGACAGCCTGGTGGCAGGCAGCGAATCGCAAACACAAAATTTCCTGTAGGTATCCTAAAAACCCGACAATAACTTGCATGAATGTGAAAATATTTTCTTAATGTTACATTTTTTGTTTAAAAAAAAGGCATTAACTTACTGTTAGGCTCTTTTGGATGTATTAAACACAGATGCTATGAAAATGAGTTTCACTGATATTAAACTGGTGTTATTGGCAATAAAATCCATTACAATATTCAATTTTAATTACGATAAACCCATGACTAATAGTC
This sequence comes from Haplochromis burtoni, assembly GCF_018398535.1. NCBI lineage: Eukaryota > Metazoa > Chordata > Actinopteri > Cichliformes > Cichlidae > Haplochromis > Haplochromis burtoni. The sequence goes on along the minus strand of NW_024582406.1, from coordinate 447,577 downwards.
ATCATTAATTGATTACTCATGGTGCATGTTTCCCAGCAATAAATCTTTATCTCTTTTTAATGACCAGTCATTAAGTTCCCGTGTTCAGCGGTTCAGGACTTCATCATGCTGGATTTAACAAGGGGATTGTCCTTAAGCACGGTACACAAGGATTCATTTTGGAGCATCATTTGGTAACAATTTCATGCCTTCTTGGCTTAGGTTACAGTTCAAAGTTGGAGCAGGTGTAAGTTTAATATTAATTGGGTGGTGTAAAGTTAAAATGTTCACCACCCAATTATTACTAAAAGGATCCAATCAGCAAACATGCAAACATGGAAATCTCTTTTTTTTTTTCTTTTAAGAAAAAAGCAAGCGTTTCTGTGTTCGGCGGTCATGTTAGAGAAGGTGTGACAGCAGTGGCTGAATCAGTGGTAGGCATTGCCGAACAAACAATTTAACGCTCAAACCTTTCAAGTCAAAAGTCTTAACTACCTCCGCGTTTAAAATTGGCTACAAAAATGCCTTTATGACTTCTGAAAACAGCCAACAGCTGATTGTTTAGGAGCCATTAGAGGCCCCCTGGGTTCAAGCTCTCAGGGTTTGTAAGCTTGTAATTTATCTGACTCTCTTCTATTTAATCTGTCCATCTTTCTGTCCATCAGCAGGTCTGCATCTATCTGACAATGTATGACCACATGTCAGCCAGCCCGCTACCATGTCAGCGTGCAGAAATAGACAGGCAGCCTGGCAACCTGCCTTCCTCACGGGGCCTCTGCACTGACAGCTCAGGCCCTTCAGGACCACATCTCATGTCACACATTGTCGACACTTTCTCACCACTCACTCCGTTCCCCGTTCCTTTTTACATGCTTGACTTTTTATTGCTTTAAGGGCGCGACTTTCTTCCCAGGAAGACATAGGCGAGACGTGTGTGTCGGGAGCACGCGGGCGGACGGTTTGATGTCTTATTGTCGCAGCTCTCTTTTGGGCGTGTAACAAGGTATTACAATGTGGCAGGACATCTCCCTCTCACACATACAACCTAAATCACACTGCAGACACAACGCATCCACAATAAGCAAACTGATCGGAAAGCATAACAGCAGATATTTCTGGAAACAGTTTATTAATGCCAGTGATGTCAGACTGGGTGGTTACGTTAACACAGTGTGTGTGGCAGTAGTGTGCAACTTTGATCAAGGGAAAAAAGAGACAGAAAGGCTGTTAGTAGGAGAGAGAGAGCTGAGAGGGAAGAGGAGGGGAAAGAGTGACAGAATGAGCAGAAGAGAGAGAAAGTCAGGCAGCAGCAGAGACACAAAGATACAGACTCAAGAAACACAGGAAGATGAAGGGAGCTGAGACTTGGGAGCAAGTCAGAGGAGGCTGAAATAGTAACACAGAAGAAAAAAACAGAAAAGTGAGGGAACAGCAGCAAAATATAGAGAAGCAAGAAGGAAGAAGGAGTGGGTGAAGAGATGGTTTCCCAAAGCGCTACTTAAGGAAGGGATCAGCGGAATTACCCGTGAGATTTGGAGGCTCTTCATCACACACGGTGCAAATTATTAAGTGTGCCTTGTAAGTAAATTAGGCCCACAGCTAGCATGCACCTCCTGGTGAACCCTGAACCGCCAGAGTCCACAGAGGACACAACCAGCGAAACCAACAGTCACATGCGGTGTCGCGGTGTCATTTCACTCTGTGCTGATTCAGAAGTTGGTGCGCTTGACTGCCACTTGCTGCAGGCTTAATTTGGCTTTTCTGATCTCGATGCTTACACAAGGCATGCTGGTTTTTCCAGAACTATCCCAACTGATGCCACAAACAAACATGCAAGCATGTCCTACATACACACACTAGCTGCATTATTAGGTACACCTTGCTAGTCCCAGGTTGGATCATCTTTTGTGTTCAGAGCTGCTTAATTCCTCATAGATTCAGAAACCAGACTGAAACTCAGAAACCAGACTGATATGGTCAGCAACAATAATTAGGCAGGTTGTGACATTGAAGTAATGCTTAATTGGAACTAAGACGTCCCCAACACCATTTCCACCAACACCACGAGCCTGAACCACTGATACAACGTGGGTGGATCCATGTTTTCATACCTAAACGGTATGAAAGCTGACTCTCACATGGAATACCTTAAGAAAGATCAAGACTCATCAGACCAGACGGTGTTTTTCCAAACTCCTATTGTGCAATTTTGGTGAGTCTGTGAAAACAATAACCTCAGTTTCCTGCTCTTAGCTGCTGTTGAAGCCCATCTGCTTCAAGATTTAATGTGTTTTGTGTTTATATGAATACCTCGGCTGTAATGAGGGGTTATTTTCATTTTCACCTTCAGAAAACCTGTTTACTCGATCACTTTTTAGGCCATTCTCTGTAAACCCTAGAGATGGTTGTGTGGGAAAGTCCCAGTGGATCAGCAATTTCTGACAACAACAACTACGCCACGTTCGGTCACTGAAATGACCTTTTTATCCCCATTCAGATATTCAGAACTTCAGCGGATCTTCTTACACGTGTCTACATGCCTGGAAGTATTGACCAGAGAGCAGTAGGCCCGGGTTAGAGTCTGACCTGCAGTCCTTTGCTGCATGTCTTCCCTTCTCTCCCCTCTTCCCTGCTTCACTCCAGAAAAAAATAACGTTTTTAAATTGGCGTCTTTCTGGACAACTCATAAGTTGTCATATGTAGACTCGTGTTTGTTATATGCCAATATGTCATCAAGCTGATAAATATTTGTCAGGGCAATATAGAGTTAACAGTTGCTAACTTTCTTAGGCTGCTAGGATTTTGATGCTATTCTTCTACGTTTTTGCACTTCAAGACAAAACCACAAAGCAGAGGCATTTGGAAAGCTTTAGCATTTTAGTGATTAGAAAGGTGAGGCTGTTCTCAGTACAGGTTTTACAGACTGTCACTGCTGAAGCTGTTTAAAGGAAACTCATCAGCCAACCATCACTTTCATATTTCTGGCAGGAGCAGCACGAACAAGCACAGATCCTACAGGAGAAGAGCTGTGAATCAAAGCTTGGCCATCTGGATACTCATGGTTTCTTTGCATGCTGTCTTAAAACACTGTATTAATGACATTTTAAGTAAAGGTATGATCTAAATAATCATGTTTTTGACACAAGCGACGTCATAAAAAGTCGTCTTACTTTGAGAATTCTGTGCGGTTATTTTGGCACATTCTGTATCCTGTTCATCACACACGAAACAGGAGGACGACATTTAGCCTGAAATGTGTCATTTTGTCCCATGTGAGTCATGTCATGATAATTGAGTGTTAACTGAAAGAGTTTTGTGTGTGTCCATCGACGCAGCTCTACTTTGCAATCATCCAGGCGGTACATGAGCGAGACGCGATTATCTCAGCGGCAACATAAATCAAGAGGGACGTTGTTGTGTGATTTACATAACTGATACGGTGATATATCAGACTTTATAGAGTGGAACCCTAATTTGTAACAGACAGAGTGACACAAACGCACACGCACGGACACAAACGCGCACAGAATTCGGTTCACCCTGTCCAACGAGTAAACACCGGTCGTCCTTCACCATATGAAGTACACGGCAGTGCGCAAACACACAACCCATTTGATTACATTCGCTCATTATTTTCTCATGCAAATTAAACCCTGAACCAATCGTAACTTTCACAGACAAATGCACATAGACATCACACACTGAAACAAAAACAAAAGCACACACACATACAGACCGGCCTGCAAACACACTCCTAGCTCCCACTCAAGAGTAAATCATCTGTGGGTGCCAATAGGGGAACAGAGGTAAAAGGTTTGAGTTACGGTGCCTGAACGGGACAACGGTCTCAGGTTCCGCCTGGAAAACCATTTCCCAGAAACTGCTGAGAACAGGCGGCAGTGTAATTTCGCCCCTCCGTTGTAAATCAACCAGCCAAACACCAACAAATTACAGTGCTCATACGTCTAGCTTAGATATACTACCTCCTCTACAGTTTTCTCTCCCACAGAGAGCCAAAAGTTGAGGAAAGTTCCATTAGTTAGCACGGTGGGGACATCACTAACAGTTAAAGGTTTGATTCCCACTGAGAGATGGCCTTTCTAAAAAGTGTCTGTCCACCCCCAAGCGCTGAGTGTCGTTTTCGATGAGTCAGCCTGACAGGTTTGCCTGACAAATTGCGTGAGCAGGTTGAGTGTTTTAATGTGCCCCAACTTAGACATCACTTTGGTTTCACATTTGACCTGAAAAGGTTACCTCCGGTGGTGCTGTGGAGAAAAGAGGCTTCCTCATTTCTTGTTAGAAAAGGTCAGTTTGTCTTACAAAACAATCCAACAGTGAACTGGAAAGAAAATTTAAGGAATAGCTTTTCAGTGGTTCTGCCGTCCGTCTTTGTCCGTCTTTGGTTTTGTTTCTACTCGGATCATTATGATTTTCAAATACAGAGAGTCGGTTTTAGGACCGATCTAAAAGAAGTTTACTATATCATTATCACTGTTTTGGAAATGAAACAAAACACTTTTCTGTAATGTGGTGCAGTATATACTGTCATGGTCCTGGGTCGGTGACCCAGCGCTTTTAGTTTGTTATCATTTTCTAGATGATGATTGTTTAAGTTCTGTGTAACTCCGTGTCAGTCTGTTACCCTGTCTTCCACGGTGTCCTGTTCCTCGTCTGCGTCTCTCTGCTTCTCATCCCGTTGTCGTATGCTCCCAGGTCTTTTATTTTTAGTCCTCCCAGTTTAGGTGTCTTTAGTTATTTGTTATGCCCCACTGTTTGTTTGCCACTACACCTCTGTAGATAAAACCACCGGTATCTCATCCACTGCCTGCATCTTGGGTCCTTCTTCCAACTCCACACGGCTCGCCTCGGCAGCCGTGACATATACCACAGCTCGGCTGCAGCTTCTTTTTCTTATGAAAAATGAAGCAAATGAAGAAATTAAAACTTGTGTTCTTTCTAAGTGCCAGCAGGGGGCGAGTCCTCAGGCTGTCAACTTGTAAGGACGTCAATGGGCGGGGAAACTCTTTGCCTCATTTGAGTGGCCATCTTTAACTTTCATATATAGTCTGCACAATATACATTGCCAGTCCCGATTCAAGTCTCAACATTAGCACAGTGTGCCAAAAGACATGAGACAAGGAAAAAAATGTGATTGAAGTATCTTTCTGGAAAGGTTTATGAGACTATTTCTAAGGCACGTCCACAAAGGATTTATCTATAAAAGAAGATTTTGAAACAAGATTGAACTTTCAAAGAGGTGCTTGACCTTCCAGAATTCCTCTAATACAGTGACAACTTCTGGAAAGTCTCAAACAACCCAACAAAAACATCCAAAGAAAGTCACGTCTAAACTCAACAAAGGTCAGTTTATTACTCTGCTAACCTGAAGGCTCTGGGCTAAAATGGCAACAAGAAGTGGTAAAGTGAAAATCAGTGCTATCCCAACAGTACATTAAGGCTTTTATTAATTTTGCATCAACAAAACCTTTTGGAAGAATACTCTATGGATTTGTTCGAGGCCAAGAGTCTCATCACAGTTTGCATAAACCAAACAAAGACAAACAAATCATTCTACCAACGGTCAAAGCTGAGGGAAGCTGTATAAAGTGGAGATGCTATGTTGCTACAGGCCGACTTGTGATTATTGCAGAAAACATGAATTCTGCTCCCTTAAAGAAAGTCTCTGACAGTGACAGTGGGGACAATGGCAGGTCATCAGTCTGTCACTCTGGGGTATGCAGTGGTGCAGTGATCCTGAACACAAGAATTACCCCCCCTGTGAACGGCTTAAAAGCAATAAACTAAACTTATGGTGAAGTCAAAGTCAAGACTTGAACCCTACTGACATGCTGCAGCGTGAACTGAGAAAACAACAGATCCAGTGTGGATCCACTATGCAGTTCTGCAAAAATTTCCACAGCAGCCATGCAGAGGCCGATCTTTGATTATCGGAGGTGTTGGTTGCAGCTTTGTTGCTAAAGCTGACACAACTAGCAATAAAAGCTGGGCCATTTACATGTTTTGGTAACTTTGGTACGTACAATTATGATTTAAAACAAGCATTTTAGGGCAACATCTTTGTGGCGGGCGTGGTTTGCAGGGACGCTGCAGGGGAGGCGGACACACCTGAGCAGCATCTGCAATCACGCCTTGTTGTTGTTGTTGGTAGGTGCATGACTGCAAGCTGCAAAGCTGCAGCCGTGTGATTGTGAAAAGCAATAGTAATAACAAAGTATGCTGAAAAGCATAAAAATGTTATCGGGTCTGCCGTGGTTCATTTACAATCTTCTGTACTGAAAATGGATGTATTTGTAACACTCCAAATTCTCACCTAATCACTGAATGTTATGTAAATGTTAAACTCCACATGTGTAGGATTTAAGTTGAAAGCAATAAAAGATCATTTATTATGATTTCATTGTGATCCAATTTTAAGTCCGAACTCTGGTTCAGTTTCAGATTTCCTACCTGTGGGGAACTCGGCCGGCACTACAACAGTATCTCCAGCAACCAGCGAGGGCACGATCCACGTGTAGCCATAGCCCGTGATTCCAACAGAGTGGGCCACCTCAAAGATAGTGTTGGCCTCTTCTTTTGTGCAATAGAGAAGAATAACAGGGCTCTGGAGTTTCTTCAGCTGGTTCTGAATCTTCGAATCGCCGTCGTCCACAGACATGTCAAGTAGTAGAACTTCCTCTAATTCCCAGCCCACAAAGCTGTTCTCGATGGTACTACGAATCTGCAGTGGGTAGAAGGAGCTGATTACCACAATGTACTTTGCTTTAGTCTTTAACAAGACAAAAAAAATTCAAACCCTATTATTTTTGTCAGGCCTCTGTAGCTGATAGCTGACTGCTAGGCTAATCAGAGTCACTGAACACTGAAGTGCGTTTGTCATGTCCGTGCCTTTTGGAGCATCCATCCATCCATCCATCCATCCATCCATCCATTCGCTTCCACTTATCCTTTTCAGGGTCGCGGGGGTGCTGGAGCCTATCCCAGCTGTTATAGGGCGAGAGGCAGGGTACACCCTGAACAGGTCGCCAGTCTGTCGCAGGGCTAACACACAGTTGCTTGTGGTTTTAGTGAGTAAAACTGTAGTGCTTTATGTGTTAAAATCAAGCGTCTAAATCAAATTCAAAATTATATTATATATATTTTGTCTGTTTGTTAGTACATTTATGTTTTAATCTTACTTGTAACTACATGTATTTTTGGACTTTTTTTGAATTATTATTTTTATTATTTAATTGTTATTATCCCTGATTGCAAAGATTTGGGAGTATAAGTGAATATTCTGACTAATATCTAACTTAGATATTGGATTTTTAAAAATGCCTAGGCTTTTGGGAACACATCCACATCATAAGTTCTGCATCTCTTTCATCCTGATTGATTGTATGTGTTGTATCAGCTGCACGGTTACCTTGGTGACAAAGTCCTGATAACCCGGGTAGTACGTTGTGACAATGGAGAAGATGTACCAGTCGTATTCCTCCATGATGTTCAAAATGACTGACGCCTGCTGCTCGATGGAGGGGCCGAACTGAAAGAACATGGAGTTGTCATCCTGAAAGTGACAGAAAAACACACAGAAGGACAAAAATGTGGAGTGTAAACGGTTATGCAACAACACTGGTCTGAACTTTAATTTAGGTGGCTGCGCACACGCAGAGGAGAATAGCTGCTACTTAAAGGACGGCGGTGTTTTTGTAACATTATTGGTGTGAACATTAATTTAGTTGCCTTTATTCTCTCGCTCGCAGAGGGAAAAGGCGAGAGGACACCAGTGGTCTTGTAATGATACCGGTCATGATTTTCATTAGTTGCCTTTATGACTCTGTTAATGAGTTTGTACACGGGGGTGGCTGGAGCAAATTCTGAGGGCTTCAAGCTGCTGTCCTTAATCTCACAGGTCGTGTTCATCATTTTTGTTTTATTAAAGCCAACAAGGCCATTTTTTAGCCCGCACAGTACTAGATTTAACTAACAAACAAGAAATGGCACACAGTAACCCCTGACTGAGTCTGTCTGCTGGGAGAAACTCAGTCTACAGACGTTAAATGTACACCAAACCAAACAGCATTACAGACACTCCAATAAACACTGCTTACATACTGATATCCGAGCCTGCGTCTTGCCGTGAGTGTTGAAACAGAATACCGAGGTGGACAGAAGAAGAGGAGGAGGTGAGAAATACTCGTCTAGACAGGACTCTGCAGTTCTGCAACATGAGCAGGTTATTTTGCATGTGTGTTTGTGTCTGTGAGTCATTCTGCGAGTGTCCAACTTGCGTGTACACAATGTACAGTAGTGTGTTTATGGTCACAGCATTCATGCTTCTAATGTGGCAAATGATATGAATGAGAATGAGGCTGTTTTTTGTTTTTTTTCAATTGCATGTGAGCAAATTGAAGCTGAGAGTAAGACCAGGCAAACAGGCAGAACTGGTGCCGGCGTCTTAGGACTCTTTATGCACTTCATTCATCATCAAACGCTAACCTGGCCCTCCCAGGGGATTCACGTGGGTTGATCTGTTACCTTGTTGCTGCATTACCGAGATCAGGGCTGCGCGATTGAGGCAGCATGTCGAGGTGTACGGCGAGCATGTAAGATGAGAACTCTTGCAAGTAATGAGGGTAACGCGTTGCATCCATGAGGGTGAAAACATGTCATTATCCCCGTGCTGCTTGAAATATAAACACAGCTCCGGTGTAAGAGCTGTGTCTCGAGATCATGAAAAAATGATGCGAGCTCTGACGTCGTGCCGTGTTTCGCTGCTAACTCGAATCCATTTGTTGCTCAACTTTCTGTCTCTTCTCTGCCCCTTCTTCTCTCATTCTTCATCTCTATCCATCTCGTCTCTCGCTCTGCCGTCCCATTAATACCACTGGAATTACTGCCAGGGCACGGTTATAATTGAATTTCCAGACTTGTGCACTCCCGCTCCCCCCCCCCCACTTTATCCTCTATAGAGCACCCCTGCCGCCCTGCCTCCCCACCACCATTTCCTCTGGCCTTCTCCTTCTATCTCTCTTTTCTTAAGAGCAGTATTAATGTGCTGTCCAGCACACTCATTCAGAGTGCCAGAGGTCTGCAGAATTTTCATTAGCCTTTGAGAATAGTACACGCTCAAAGAAGAGCAAGGCAAATGCAAAATCGGGAGGTGGGGTTTGGAGATACTGGAGAAAGAAAAAAAAAAGAAAAGACGCTGGTAGCTTGACTAAAATGAAGTGCTGCAAACACCACTCTTCATTTACAGCAACAATAATTAGGGACTGGCCACATTATCACCTCTGCTGGCATGAGGTGATCGATTAGCGAGCATTAAAATTCCCACAGGGGGATTCGAGGGCCAGCAAGTCAGTCAGCCAGGCACAAGAAGCCGGCCAGCAAGGCTTTGAAAACACCTCACAGCCGCTCACTGTCCTCTCTGTGGATCCACAGCTGACGTCAGTGCTGGCTACTGTACACAGGCAACAATACACTATACAACACAATACGCTGGGATGAATGGCCGGTGGAGACAGGGGAGAGAGAGAGAGATGGAGAGATACAAGGAGAGGCAGAGAAAGAGCAGATAAAACCACAGAAGAGAGAGCTGATAAGAGAAAAGAGCAGAGAGAAACCAAAGGGAGGGAAAAGGAATTAAGCAAGCTAGGGAAAAAAAGATAGAGATGTACAAAAAATGTTTTTAAAAAAAAGCAGTGGGGATGTAGCTGAGATTTGAAGCCTCCAGAGGGACAGAGGCAGAGGACAATGTGGTGACAATGGGATGAATGGAGAAGAACAGGGCAGGCTGGCAGACGGCTGTGATCCTGCATGGAGCGAGTGAGGGGCAGGAAGCCAGGAGTCAGTGAAGGAGCAGGCAAACGGAGGTGTGTGAGCGCGTATGTGAATGTGTGTGTATGTGTGTGTGTCAGGCAGTCAGCCACCCATTTACAGAGGAGGCTAAGCCTGAGTTGTTCAACCACAGAGACAGGACTTCTGCTGTCAGAAAGAGGAAGAGAGAGGAGAGACACGTGTGCCTTCCTCTGTGTGAAACGTGTGTGTTTGTGCAAAATGGTGTATGTACGCGAGCATATGTTTGTGTGTGTGTCGATGGGAGAGAAGTCAGGTATTACTCAGGTTGTAGGGATGCTGTCACATTATAGGAGGCATCCCTCTAATGAGGACAAAAAGCAAGTCCCATGAAAAAACTCTAATTTGTATCCAAAGGCTGGCATAAGCTTAGGTTTAGACTCCCCCCTACCTCATCCATCAACTGGGCAGACTAATAAGGAAACTAAAGGCAATGCACTGGCTGCCGCATGTCATCTGCAAATCTCCATTCCTATATGATCCACTGAAGTTAATGTAATGTATTCTGGGCATACGACTGTGCGTGTGAGCACCTCTATTAATACATATGTGTGTGATTTTCTGCCTCTAACGTTGCCTCGGTGTGCCTGCGTGTCTGCAGTTGAGTAGATTTAGCCTCATAAAGGCTCTGTACTAGGTATGCACGTGTGTGTGTGTATTCTGTGGTTGATAGGTCTTGGTCTGCCAGAGTTGCCTGCTCTGCCCCAGAGCCTCCAAATGAGTGCACTCACACACTCCTGGAGCAGTTATTTGACTTGGAGAGGAGGGAGAGTCAATAACTCAGGTATTTCAATTACACACACAGGGGCACATCAGTGACTGCAAAAGAAATAGACCCACTTCCAATCTTGCTCTGGAATATGCACACACACACATACAAAAATACACACACATAATTCGCTTTAAACACACATATAAACACATTTAGGCAGGCACAAAATCTCTTGTTAGCATACACACATACACAGCAGCAGCAGCGGCAATCGAAACCCATCCTCCAAGTGAGGATTCCAACACAAAAAGACAAATCAACACCGCAATCACAGAATAATACCAGGGTGCTGCTTTAGACACACACAGGCACTCACGCACACTCCACACAAATAATGACATAGTAAAACAACATGAGGCGCACCGTTAAACGGGAAAGTGCATCGCAGCGTGATCACATAAAGCACATACTAAATGGGAACACAGGGGTCAAGAGCAAGCATTTTTGGCTTACATTAGCTGCATTTTGCTTTCTGTAGCTACATGTTTACGTGCAGCTACAGATGTAATGCTCACGCTCCTTTATGTTTTACTGCAACTGAAAACCAACATAGCGCCATTTGCGTAAAAATAAATCATGGCTGTCGGAGGATACGTGTCAGCTGAGGTTTTAGTGGGAAGCAATTTGGACTAATGGAGTGAACTAATATAGTTCCAAGGTAAGGTGTGCCAGTCCATTCGTCACCTGATCTACTGTGAACATTTTATTTATTTTTGGTTTAGTTTGTGCTGATGTAATGTGGCTCTGAAGATGTTTTTGTGTAATTCAATTGTAATTAACGAACTATTTGTTTATCATTTCAAGCAGGCTTGGAATATATTGGAAATACATCTTCTTGCTTTGCTATGTTATCCCGGCACGGCCCTGTAAATGCATGATTCACCATTTAAAAAGGAAAGCTTAACTTGTTTTGTAACTGCAAGCTTTCTGGGTAACTGTATCCTCATAATTATCACATCACAGCATACCATCCTGGAAGCAGTTAGTATTTCCTGGCAAAGAAAACAAACCTTCCTTCCTTTTGGCTAAGCTAAGCTAAGCTAGCCATAGTAGCTAGCTTAGCTTAGCTTAGCCAAGCAGATATTTCAATACTAGCCAAGTTAGTATTGAAATATCAGCAATAAAAAAGACATAGTTTAACTTTGTTTAACTTTAACAAGATCGAGAGTTAATATTTTGTATGATGAACTTTATTCTTCAGTAGTCTGATCTCTCTTAGGCAGCTTCTTGTTATGTCTTTAAGTAGTCTTCAGGAATAGTTCTCCAGGCTTTCTGAAGGACATTTAAAGCTCTTCTTTGGATGTTACTGCCTTTTATTCTGTTCTCTGTCAGGATGGTCCCCCACTGCTTCAATAATGTTGATGTCTGGGCCAATCCATGTGTGTTTTTCTATCCAGGTATATTTTTCCGACAAGGCAGTGTGCTAAAAATGAAGGGGAGTCACTTTTTTAGCTCAGTCTTGACCTCTTCTGAACAAATTGATGATGATTTGAACCAAAAATATCAAATCTGGATTCATCACTCCATAAAGTTGTTCCCACTGATTTTCAGCCCAGTTCTTGTGTAATCTAGCATGACACAGCCTTTTCCCTGTTTCCCTTCCTTAATAATGGCTTCTTGACAGCCTCCCTTCCATTGAGACTTCTTTCTAATGAGGCTTCAGTCAACAGTAGATGGATCGACTGAAGGGTCAGATGCATCTCGCAGGTCCTGTGTCAAGTCTTTGCTGGTCTGTTTTTCCTGTTTCTTAAGGACATGACAGATGCAGATACTGTTTATCTGCTGGAGATACTTTTTAGTCCCACCACTTCTTCTTTTGTCCTTTTGTCCAGGTTAAAAATGTTTAAGGACACACTGTACACCATGTTTTCAGCTAATAGCTCTTTGAGAATCAGCTTGTTGGTGCAAAAATACTAGTTTATGCCTATCTGTGTTATCTTTGGCATTTTTCACAGATTCAAGTAAAGAAATGGGAACAAATGATGTGCCGTAGTGACAGGCTGCAAGTAACAATTCACCTAAAGATAACATTTAAAATAGGTTATTTGCTAAGCTTGCTGTTATGTGTAGACACAACACTCCTTTATCACTCGGGTAAGGTCTTTTTTTATGCTTGAATGATTCATTGGTGGCTTAACAAATAAACAAACATTTCCCTAAAAATGGTCAGGTGTAAATGCTGGACTGAAAATGAGTAAAAAAGCAGACCTTCAGAAATAAAGGGTGGCTTAAGACTACTGTGCAGCACTGTAATTTGTGCCTGTAGGTTCGTATTTACTTTACATATCTTTAACTATGCCGTGTCTATTCCACGGCTCACAATGAAACAGACTTCATATTAAGAATGAATATTTATCCTAAATTCACAAGCATAAAAAAGCAAGAAAACCCCTTAACAGCATGTGAGAATGTGGGGCAAGGCTTAGATCCCAATTAACTCATAAGAACTGCTATTTTTATATAACTTTATGAGCATTATGTGTCATTGAGGCATCTGTTTTTAGTGAGGAAGTAGCATTCGGGAAAAAAGAGGAGTGTGTGTGAAAGAGAGAGAGACAAAGACTGAGGTAGAGAAAGCCAGGGAGAGTGAGATGATGGTGTCTGTTGCTGGGAGGTTTTTGGCAATGCATATTTCTATCCTGCCTATAAAGGATCTTTTGAACTTGAGCGAGGGGGGGGGGGGGTTGTGCTATTGACTGCTGCTGCACTGCCTGATGGAACGAGAAGCCAGCCAGAGAGAGAGCGAGCGAGCGACTGAGACAGAGAAAAAGAGGATGGAGGGATGAAAAACAGAGAGCTGGAGTGGGAGGTGAGGCGGGAGGAAAGAGGGAACAGCTGGCCTTCACTTGAATATAGTGAATTTAAAAGACAGTGGGCAGGAGATATAAACTCGCCACAGCCACAGGCCTCCACACACACACACAGGCACGCAGTGGAGCTAGAAGCAGGGCGAGGCAACGCACACACAAACACACAAGTGTTCGTTTCCGATAAGGCCTGTGAGCATAAGCCACCATCACCACATGCACTACGTATTGATGACGAATCCTCCCCTCTCCCCCCCCCTCCTCCACCTCCCCGTCCCTCGTGCACTCTCTCTCGCCCTCTCTCGCTTCACCCACAATTATTATCTCTACCTCAATTAAACCTCGCCTCACTCGCGGTGTCTCGTTTCCCCTCCCGTACTTCACTCTTCTCATGCTTCATCATCCCTTTTCTTATCATGGAAGTCTACTTATCTTTAATCAAACACATACAAGCTTAATTAGCTCACACATTTGTCAGACCATCATCTAATTAACACTGACCTTATTCTAAGTACTTTTCAAGTTAATTAAAAAAAGGAAAAAAAAGAGCCCAGGTCGCACTTATAATTTTTGACAGATTTTTCTTTAACATAATTGCGTTGGGACGTGACAGCTACGTCCCCTTCCAGGTATTTAAAGGATGAAAAGAACAAATTTAACAAACAGGTGTTTCGGTTCACGTCTTAACACAATCAGACAGCGTCTGAGTGAAAGGTAATAGCACTTAACACTCAGACTCGCCACAAACTAAGGCACAGACACACAAATGCACAGATTGTTTCTCTCTGGCCCATTTCTGCTCTAAGTTTAGCAGACGACCCACAGAGGGGCCTCTGCAGTCTGATGCCCTTCCTGCTGCTGCTCTTGTTTGTCCCCTGGTCCTTGTAGAACGGTAATAGGTCTTTCTTTGTGCGTGTCTGTCTGTGTGTCTCATAGAGTTAGGCTAAGAAGACTGAACAGGGTGGCTAGAGGGAAAGGTGAGCCTACAAATTAAATTGGTGTACTCTGGTTTTTATATCTGTGTCTCTGTGAATGAGCCGCTGGGAGAGGCTGAGTGGATAAATGAGAAGATGGAGGTATAACTTTGGCAAGACTGATTTTTGTACGGGATCACAGACATATCATATTAGTCATTAGTCATTGACATTAGTCAAACGGTCCATCGGATCAGATCTGCAGTTGCTGATTCATCTTTACACCTGTGTGACTGAGGCCTTACTTTAAATGAGAAGCTCTCTTGCGTTGAGGTTTCATGTGTAGAACCTTAACAAGTTGTAGGTATTTAACTCAGATTAAAGACTCCTTTAAATAGCAACACACAGCTTTGGGACATGCTAGCAATTTAGCTAGCAATCGATAGCTAGCTTACTTGTTAAAGAAGTTAGCAAGTGTAAGAACTGAGCAGAGTTTCATTAGCTGATAATTTTTTGTGGGAAAGGTTAAGTTAACAAAAAAGACAACAGATAACCAGGACAGGATAAAATGTACCAAACACTTGGATACTCCTCGCCCTAAAAGCTGTTTATGTTGTTTTGATTTGGAAAATATGTCCTGTGTGAATGAAAGAACAGGCTGCTCTGGCAATTTTTTCTTGTTCGTACTGTCTGATACTATTAATTACTTGAGGTTTGTAGTATGTTGCACAGCCAAAATAGAGACCTCACACAGGCAATACAAGTTACATGTAAAAGACTATTAACTATTTAATTTGAATTTTAGGTCCAAAGCAATGCGACTTGCTCAAAATGGATACAAGTACCATTAAAAGTACAAACAAAACAAAAATGAAGCGACAGTAAATGAAACAAGTAGGAAACATCCAGTGCAAATACAAAATTAAATCACCTCAAGCTAATCTGTCCATCATATCAGATCACGATGACTGAAGCATTGTGCCTATAGATACTCAAACGATTTACCCAAAGCCACCATGAAAGTTAAAGAAGCGGTATGGGGAAAAGATCAATGACTCTTTGTTTTCGTTTCTCTCATTTGCAACTACACAACCATCATAAAAAGTGTGAGTAAGTCACAGATTCATGAGTGGAAGCGGGGACAGAGGAGACTCTGAGGTTCACCGAAGAGTGTCCCAAAGTGGCTGTAAAGTGGTTTAGAGAGTCAGAGGGGTGAGCATGCTTCTATAGTCAGACATATTTGTTTTGTCCCCTGTTCAAGCAAAAGGGAAGAGGGGAAAGGTGATGCTAGCTTTAGCAAAGGGAAGCGATGCAGAGAGGAGGAGTAGGTAGAGGAAGGCACAGGTCAGTGAGATCCATATGAGGGATGTTATTAATCCATTCATTGCATTCTTCTGCTGCTATCTCCACCATTCCAGGCATATCTACCGATTTCGATCTCCAGCTTTGGCTTGCCCTCAGCTTTCCCCACTCTCCATCTTTTGGTCTCCTCTTTTATCCTTCTAACCTTTCCTCTTCCCCCTGTATTGTACAACTGCTAACTTCCTTCCTTCTCGTCTTCGGCCTCCCCTGCTAAAGTCCCTGTCTGCTTTCTTTCTGTTCCTCTCTGGCTCAATCCCTTTCTTCCTTCCTCTCTCCATCTATCATGCATCCCAGGGTGCACCTGGTCCGCGCTGTCAGCCGAAGGCCCCGAGCCATCGTCACGCTGGGGTTGTTTCTCACCACTTCACACTACAAAAACCGAATGCTCAAACACACACACATACATGCGCACGCTCAAACAGATTCCCATCTCCCCACTATCGGGCTTTCTTCACCTCACCCACAGATTCACAGTTTATCTACAATACGTCAGTATGTGGTGCAGTGAGAAAACAAAGGCCCGGGTCACCGTTTATCCTTAAGAATCGTAGAAACCGGCAAAATGCGCAAAACGCCGAATCTTCACAAGGAAGAGAACGATGGAGGGGTGTGGAGGACGGGGATGAAGAGCAACGAGAAAAATAACAGCACTATTGATATGTGCTTCTGTGTTCTTTTCCTGGCAACACGATAAAGGCTCGCTCTCAGTCACTGTCTGTAGCGAGACCACCCTCTCTATCTCCGCTCGCCCTCTTCCTCCTCCTCCTTCTCCACCTCCTCGCCCCATCCTTTCCAAAGCAAAAGACTACCCTCTCTATCTCCCTCGTCTTTTATCTCCACTGCTCTTTTCCCATCCCCTGTGTTTTTGACTTAACGGGCACAACTACAGAATGAGTCTCATTCTCTGACACCGAATCTAACAAATATTCTCGAACGCTGAAATTATGAGTGGAAGAAATTACTGAGAACACGTGTTAAAATAAAAAAATAAAAAATAAAGAGGTTGATGTTTTCATCTCTGACTCACACAGACCACCCTCTCTGTCTCTGCTACACAAGTGAGGCTCCCCCCAGTGAAGACTCCTTTCATTCACTGTGATGACAATTAAAATTCAAATCTGCTTTGCTGGCGTGACAGTGGCAGGGAGTTGTCTCCACAACACAAACATGTAACAAGACTACGGCTAAGACAATAAGCCAATCTGCACGCTCCTCTTCCCCTACCTCACTCATACTAAAGTCGAAATCTTTCAAACGTAGCCTATTTTTGACAGCATGTTTGCCAAGTGTGGTCATTAAATGTATTTACACTCAGAGTAGTCGTTACTTGTAAGAAGCAGACATAAAAACATAAAATTCAAACTGCCTTCTCCTGCTTGAGCAGTGTTGGGGTTGTTAGTCATCCCTTTGCAGTTTTTCACAGATTACTCATTGTTTTTATTCAGTTAATCCATTACCTTACTTGTTTACTCTGTTCTCGTACTACTTTTGCGTCACTCGGCGATACTGCCTGAGATGCCTTGTCACGTAACTTCCATTAACAACATATTGCTAAATCTTACATGCACCCACATATCGGCGCAAATCCCTATTCTAATAACGACACATACAAGATCTTTCTCTTATGCGCTTTAATAATGTATTAAAGCTGACAGCAAAGTTGGTAAAAACCAGCTCAAAGGGCACTTGACAGAAAAATGTAGCGGTGGGAACGAGGCTCAGCTGCATGCCTGATGTCGGGTTCAGGCTACGCAACATTTTCATAGTTGAAGAATAATAAAATATGGCCCTTTTGAGACCAACAGACAAGACAGACAATACGCCATACGACTGTACCCGGTCATTTTTTGTTGTTGAAGCCCAGTCTAGCAATAGCTGAGAAAAGAATATACACAAACAACGGCAACCAAAGTAGTTTTTAGGTAATCTTGCCAAAGACTGATGAGTTGCCATGGTGAGGCATCCGCAATCCACAAGGACCGCGCTCCTGCTGGAGTGTTGGTCAGATATTAGTGAAACTTGTGCACAATAATCCCCCACTGGGTCAAAGCCAAGGTCATGCTTGCAAACTCGTTGAAATGTTTAATTCGCATTAGTTAATGCAATGATACCGACCAGTGAGAAGCAAACGTATCGCTTTCTTTCCACACTTCACACTAGGGTTGTGTTGATGGACGATGATGTCAGAGAGCTGGTCAAAGTTAATGACAATGGCTCGCCAATCAAGGCAATTTCTATCTAATTTCCCCACAGATGCATTAAATTAAAGCTGTCATTACGCAGAGATTCATAATAAATTAAATCTGCCAGGCCACAGTTTCGAGACGCACCTCCACATATGACCAACACTTGAATCACAGACGTGTCTGCGAGTGCACAGGCGCATACATGAGTTCGTGACCAGACTTCTGTGTGCTTTAAAGTTAATGCGCGTGAAGCAGCTACACTGATCTATCATCATCATCATCATCAAATGAAGAAAACAAGGATTTCTGATGGATTGAAAGTAAAATCAGAGCGCAATGGGATCGCGTTTGCAGAGACCTTGTTCATCTTGTCTGTATATACATATATATACATGTGCGTGTGTGAGAAGATGAGATGAGATATAGCTTTACAGCTAAATGACAACAGTGAGAGCAATAAAAGAGGATAAATAAATCATTTTAAAAGAAAAATCAGCGCAGTTTCATATGTTGTTCTGCTGGTTGGTTTTTCCCCTCCGGCTGTAAGAGGCTCTGACACGTTTTGCTTCTTCGGCGATGTCAGGTTTTCTCTTTTTTTGGTTGTCATATTCTTGCAATATTAGTTTGTTTCCCTTGTCTTTATTCGTGCTGCAGGGTTTATTCATATGGAAGAGCTGAACTTGTCTCTGGGCTGGAAGATTCAGCTTTCTCCACCAGTTAGAAAAGCCAGTTTGCGGTCACTCACAGTATCCACACTGGTAATGTTTTTGCTTTGACTTCCTGTTTGAGAGCGGTTGACTTTGATGTAGTTCTTTTTGTCTGGCTATAATGTAACTTGGTTGCTCCACACTGTGCTAAGGTCACGTATTGTTAGAGAGTTTCAGCCTCATAGAAGAGCCGGCTAAAATTGCTTTGCTTCATTTTCCCCTTTTGGAGGTCATGTTACATAACATTACCCCTGTGCTGCTATCAGTCTAAAGCTAACATGCTAACTGAGGCCTGTAGAGTCTGAGATGTTGCTCTTGGGTTTTTAGCAGTTCCTCTAATCACTCTAATCCTCTGACCTCCGAGGGATTCCACTGGTCCATTCTGGGAAGACTGGTTGCTGACTGGAATGTTTTCCACTTGCTCACACGTTCTGATCATCAGTTAATCAACTACATTTGATTCATGTGTTGTTGTACATCTGATGTTGTATTTACCACATTTAAAGACCTGTTAAGGAACAGATTATTTTTATTATGTCCTGACATGGAAAACTTTAGAATTTAAAGACGTTGTACTTTCTTTTTACCACATCTGTACATTGTTTCGGTCAAACTGTTATGGTCACAGCTCTACAAACCAAGAAAACCTCCAGTGCTTTATATATAGATAGAGAGAGCGAGACACCTGTCTGTGTCTCTGCTTTTGCCCCACTCCACTTACATTTTGCTGTGCTGTTTGTTAAAAAAAAAGAGGGAATAACTGCATTTTCTACTTCTCGCATTCACAACTCTGCACTCCGTGCTCCATCTCTGCCTCTCTCTCTGCACACATACACCCCCATCACCTGCATGCAAACACGTAGCCCGTCTTTCCTCTCCCTCTGCGTGCCGCCGTGACAGGCGTCCTCTGTAGCTGCCAAAGCTTTTTAACCACAACAATATCGAAATGGCACACAATGCCCCATTAGAGTCATCAAGCCGTTAAACCAGCAACCGGCAACCTTGGGCTTGGCAATTAGGAATATTTCACTCAACCTCGCTCCCCTGCACACACACACACACACACACACACACACACACACACACACACACACACACACACACACACACAC
>NW_024582406.1:391610-427857 GCF_018398535.1 Haplochromis burtoni | reverse complement strand
CACACACACACACACACACACACACACACACACCTTCCACCCATCCATTATTCCCTTCCTGTCTCTCTTGCACATGCTCCCTCTCTCTTTCATCTTTTCCTCTCCTCTGTCTCACCCATCCTCTCACCCTGCCAGCTGCACGTGCACACTCAATCATATTCACTATACCTCACACCAATCAACTCTCTTTCTCTATCCCCCCGGTGTTTTAGCCTCTCTCTCTCTCTCTGTCGCCAAAGTCCCCGTACTAGAGAGCCCTGCAATCAGCGTCACGATCGATTAACAGATTTCATACTGCTGGACACGGTATTTACAGAGAATCAGATGAGATGAAAAGAAGGAGCGGGCCAAAATAATGAGGAGAACAGGGAGAAAGGGTTCAGCGTGCCGCTGTCGTGAGCTTTGTCAGTCGGATGCAACAGCCACGTAAGCACGTCAAGCTATAGAACGTGAATTTGAGGCGACCGATACATGTTTAGGAATAAAAGAGAGATTTTCCTTTGGTCGTGCACTTTTGATCCAACAGCTTCGGCCACAGCACCCGTCGGTCACGCTAATAAAGCTCATCCTTGAGCATTTGAACTAAGCGTGAAAAAAGGGGAGGAAGTAAAGGCCAGATGAGATTCAGCTGTTTGTTTGTTTTTAAATAAATATGCATTTTGCTTTTTTTTTCTTGTAAAACAACCATAAAAGATATCAAAAACAAAAAAAACCTTACATTTTTAATGCCAACTCATAGAGAGTAAAGAATATTTTGATAATGAAAGGCAGACTTTTGCTCCATCTCGCTCATTTCCTGTTCTCTCACTACTGCCTGTAATAACCACAGCTAAAATTCCCCGAAGCACTTGTAAAACCTCTTTAGGTTATGCTAGAAAATAATTGGAATGACTTACTTTAAGTGGAACAATTAATCACTTTGTTGTTATTCCATATAATTAGATTTCTAAAAAATTATTTACAGAGTTACTGACAAAGAAGCATCCAGCTGGTCTGGTCATATATAGTGGATTATTACATTTTAACAGATTTAAAACCTCAACATAAAAAAAAATCACATCTTGTTTATTTGAGCCAAGCTGAGCTCCATAAAGAAAGTAAAAATAGTCAGCTTGACCTGATTTGGGTCTTCCTGATCCATGTGAACCTACCTATTTTAAATCTATTTACTCAGAATGTCAGTGTTTACTAAAGATCTTGAAACATCCGGCAGACTTAAAACTCAGTGGCACATAAAGCAGCGGGGATGGGAGCATTAACCAAAGGTTTTGGGCATCGCATCAAACATTTTAAGAAGAAGGGCTCAATCTTCCTGAATGATGCTGGTTAGAAATACTCAATGAGAGCACCTCCTCCCAGCCTCTGATTTACAGCTCGGTTTATAGCGAACAGTGAATGCCCACAAACCCTTTACTGACCGATTAAGCCCTTGGCTGTGATTTCGCACGCATAAACACCTCTGATGTATGGTTTTCTACATCCATAAGGACTGGTTATGATTTCACACAAAGTCATTCCGCTCACATTCCTCCCTCCCTCTCCCCATCCTCTTCCTCCACTCTTGACAGTTGGTTGCAACAGCAGCCAGCGAATGCTCACAGCGGAGGTGCAAACTATTCTTCCTCTCCCTCGCTGAGGCTCCGCGCGCACACGCGGATGAACGTCGACACACGACTTGTGTGCTGCAGGACGCGCGAGCAGGCACATTTGAAATTAAGCGTGCATATGCATAAGGTGCACCTATGTATAATTTCACAGGCACACCAGCTGGGACACTAGAGCCAGCTTTTGGCTTTCGAATTCGCTGTCTTCTTGCCTGCCTAAATGCTGTGTCACACAACTGAAGCTGCCTCTGGAGCCCGCGCTGGTGACTCTCTCGCTCATTCACGTGCACGCTTAAAGAGCCGATTAAATGCCAGTGGCAAACGCTTCACTGCTGTGCATGTCTATAGAAACAAGTATTTGACATACTGGCAGTGCAATATCTTCCAGTTTTCATGTCAGAATGTGAAAAAATAATTACAGCTTCTTTGTCTGAATGGATTTCAACACCGGCTTTTTTCCCAGCTACTACACTACAGTTTAGTGCCGTGCGTGCGTTGCCTGGCTTTAATCACCTTGCTAATATTACTCTCCTGCTGTTTTTCATTCATCTGTTTGCTTCATCACATCTCTGCTTTATCTTTGCCTTCTTCATCCAGACAATCTGAATTCTTCATTAAAATGTATCAATTAAAAAAAAGATCCTAAAAATATCAGGAGCATGATATCACTGTGGAGTTTGAGCACAGTTTTATATCCATGCACCATAAGAGTAAAGCTTTCAAACACAAACACACACACACACATATATATATATATGAAAATTATACAGGAATACAACTATACTGTAAGTATATTAAACTTTGCTTATCATCTAAAGAGTAAAAGCAATGCATGACATGAATCAACCTGAAAAAGGCCGGCTGGCATTCACCAGACAAATCCCACAGCAGGTAATGGAGGTACAGTCCTGCACCGTAAGGCGGTGTGCTTTGCATTATTGTGAGTTTGGGTGATGAGTTACCTCACCTCAGAGTACTTTCAGGATATGAACTCTAAAAGCAGACATAATGTATTGCACAATTACCAGCTGAGGGTAAGTAAGGGTAACAGTATTTACCGAGCAGGCAAGCTGGGCTTCAGTCCAGTAAAAAAGCTAGCAGAGTGGCAATAATGCATTCATGTACATGCTCATATACACATTCAGCATATATTCAATTAAAGACTTAATTAGAGCTCACAAACACAAACACTTGAGCGGCATACAGTCACAGCATATACAATGCTTTATTAAACACAACCTTCTAATATGCTATAGGCATTTTTTGATGAATTCTATTATAACTCTATGTCATACACGCTTTTCCTCAGATAATAAATGCAGGCTAATTACGCAAACTCACACGGCAAAGTGGCAGAGAAATGAGGAAATTATGAACAGAATTAAAAATCAAGTTAAAAACAATCTCCAAAAAGTAAATGATGATCTCGGCAACGCTCACGGCTACGAAGTCAGGTCACACAGGGATCAGCTCAAATGAGCAGCGTTTGCTGGCTGCAAAACGATCTGTTTGAATGCATCATGAGACGAGCGAGCTTCAAAGAGGCCAAAACGCGTGCATAAACTGCAGGTGCACAGGACACGAAAAAACTGCATGTCTAAAAATAGATTCTTACAAGGCTGACGCTAACCAGCTGGGACATGATGGACGTATACAGTTTGTCAACACAGGACGAGTGACAAATGCTAAACGACGTACTTGGCATGCAAACTTCAATTTGCCTTCAACAGCTGTGGAAAGTGCCTTAATAGATACACTTGCAAAATTAGCTGCAATTTAAAGGAAAATGTTCACCTGAAAACTTTACCCGGTAATAGCATCCTGTTTTTTGGTGTATTCTAACATTTTGGCACCATCTTGTTATTTTATGCCCGTATGAAGCTCTTAGGAGGAGCCTGAATCTAAAAAGTCAAACTACAAACAAAACAGTTAAAAGAGCTAAACACTGCTTGCATCAATCAAATGAGATTATATAATATAAAATGTCATTTCACAGCATAACAAGTGCTTCTACATGAAATTGAGTACATTTAGCTGACCTGTAGCTTTACATAAGTAAGATTTGAGGGTAAACAGTGATCATCTAAAAATCTGTTGAATTCTTCTTCCTGGAAGAGAACTATAATCCGAAATAACCTGAAAACCCTTGGCCGGATGTAGAGCATCCTGGCTCCTCTCATGTCCCTTCCTTCTCTGTGATATTAAATAACCACCTGACAATGTTTCTCATTAGACTAAAGAGGCAGGTGCTCCATCATTTGGCATTTTCATTTCCATCAGGCCACCACTTCATCCTCCTCAGAGTAATGCGCTGCTCGTGCAGCTAAAGCGTGACTTATGGATGATTTAGACTTCTGAGGTACAGTAGGCTGTCTTAGACATAACCTACTGTACATAAGTAGTGTTTCATATGCCGTGCCAGCCACAATACAAACACATAAAATACTGTGAGCTTCTCCCTTCTGGGTCCCCACTTTCTGCTGTGGTCTTTTTTTTTCTGAGGCAAATATATTTGTCCCTAAAGTTTTTCCATTTTGTACATTTTTTCACGTCCACTTGGATAGTTTTGGCAATTTCACCATGGAATTTGCTGTGATCTTTAAGTCTATATATTATAATATATCCCTTGTATTATATTTTCTGACAGACAAATTAAAAAACTGTGCAGCCAAAAACGCAGAGGATGAATTGAGAGCAGTGAACAGGCCAATCACAAAAGCTGGGTTCAAGCAAGGTGCAGTAGCATTGCGTAGAGGTGCATGTCGACATGCACAGCATAAAGTACCGCATAGCTTACACTATAATGTGGTGTGAGGTATGGAGTAGGATATGGCTAGAGGTATTGCATAGTGGACACTGCACAGTACCTCACAGGATACGGCATAGGTTACATCATAGCACAGTGCAGGGTACAGTGTAGGGTTTCAGAGGGGTTTACCATTACTACATAACTACATCATAGATTTAACACGAAGCACAAAACCCCTGTTAATGTGTGGTGTGTTTTCCTGGGCTCGGGGTCGCTCGTCTTCAATCAGAAAGCAGGTACAAAAGCAGGAGGTGGAGAGGGGTGAAGAAGGGTGAGGAAGCAAGAGGAACGAAGCAACTCAGGAAAGAAAAGGTCAGATGCCAGAGGGAGCGGGGAGTGAAGGCAGCAGAGAAAACAGACAAATGCTCTAAATCTTGTTTAACTTTACATGACGTTTTTTTTCCCCCAACACTCGTCACTCTCTTTGTTCCTCCAGCTTTGTCGCTTCACATCCCTCTCCCTTCCTCCCATCTGTGCTTGTCCTGCACATGCGTCACTCCCATTCCTCCATTTCTATCAGTCTCTATCTTGTTTGCATGTTTTATCTCCAGCACACACACACACTCTTCATCATTTCCCACGTTGAAACATCTCTACTTGTATGCCCTCATTTGTCCTTACCCTCCATTTCTCCTGGAAGCACACTGAACACCATTCCGCTTTATATCCGAACTCGATCCAAACCCATCCGTCCATTCTTAAGTTACACCTCTCCTACTTTTCTCTCCCTCCCTCCTGTTCTGATTGGATTATTATTATCCTCTAAATGGGCTTTTTTGTTCGGACGATTCAGCGTTTTGAATGAATATTTAAACTGGAGTTTCTAAAGTTATTATCCTCCAAATGGATTATTATGCACAGCACCCAGCTGGAATGTATAAATTACAGTTTAGCGTGTTGATTTTTTCAATTTGGCTTGTCTTGCGATTCTTCGGAGCCCTGGATGCTCTTTCCTCTCTCACGCTTTTTCCCTTTGTCCCTTGCCATCTCTCTCTTTTGTCCTACTTTTGAACCCAGTTATTCTATCTATCTCTCTGTCCTCCCTCCAGACCCTCACTCTTCCTCTCTGTCTCCCTGCCAACCCGCCCCTTCATCCCCTCGCCCTCCTTACTTCTCTTTTTCTCACTCATTCCCACTGTCTCTCCCTTGTCCTGCTTCTCTGTTGTTGTTTTTTTTGTTTTTTTACACCCTCAATCACTCTCCCTTCAATGTTAATTCAAATTGCCTGGTTAGGGAGGACATTACAGTTCCAATAATGCCGAAAGCACTTAGGGGAACATAATCAATCTCACTCTCTCGCGCTCAGTTCCTGCCCTCCTTCTCTTTGTTTTCACACCCTATTTTGTATTCCCTCCATATGTGGAACAGGACTCAAACTGCCTGTCTCCTCTAATTCTCAGCACTATCTCAACACTCCCTTCTAATATACCCCTTTTCCTTACTTTACCCGTGCTGTCTCAGTGTATTTCTCCAGTTAATGGCAGCATGATATCACATACAACACGACCTGGCTTGACCCTTGTTGCAATTAAGAAAATTTGGGAATTAAAGGGAGCACTTAGATGTCTGTTTATATCATCATAAGCAGGGATGATACTGGGCGCATGTGCAGGTGGGTGACGCATGATTTACAGCCTCAGTAAACACTTCCCGGATGAGTTTATGGTCTTCAGCAGTAGTGTAGGCTGATCCTTGTTTTGGAAATTACTGTTAAATAAAGTTAAAGCAGCGAATGCTTAAGGATGTAGGCAGTGTCTCACTTGTCACGGCCAAAATACCAAACATGAGGGCCTCATTACAGGAGTTTAGAAATCAGTGGGTGACATTGTGGTGGAACATCTTTTATATAGAGTCTATGTGAAGGACATGTGATGCGTGCTGGTGGGAAACTCAAAAAAGTATAGGACACGTTTTTTTCACGTTCCTCCATCTACAAAGCATGTATGAAGCACAACGAAATCACCGTCACTCACTGTTTCCTGTCCTGAACCACTTTGTCATTTCTCCTTTGGAATGACCGAGAACATGAGCTGAAGTTCACTAATAATTCTGTGGATTAAGTTAACCAAATCCTGCAGAGTCCAAAACATTTCACAGGGTAGACTTGGAAAGTTGGGCTATAAAAACAAAATCTGGAATCCTGAATCAGGAAAAGTCATGAATCAACAGTTAAAATCAACAGGTGAAACTTAAAGAACGTACATAAATCTTTAACTCAAGCGTATATGTAACTTACGTCGTAAAATATCAGATAGAGATACTAGATTCCCTGTAACATTAAAAGCAATATTTTTTTTTACTAGTAATATGGAATTGATTGCGAAGGTTCAACTAATTAATTTAGACAAGTGATGGAAAAATAGTTACATTTTTTAGTTGAATGCACTGGTTGTGTTGGCTTCAGATGAAACTGTACCAGTACTTCAGGTAGTTTAAAATCAATTCAAACAGTCTGAACAGGAATGGAGAAGAAGTAGTGGAGTAGACAGGCATCTGTGGCTGTGTCTTAAAAAAAACAATGCCCTCACTACCCACACATTAAATGATTTGACGTGACATACTCACATTCAGCCATCGTTGTACTTGTGGCCTTTTAGTCTTTTTATTTTTTTACTTATTGCAGCATCCTTGTTTCTATATTTCAATCCCCCCACACACACACACACCTTCCTTCACGCTCTGAGAGTTTTTACCTCACCAAAAAAATTCCACTCTCACCACTCTTCTCACTCTCACACTCTATCTCTCCCTATCTCTCACATCCTGCATTTCCCTTGTCAGTCTGTCCCCTCGCTCTTTCGTGTACATGCAAACCTCTCTTCAGGCGTCAGCTGCTGTCCTGTCAGATTTAGGGGGAGACAGGTGGAGAGGAGAAGCGGAGAGAGGACGGAGCGGGCGAGGGAGGCTCATAAAGACTGAGAGGGAGAGCGAGAGAGAGCGAGAGAGAGGGTGACAAAGTGAGAGAAGGTTGAGAGAGGGAGCGAAACGCTTCTAATTCACAGAGACGGGCTGCGTTTCCGTGGCAACGTGGTTTCCATCGTAACAGCCCTGCTAAGGATGCCATTAGTCGGGAACAAAAAGAATGCCGCTCACCACTTGTATGTCAAGCGTGTGTGTGTCTCACACACGTGTCGCACACACACACATACACTCAGGGAGCACAACAATACACAGAAAACACAATTGTCTCCTGCATGCATTTTTTTCTTTAAGCTACACAAATAAAACATTCAGAAGCACTCAAAAGTCTCACACTCACACGCACCCACCCACACAGCTTTGCATCCCCCCCCTCCATTCAACTCACAACACACATCCTGCTGCCACTTCCCCACTGCCCACACAGGAGTGAATACAGACATATATTAATCTATCTCACACCTGCAACGTGTCCTGCTGTGCCTCCTATATAAAAGTCTTTCCACACTTTGAGCCGCTGTGCTGCGGGGGCCTCTATATTCTGTGTTTTTTAAAAAGGAAGATGCTAAAGGAATGTCTGATACACATGTTGTGCTGACCTTAAGCACACATTTAAGCCTTCAGCTGGCTCGCTTATCAAAAGAAACACACAAGAAAGCTTTTACATTTGTAAATCACTGGCGTACCGAGCAGACAGACACCAGTAAGGAGTGTGAAGGTCAAAGCAGCGGCGCTAAGACTGCAGGAGAATCGTGTTCCTACCTAGAATATTCATGCCTAATAGAGAAGCTGAATAAACAGGACTCTGACAGAAAATGGTTTTCTTTAGTATTCAGAAGAGAAGTGGATAGTTTGTTATACAGAAGGCATGCTGCTGACCCTTTGCATCGCCACTCAGTGATGCTCAACAGCATCTCGAAATGACTGACAGCACAAAGAGGCCGAGAGGAGGATGCAATACAAGCAAAGCTTTTCACCTTTTGTAATGTTGATTTATAAAATCAGCCAAGTCGCTGAGTCTCTTGTTGGGTGTCGGCTCTGATTTAGAAAAAAAAAACTAATAAAAGTGATGCTAAAGTAAAAAAAAAACAGTATGTTGTGTGATGATGCTAAAATGTGCACTGTGCAAAATTACCCTCTCTAAGCCTGGATACAAGACAGCATGTTGATATTACTGTAGGCAGCAGGCATGTTGCTCACTCTCTGCTCTGCTCCAGGGCATCAGAGACAATAACCCAGTTTCCACTGCAAGGGCCGAATAGCCAAACAGAACTTGTTCGTAATCTACTGCATGTCAGTGAAATTCCATCTCAAAATACACTGTGATTTGTTTTGTTCCTTATTGCCAAAGGAGATCAAACAGACAAATGTTGAAAACGGTCTCATTCCAAAATGAAACTGGAAAAAAAAAACTGGCAAGCGCTTTTAAAGTAATGGCATGAAAATAAAACATGACAGGGGTTACTATCAGTTACTAGAGCACTCTGAAATGAAATCCCTGCACTGTAAATCTGGCTATGCTATTACATTTACATTTAATCATGCACCCTGCAATCTTGTGATGGAAAAGTGATTGAAGATTTGCTGGCTACGGGTCAGATTACTCGTGAAAATGTTGCTTGAAGTGGTCAGAACAAATAGTAGGCCGATACTGCATGGGTATCTGCACTGTAATCAGACGACTGTTACTGAGAGTCAAGATGCTGATATCGGTATAGGAAGCAGCTCGTTCTCAAACCTCAGCACTGCTTTGGGCCAAGGGAGATGTTGTTTGTCTCCATACAAGCATGCACTGCTCCCATATAGAGCCGCAGAGCTACAACACTGTTTAGATCCATGTAGGTCAGGTGCAAATCTATGTACAGTGATGAGGAGAGAAATAAAAGGACACTTTGGAAGTTTCAGCTGTGAAATCACAGTATTGTTGTGGTCAACAATGAATCCATTATACTGCATAAAAACGGTGTAGCTTGGCAACCAACACCAACAGAAGATAAATGCAGTAAAGAGTTAGCAAACATGCAGTTCAGACATAAAAAACCAGCGAAATTTGAGCTGTTGGCTAAAGCTGCGTTCGCTTAAAATGAAAGCAGCCGTTTGGAGCTCGCAATTTAAAAGAAGAATCTGCCATGCAATGCAAAAAAGAGACATCAAGAGACGTATCATTAACAGTTGTTGAACTGCATAAAGCTGGAGAAAGTCAGAAAAACGCATCTCAGAGATTTTAGATACTGATCAGCCCACAGGTGCACAAACTGTCTGTAAAAGAGATGATTAAGTTTTATGGGCTCCAAAATGAAAAGAATCCAAAAGCACAGCACAAAACTGCTCAGTCAGTTAATTTTGTTTTTAAAAAAGCACAGATTAACAGACCGGGGCTGGGTAAAAATCTGCCTTTATTACTGTTCCGGTCACAGATGGGTGTTGTCCTTGAAGGTCCACAAGATTTACTGATGAAACTGAGGTTGAGGAGTGTGTACGGCATAAAAAGGGTTTCATTCAGTGCCAACACGAAATC
This sequence comes from Haplochromis burtoni, assembly GCF_018398535.1. NCBI lineage: Eukaryota > Metazoa > Chordata > Actinopteri > Cichliformes > Cichlidae > Haplochromis > Haplochromis burtoni. The sequence goes on along the minus strand of NW_024582406.1, from coordinate 418,007 downwards.
TTCCTCCATACAGTGAAGAGAGTGTCATGATTTGGAGGCGGTTTGATGCCTCTACACAGCTCGCCATCAGTTTTTATCAAAGCATATTAACCCTGTGAAGTCTGAGCGATGAAAAAAAGGCCAGAAAATTCACATTTTTAAAACTAGAATATCAGTTTGCATATATGAGTGCAAATTATTGCTCACAATAAACAAACGCACATATGGGGGGGTTATGGTTTACTCATAAATCAAATATAATACACTCAAGGTTACAGGGTTAGGCTTTTTTCACACATGCACTGCAGAACTTCCACAAGGATCTGAGCACAGAGCGCTTAATAGCCCAGTGATTTCACAGCTAGTGGCCACCCAGGCGGCTCTCTCACCCAAACCAAACAGCAGACTGCCTCCTGCTGTGTGCTGCCTGTAAGAAAGGACAACTTTGGACAGTGACCCCGGCTGATTCTCCTGACCGTGCACAGGGTTCAGCTTTGCAGGATTATGTCAGGGTGGCTGTCTGCCACCGAAAGCTCTGTAGGAGTTGGCCGATACACCAGGACAATAACCCAAAGAAGTAAATCTTCTGTGGGATCACTTTGACCGAAGAAAATCCATCATTTGGAGTGGCTCCACCAGAGAGTCCAGAGATGCTGTGGAATTATCTCAAGAAGTCGTTCACAGCAGATATCCTGTCTGAGCTGAAGCAGTTTCTTTAAAGGAGAAATTCTTGCTAAAATGCTTTTAGTTGTTGCTGCCAAGGAGGCTCGCCTTTTTATTAAACCCAAGAGTCCACTTACTTTTTCCACAACCACTATGTGTGTGCATTGTGCTTTCGTCGCTTAAGCGCACAGCGCCTTTGTCAGTACTTGGGACTCCAACACAGATCTGATCATAGATTACAACCACCGCAGTTCATGCCAGCGTACCACATGTACTGTGTACACAAAGGCCGGCATAAGAAGAGATGCTGCCGTTGCTAAAGCCAGGGTTGGTGCATGAGCTGCGCGTGCAAGGTGAAGGTTTGTGGCGCGGTTGTGTGAGCAGCCTGTTTCATGGTTACATCCATCGGCGGCACAAACACTTCTGTCGACGCAGTCGATGCTGCCGGCTAAGTCAGCAAGAAGAGACGCGGGACAAATTTTGTTGGAAAAAACAAAAAAAGAACAGCACTTAAACAGAAGCACGAAGAGGCTTCTCGATAACAGAAACTCCTGCAGGGTGTAAACAGGGGTGGGGGGAAAAAAAGCTGTGCTTGTGCCCAGAGATAGCTGAGTGGTTAAAGTCGGCCACCCCTGGAGCCTTGTGCCTTTCCCCCGCTGACCTTGGATCAAACGCTGACAAAATCCTCTCTTTTCTGTTTAACTCCTTGCTTTTTAGAGTCAAAGGAAAAATCACACCACTAATGAGATATCCATGTAACGATTATGATTTTTAACACGCTAGTGAGCCAGAAAAGCTCATTACCACTTTAGGTACAAACAAAAAAGGGATAGGCAAGAGGCGAGCGCAGAAATATCACTGTAAAAAAAGAACTCGATCACCAACAGCAAAAACACCTGAACAAAAGAAAGGGCCATTTTAATTAGCTCAGTCAGTTTTAAAAGGCATCTGACAGTCCACACATATTAATATGGATGCCTGAAAGACACAAGATTGAACTAACTATAGATAAAGGGGGGAAAAAGAAAGAAAATCACACTCAAAAATAGCCTCAAAGTCCACCTGACACCAGGAACACAGGCAAAGCTCGACAAATTAAGAAATTAATACCACAAGTCACTTTCTCAAATTGAGGTTAATTAACAGACTATAAGAGGATGTGGCTGTTGGCTCCACTGACCGCAGACATTTTGGATCTTCCAGAATTTGCACTAAGAAGAGATGGTCAGCTATAGAAAGAGAAACACATCATGTTTACTTCAAGTTGCTGTAACAGCAAAAAAGAACCCCAACCCCAACAAACCCTCTGTCCACTGTTAGCACATACAGGTGTTGAATATTGATGTTATTCTCCAAGAACAGTAGGATACTAAGCTCTGTGTTTATACCCGGAGGCCTAAAAATAGTGTTAAAGATCTATAATACACAAGCAACCATCTTGAGGGAATCATCCGCTGTTACATAACAGCCAAGACATATGTCTGTACGACCGCTGTTTTGTACCTCGAGGTGGAAGCATGTTTCAAGACGATAATGGCCTTGATACTAAGTGCTCTATGAACACAGGAGAAACCGGAACATCGCTGGAACTTCAGCAAGCACATAGAAATACGGATTTCCAAGTAAAAAAGATACTCAGAAGTTGAAATCCAAGGACATGTTAAACTCTGGGGGGAAAACATGACCCTTACATTTTCAAGTAAAACGTGTGGTCGCATAAATCATGTTGTACAAGGAGCAAGATCTAATCGTGCAAACCTGGCCTCTTGTCTTTCTCGCTGGCTTCGCTTCCCGAGATAAAAGTTCGGCTCAGCATGCTGGAGAATCAACGGCGATGCCCACATGCTGTAGGTAGGTGCTACTATCGACTGGCTCTCATCCAGACCGAGGAGATAATACGGCACAGACGTGATGTTATTGCTTCCACGTTCCTATCGAACGAGGTAACCTTGGCATGAGTAAGAGCACAATGCTAGTACAGTATCAGCTGTGATTCTGTCTGTGTAAGAGATGCACACCACAACGTTAGAGGCATAAACTTTAAACACGAATTACGGCCCATTGTTTGCTGAGAAAACACAGTTACAACGCGTTTAATCTGAAAGCGTCTCTTTAGAAAGCCATTGGGTTCGTTTATGAGATGCATGCATGTGTATGGGATTGGTTTTTTTGTGTTGTTGTTGTTGATGTGCTAGTTGATGTCCTAGTACAGAGCGTTCTTTCTATTAGCATATTGCATTGTACAAAAGCCCCCCCTCCGTGCCCGGCCGCCTCATGCCAATAAAAGTCTATTAAGCCTGTTTGACTTTGGTAATGCAAATCAGCCTTCAGAGGAGAAGAGAGGAGCTCTGGTCCACCCAACAAGTGCTTGACACAACACTGATGTGCCAGAGAACTAATGCAAATAACTTTAATGCCCAGTGGGGGTTGTCTTAGTGATAATGATAACGACCATAACTTCTGGTACTGAACATTGAAATGGTGTTAGAGATGATCAAAAAAAAGCTCACAAATGCTTGTAGCTGTGTGCAGCTACACTGTACTGCTTTCTACTTCTTTAATGCCTCCTTCAGTTCTTCATCAACCATTTTTAGCTAAAACGGCAATGCATGCGCTAGTCTGTTGGTTACTCCACCACTTCAATAAGGCTTCGTGGATTTTTATGGCACTGGGTATAAACACTCTTGCTGGCTAATATTGACTTTCCAATCAGATGTTATTTAATGCCACTTACAGGCAAAAGAGTCAAATATATCCTGCAAAACATATCATCAGCTACCAGACAGGTTGGCAAAGCGAGCGAGGGTGAGTGTCTTCTTCTCTAGTGCTTGCCATTTGCACGACTTGAGTTTAATGCGGTGACAGCTGTTTTTCAGGCAGCACGTCAGCCATATTGGCAGCAGATTTGGAGTTTTTTGAACATCACAAGGGCATAACTGATTGCAACAAAAAATAGTCACCATGGGTAGCAGCATGCACCAGCGGCTACATAACTTCCTACAGAGCTGAATTTAATTTGTAAACTCCAGAAAGTTATCCTGCTTTCTGCCACAAGTTGTTTAATGGTTAAAGGCTATGGTAAAAATAAAAGGGAGCATCCAAATTCAGCGATTTCCCCGTGATTGCGTTTCGTTTTTGCTGTCCGATACCATTTGAAAGCACTTGCAGCTTGTATCATTAGGGTGAAGGACACACAAGAGATTGAACTCTATTAATTGTGTGACTCTGTTATATTTAAGTATCCTGTTTGCAGTTTTAACAGTGTGATTATTTATTTATTTTTACTAAATCCATTGTCATTGTCACATCAGAGTCTGAACATTCGCAGAAAATTGCAATCCCCCAAATTGCTGGAGCATAGTGAATCATTCCAGTAATTACAATACAAAAATATGGCTACCATCTATTGATTATCAATGCAAGGATGAAGCGTATTCGTGATGTGCTGGCAGCCCAGTCCTTCGCGCTGTACCGATAGTGTCCACAAAGTGAGCAATATACATGCCGGAGGTGTATTTTTCCTCTCGGAGTATTGTCTATTTATCACATCTGACTCATATGTCTGTGTACTGTATCTGTAAATGTGTTTGTATGGAAGCTGAAGGCCGGGCAGATTGCCTGCCGGTCGACGCGCTAGGACGAACTGCGGGGTTGTGGGTAAATGCGGAGAGACGGAGGGAGTGAAGACTAAAGAGGAGGTAGTGTTTGCTGTAATTTAGGAGAACAAGGGAGGGGATGGGCAATATTTACATTCATCACAGGAGCTCGCTTCGCTTCAATTCACATGACGTGAGAAAGTGAGAAAGGGGAAGGAGAGCGCCGAGCGGTTTGAGATAAAAAAAAAAAATAGAGAGGGAGAGACGAGACAGAATGGGGTTGAGCAAAAAGATCTTTTTTGTGTTTGTTTTCTTTTTTTTTTAAATTCTACCCCAGAAATACTTTAGTGAAGAAGCATCTATAAATACAAGGCACCGGGCTTTCAAACCTGAGCAAATATGATATTCTTGCCAGTCAAACAGTGCATTTTTCTATTTGTAATTATCGGGTAAACCACAGTGCCCTTTGAGCAGCTTTTAAAACAAACTGCACAAAAAAAGAGGAAAAATGAGCTCGCTCCTGTGATTTCACCATCTGCAAACTCACATCCGAGCACAGATTTCGATTTATTTACCGTAATGATTACATTCACTGCAGAGCTGCGTTTCTCTTCCCTCCTGATCCGCCCGTACGTTGCGGGGAACAAACGGGGTCTGGCCTGCTTCTTTCCCACCTGGAATCCATCTTGGGGAGAAAACCTTACACACCCAAAGAGATTGGACTGTCACCCGGGAGGCGCACGGCTTGTGCGGACGTGTGAAAACGTTTGCCATCACGTTTAAGGTATATGTGAGCTTGGACGGCTGCGAACATGGAGGAAGGGGGAAGTTAAGTCAGCATAAACGTGGAAGACAAGGGTGTCCAGGGTTGAATAATTTTTACTCTGCAGGTCAGCAGGAACACATCTGAACATATTGGTCTGATGTATAGGCTGCTGCGTGCAGCTGCAGCTGTGTGTGTGTCACAGCATGTGGCTCTGATGACGGCCAGCTTGGCTCAGCATTGGTGAGTAATTGAGTGAGCACATTGTGGTCTTACGCCTTTCTTGTTCCACATCCCTGCCTCTTGACTACATATCCCCCTCCTTTATCCCTCCATCTGCATTTCTCCTTCCCCTCTAGCATCCTAATTTTGTCTATTTCCTGTCTTCCTCCTCTGCTATTTTTTCTCCCACCAACCGATGCAGGGCTTGTAACAGAAGAGGCCAAAGGTGAAGCAGAGCGTGGACGCCGTAAGGGCAGGTGAAAGGAGGCAGAACCTGTTGACTAAATAAAGCATCGGGGGGAAAACTTGGATTAAAACTGTTCACAATGACACATGGGCGATAACATTTCCATGTATTGACTGCGCTCAAAGCTGTTACTGTTCTATAAAATGCTATTGTACATATAAATGAATCCAAGCAAACTGCAATTAAAAATAAAATCGACTTACTGATGTCGCGCAGCAGATTTGTTTAATTTATGACCAGCGCAGCGTGACCAAAAGCCTTGATAGAACTTAATCGAATGTGAATATATTTGCTATTATGTGGCATCTATTATTATTAGAAATGGTCTTGTTGGATCGTCTATGATGATCCAGCACCAGTGTTGGTCAAGTTACTTGAAAAAAGTAATCAGTAACTAATTACTGATTACTTCCCCAAAAAAGTAATCCCGTTACTTTACTGATTACTTATTTTCAAAAGTAATTAATTACTTAGTTACTTAGTTACTTTTTAAAAACACGATTTACAACCTGAAGAGGTGATAAAGTGATAGATCTTTCAGCCCAATTCTACTTTTTCTACATAATCCATCATACAAAATGTAATCAAATGAAAAGTCTCTTTTTTAACTTGTTTTATCAGTTTTAATCTTTTAACTTTATGCATCAAGCAAAAATTAAATTATATGCAACATTCTCTGACTGGAAGAAATTTGTTTAACATTTAAACCTATTTTCTGCACATTCCAGCACATAAAATAAAATATTTTTTTGTGTTTACACTCAGTCTTTCAAATAGATGCAAGTAAAACACAGCAGAAAATAAATAAAGTCAAAGACTCAGCGGTCCTGTTGCTCTATTTTCACCTGTAAAGCAGCACTGCGGTAGGCGGAGGTTTACCCTGGTGCAGGTGAGCCGCGGTCAATGGAAGAATCCACGAGTTTCTCTGTGAATTTCCCATTACATCATAGCGCACTCAGCGCTTGCTCGGAAGTTTAGGGGTTTTTTTCGCTGTAAAAAGAAGTTTTCTTCCCACGTACGATGGACGCTAATGTTTTTGTCACTTTTTATGGAATCAAATCATTCTCCCGCACTCAATATGTGATCCATTGTTGATCTGCACACAGCTGTTGTCTCTAACGGCGCACTCGCTTACGTCACTGTTGTGAGACATTCTCGCAAAAAATCACGGTTTTAGTAACGCAGCGTTACTACGGGAAAGTAACGGTAATCTAATTACCGTTTTTGCAATAGTAATCCCTTACTTTACTCGTTACTTGAAAAAAGTAATCAGATTACAGCAACGCGTTACAAGTAACGCGTTACTGCCCATCTCTGTCCTGCACAATGAGTTGAGTTGTTGTTTTCACTTCCTGTTCTCTTCCAGATGGTTGAGGATGTAGGATCTTCACCTTACAGTACAAACTACCTTGAGAAGACTGTTGTTAAAGTTTGGTGCTATGCTAATTAAAGTAAACTGAATATTAGCACCGGCTGAGCAGGCGACCAGACCGATCATGACCCGAGGCCCTCCGTCTTCTCCCACTCTCTCTCTCTTCACTGTGCCTTCTAATAAAGAAGCCCAAATATTTAATCTAATGGAAATGCAGTCTCCCATCTTCTCCGTATTTTCTCTCGCTCATATCCAGAGCACGTTGAAATCATACTTGCTGAAGTCGTGGAGGATTTGAGCGCTGACATGACCAGACAGGCAGTGTGAGTCACACAGAGCGATCCTCCTATCTCAGACTGTACCTCTCGACTCGCAGACTCTGAAACCAAGTTGCTACTGCATAAACAGACCTCGAGTCTCAGCGCCGTGTTCAGCGGCAGTTTCATTTTGCTCTTGCGCCTCGTCACGACGCCAGAAAAAAGCGCTCAGAGACTGACACGCAGTTTAAAAGTGGTGAATATTCATGACTATCCTCATGAATATGTATGTTTTCTTAGAGTAATTACTATTATTTCTGTTGTTTTGTTTTTTATTTCTTTAAATGCACGTGATGATTTCCATCTCGTACCTTTCTAACAGACTGGGAAACATGAGCTGAATGTTTTTGTTTTTGTGACACAAAACTTGGCTAAATTTGACCAAGTAGTACAAACTAAAGTCTAATTCAGATGCTGCCAAGTTTTTCAGTGCTCCTGCGCCTTCCCAGTAAATATACTCATAAGGCAACTTGAGTGAAGAGCCGATCTATGTTCAAATCATACTCACTACACCTTTGACCGGGACTCTGATCAGTGAGATGAACAATCATGGATCAGCTGGGAAATGTCAACAGGGCAATGTCATAACCTTGCACCGGGAAGAGCAGCAGAGATTGTGACTGGACAGATATAAAGACTTGTAGGGAAAAGGATCATCCTAGATCCTGCAGATGTAGCAGGAAGGTGTAGCTCTTCATCAGTATCCCAAGTGTCGTTAGACAGTAATTAACTAGGGTTCAGAATTTGCACCACTTCTGTCCCCTCTCCATATATACTGTATAGAAAAGGACTGACTCATCCCAGCCTATGAACAGATAGCGGTACATTCCCTTTCCACCCCTGAATCAGGGCGGAGGCAGGCAGAGATAAGACTAATAAGAGTCCCAGCAAAGGGCTGGTGTAAAGGTCCACAAGAGGCTAGGAGGGAAGGATGGAGGTTGGAGAAGGGGCGGATAAGAAGGGAGGAGTTGCTTAGAGTAGATCATGGTGGCAGTGGTTGGGTGAAGTGGGAAAAGGATGGGAGTGTTCGATTATTTGTGTCTAGAGGAAGGAGACGTTTGGGTGTAGAGGCAGTAGTCATGAAAGGAAAGTACAGAGGGACAGAAGATGAGGCTGATGCAGTTAGTAATAAAGTAAGAGGGAGAAGAGGAAGAGGACGGGGAGAGGCTGAGGCAGGGTGTAAAGGCATGTCCAAAGGGATGGCTGGTGTGGAAGGAAAAGGTGTGGTCCCATACCGGAGGGACAGAGAGTGAAAATTAAGAAAAAGGAGGCCAAGTGAGGAGGAAAAGAGAGGGGAGGGGCGAGACTGAGACAATGCCTGAACCTGAGGGGAGGTAAAGAAAAGGAGGCGAGGGATGGATGAACTGTCCCGGTTTAATGCACCATTCCTGACAAATTTCGCTCAGTTCTGCCGGCACCTGAGAACAGGGAGAGGCAGGTGAGTGACAAGGTGTGGAAAACAGGGGGCAAGGAAGGTGGATTAACCCATACATCTAGTGTAAATCTGTCCGTCTGGCTCATGAGCTGCCACGGGACGAAGGAGACCATCTACAACAATCCAATTTCACAAATCAAGATGGAGAGGAAGAGTAAAACAGCAGAACGTTACAACCTGATGAATGAAAAGACCGACAAATCAGCATTCAGCGTTTTTTTTCTTTAATCAATCTTCAGGTATTAAAATAAATTAAAAATCACAGAGTGAAAAGTGAGTCAGGTTCAGAGAGGGAGAGGTGTAGAATGAAAAGTTGTGGAGCAGGTTTAAAAATGGCCACATTCTAAATGGTCGGAGTAAATTGAGACCAACAGGGTTAGAAAATAGGACACATAAATTTAGGGCTCTCGATACTTTTCACTACCTCTTCCTAGCTCCCTCTCTCGCTCGAGGAAAGGAAAGGGGAACACACACACAGTGGGCTGTCACATTTTCTAAACCAGGACAATGAGAAGGTAACAGACTACCGAGGGGACATTTCCATGCAGAAATTAAGAAAACTTTCTATAGTTTTGGATTTATCCTCTTCCTGTAAAGCTGGGGTGTCAAATATAAGGCCCGGGGGCCAGAATAGGCCCGGCAAAGACTCCAACCCGGCCCATTGGAGTGTGTTGGAAAATGTAAAGGAGGGCACAAAGTTGGGAAATTTAACCTTATTTTAAGACGTTTTGCAGCTCCCCCATATTTCATACTAATTAAGGTAATTAAGTAACAGTTAAACAACCAAATGGCTGTTTTTTCACTGTCAAACTGAGAAGTTTCTATTTTCTTACAAAGAGTTACAAAACAAAAAATGTTTTCTGTGAATTGACCAAAACTATCTGTTTTATTTTTATTTTAAGTCTGGGCAATGACATGCGTTTTTATGCATCATTACACATTTATTTCTTATAGTTTAAGCCCAAAAAGTCATGCTGGCAGATTTCTTTCATTTATTACAGCAGTATTTCTTTATCATGAGGCATACAGTTGAAATTGCACTTCTTTTTTCTACGTTATGATATCTCAGGGATTAAAAGTGTAATTAAACTTCTTTACACTGGCAGAAAGGGTGAGCTACAATGGTCTGGCCCATTTAAGATCAAAGTAGGCTGTATGTGGACCACGATGTAAATTTCGGGATTCAGCTGAGCGTTTACATTAGCATTTTTTTGTGTAACGGTAAAAAGTATATATACAATCTCGAAACACGTGCAAAGTTCCAGAAAAAGAAATCTCCCAGTAATCTTTTTGCATTTGAAAGCTGTCGTTTGGGACACTGCTACAGGCACACAGACAGTAAATGAGCTGACCGAGATGCACCTGGGGATGAAACCAAAAAAAATAAGGAAAAGAAAGTAAAGAGAACATAGCTGGGATGAAAGGATAGATCAGAAAGCTGTTAGATGGGGTTCAATATGCTTTGCTGGACACAAAAAAATAATAAAATCCACAAATGAATTGAACAATTAGAGGCGAGGGACACAGATGAGAGACTGGAACAGACAGAAACAGAATGGGGGGGAGGCAAAAAATAAAAACAGACAAAGAGAAACTCGGAGAGAGAGAGAGAGCGACGTCAGGCAGAGGAACACTCGCTTTTTAATTCTCTTATCGTTTACAAATTGCTCCTAATTGCATCTATGTTTTAGCGAGGACGCGGTCCTGCCAAGCCGAACGGCACATTACATTAATAGAGTACAGGACCTCGGTGATTGCTACAACAATAGGTGCTATTGTAGGACATTAATTGGGAATATAAATGCAGAAACGTTTATGTTCAACCGCCCCGGATAAAAACCCCAAGAGGGCACGGTGAGCGTACAGAAACGATGCCTAAACAAGTCTGTTTCTTTTGGGGCCCAAAATTTGAAAGAACAGCTCCTCCTAACTATAGGGTAAAACGTAAACACAGAGAATGACCGGAACATGCTTCTTCAGAGGTACGGGCGTTAATTGCACCACTGAACTCCCTCTTGGCGCTGTGATTAAATGGTTCAACTGGCTTACTTGCGCACTCCACGGCAATTACGTCTGGCTCCGGTTCAACATCAGCCCGGTCTCCTCTGAACACAAAGGCACGCAGACGGGGACGACTCGCGCTCGTACACGAAATTGCTCTCTCTCTCTCTCCCCTCACAAAAGGCTCGGGACACCCGCAGTGCAAATGACCACGTTTGGAGCGGTGAAAACGGCTGAATTATTTGGGCAAAAGTTAATTGATCGCATCCTGCTGTTTGGCTTCTGAAGAAAGCTGCCAGTCGCACAATGGATGCGAGGGAACAGATTTGTTTGTGTGCCCGAGCGCCCGAGCATCCCCCCGTGGATGCTTTGTGTGTGGATGCGATGGTGTCGTGGAAACAGTTTAGACTTTCTTAGAATATCTGTTTAATGTGCATCCATTAATCCCCCTTGTGACACATGTTACTGTACATTTATGGAGGGAAAAAAGCATGTGTGCCATCATTTTGCATCCTCCTGCATGTGTGCAAATGCTATTCATATTATATTACAGTTTCCAGTAATCAGGGTTGGCTGCGTTCCCCTTTTTCTCGTTAATTGCTGACGATCTTATAGCTAAATCCTATGCACAAGCAGATGCTATCTCCAACCTAATCTACAACGACTGCCTCCTCCCTCAGATTGGTTCACTATTCTTGTTGCGTAGTGGCCCTGGGGGTGATCGGCAACAACTACAGCTATTTGTGCCACTACAAAGCCGTACCTTCTAGACAAGCTGAGGAAAATAGCGCCGCATGTCTTGATAATATGAGCATTAGCCAGAGCTTTAGATCATGCTGATTACTGCAGTCCAACAGACACTGTAGTGCTACAACAAACAGGGTGGTGCTGGAAATCACTAGTGACAAAAGGACTGGCAGCTACAGTCATGTTGGCTACATAAACACAAACACACAGATGCCTATAGACCCGCACGCACTTAAACAGTTAGATGAGTGCCTGTGTTTTCTCTTTGGTTATCTTATCCAGTCTTTCACAGATGTGCGGACAGCTGTGCTCGATCCGACTTCTTCTTCTTCCTCTTCCATCCTCCTCCATCCAGGCGTAGGCAGATTCTCTTTTTGTTTGGATAGATGGCAACACCACTGCTGCAAATAGGTCTGTGTCGCTCCCCGACTCCCCTCTCTCCCTCTGTTTTCTCAGTCATGTGGCCATCCACACAAAGCACTCATCCTCTTATTTATCGTCATGCCCTCCCTCTTTCCCTCCCTCCCTCATTGATCTTACTCACTGATATAGATGTGAGAGTCTTAATGGAGGCTTAATTGTAAAGGTAAGGAAATCCCAGAAAGTTGATTCTGTTGTGGACACAGTCGGGTTTTTTGCTTTTGGGTCGGGGGTACCACGAATCTCGGGATGTACCACAATTCATTGTTCATGTTAACTTCCTAGACAAACACATAAAGTTAACCAGGGAGGGACCAACACATACAGAGCAGTATTTAAGGTTTGACTCGTATCATCATCCACTGGAGGATAAACTGGGCGTCATCAGGAGGCTACAACACAGAGCGAACACCGTTCCTGCCAGACACAACAGCCAGGGAAGGAGGAGAACAACATATCAAAGAGGCCCTGAGTAAATGTGCTTATCCCAGCTGAGCGTTTAACAAAGCTGCGAAGAGGCCAAAAGAAAGCTCCGGGTGATTCAGAAGAGAAGAAAAACGAACGCTGCCCAAGCAAAAACCATTGGTGATCCTTTATGTGTCAGGGGTATCGGAACAGCTGAGATGCATTTGTTCAAACCCCAAAATGCTACAAAAACGGGTTCACCCGAAGGATCAGGTCCAACAGCATAAACTGGGCAATACAGTGTTTGTGGTTCCTGGGAATTATATATCAGGGAAACCAAGGAACCTCTGACAAAGTGGATGGCACAAAATAGAAGAGCAACCTCATCAGGATAAGACGCTGCTCTGTATTTACACCTAATGGGCCTGTAAGTGTAAAAAGAAGGCTTGGTTCTTGGTTTGAATGAGGAGTCAAAGAGTCCATTTACGTGAAAAGGGAATGACCATCGTTGAACCAAGGAGGGGATCTACAATGTGGTTATGGTTGGTGGTTGGTTTGTTGGTGGTTCGATCCCTGGCTGCTCCAGTCTGCATGCTCAACCCTGAGTGTCAATTTTAGAAAACGCTTAGACATGGAAGAAAACGCTTCTGTAAATGAGACAAGGATAAAATGCCTTCATTTTTGAGTAGAAGACTCATTTCCCGCAGGCCTCCTTGTATATTGAGAATCAAGAACCTAAGCTTGTGACTTATTGTTAGGCAAAGGTTTTACTTTTAGTTTTAATGTCCTAATGGAACTGTGTACCGTTTATATGAGCTGGGACTGAAGGAGTCACTTGGTTGAGTGATGAAACTTTCTAGGAGATGTGAGTACCCTTTGCCTTGATCCATCTCTCACCTTTCCCCTCTTCATCCGCCTTCTTCCTCATTTTGTGCTAATATGGACCCACCTGGATTCCTCCGCCCATGCCTTTCATCTATTTAACTCTTCCACTTTCATGCACATACACAACAAATGTGGAAGCTAGAGTCCCACTTATTCCTGGGTAATTCCTTCACTTGGAGCTTTTTGCTTGTTACGGATGTCAAACGAGTCTTAGTGTTTTGGGTAATGATCTCTGACTGTAGGCTATATCAAAGATGGATGTAACTGCTGTGATGTCACCTACTGCTTTGTGAAACCTTGACTTGAGCTGGAGTTTAGGATAAGCTATTACTAAAGTTAACTGCACATTAAAACAGATATTTGGTGTTGTCCACGTGTGCACGTGTATTTTGGTAAACTCAGCTTTTCATTTGCATCTTGGCAAATGAGATGAGCTACTCACCATTGGCATCTCAGCTGCAAATAGCCAGATATGATGGCGAGTCTGACTGAAACCACTGTGTGCAGTTTCACACCACAGATAATCCTCCATTTTGAAACATAGTATCACCGAGATTTCTAAAAGAAAATTTCTGCAATGATTCCAAACGAGTGCGCTCATGAACTCTGCAGGAAAATGTTGTGGAGGTCAGAACAGAAAGCCATTATCGCATAGACTTTTATAGGACGTCTTTGCGCACCCACAGGTATCGCCATCTGGTGGTTTTCAGACAGAATGCAGGTTTTTAGCATTGGCGTTTTTCCGACCCCAAAGCTACGTCCGTGTTTTCCGCTGTCTACTGTCTACTGAACATGTGATTCCACGAGGATCCGCTCACTTCTGGAGTCAGCCTTTAATTTAGGGAACTGCAGTTTCAGCCCCAAAGCATGTTCCTTGGTAATGATACTGCTTTGTAAGTAACACTCATGCATGCATGAAAAAGAGCATTTTTCTGATAAAGATCCAGTTTGACTCTTCACACTTACTCTCCTGCAGAGTGCCCGTTTTATGGAATTATCTTGTACCAGTCCTGAAAACTCTCCTCTCCAGCACACACTAAAACCCCAAACACAACATTCCCCACCTTCTCCGTCGTTTCCTGTTATCATCTTTCCTCGGATGTGTAATGAAAAAGGAGGGGTTATCCTGTCAACTGTAATAGCAGCATTTGGCCTTCAGTCTTGGCGGATGCACTCATTTGTGTGTGTGTGTGTGTGTGTGTGTGTGTGTGTGTGTGTGTGTGTGTGTGTGTGCGCGCAAGCATGTGATGATTAGGAGCCCTAAGATAAACGCCCCGTACTCCATCCCTATTTCCCAATCTTTGTCAGTCCATTTCCTTGAGATGCTCTCTCAGAAAAAAACACACAAATGCCAAAAGCCAATTTTTCTTAAGCTCTATAACTCTGCCTTTCATTTTATCTTCCATACTTTATCGCTTTTTCTCCATCGCAGCTGTCCGCGAGAGAGGAAACTTTCCCCCTTCCTCTTCCTCTCTCTTTATCTCTCTCAGCACCTACCACTCACTTTTAGACACAGTATCCCCCCCCTCCCCTCAAGTCTGAATGGTCTTAAACTGACTACTTTTGTGCCCTCTGGCCACATCTGCCCGTCTCGTCTACAGGCAGCCCCCATCTGAACCCCACCTGATCCACGTCCCGCCTCTCCCTTCCTACCCACTTTCCCTCAAAGTAGAATTTAGTCCCCTCAGTCTCATTTCCTCCCCCCGCTATCTCAATTTCTCTATTTTCACTCATGTATTTTGCGTTCCCTCCCTCTCCTGCCTTCTGATCCTTCCTTGCTATACTTTCGGCACTCCGTTGTCTCAGCCCATTAGGCAGACACAAATCCGTTCGGGGACACTGAGCCTTGGTGCGACCTCGTCCCTCCTGACTCCCCCAGACCTCAGCGCAGCCAGGAGGAAGCTCTCAGGGGAGGCAGTCTCTGGCTTGCAGTTGGGGGAAATCCATTTAATCCTTCTCCACAAAACGCTGCTCTTTTTCCACCGCGTGGTACACTTAGGGCCACGTGCACTTAATTAACAACACCGCTGCTGCACACACACACAAACATGTTCACACGGGCCCATTCCTTCTTTCTCGTGGATTTTCTTCAGCCTGTGTTTTTGCATTCGGTGAAGCACAAATAGAAATTTTAATATTTAACACAGTTGGATGACGATTGGAGTTCTTGAAATGATTTATACAGTTTTGTTTTCTTTAAAAAAAATGTGATTAGCAGGTCTGAGTGTGGGGGTGCGTGTCTGTACGAGGACTGAACGGTGAGCATAGATGTGTCCGCCAAGCAGCAGTGTCTGCAATTGGAGTGGAGCAGTTTTAAATGGGAGCAGACGGTTCTCTGCCACTTCGCTCCTTAGAGCTCTAATGAGAAGGAACAGAGAGAAGAGTTTCGGTGGTGGCCGCTGGCCTCGGCGTGTCACTGCAGCTCACATCTCTGCTGGCGCAACGACCTGTTGCCACCAAGAGGGTACGCGGACAAACTAAAGGATGACTACATGAAGACGTGGATGGCAGAGATAAGACTGAGACGCCAGGTTTCACTCTCCGTCATAGATCTATACTTTTTTCCTTAACTGTGTGTGTTTTTTCCCAGCCAGCACCAAATGAATGAGCTGATTTTGAGAAGCGGAGTCCAAATCCAGATCCCAGGCGGACACAGATAAAGCAGCAGCAGATTGTTTTATCCCATTAGGCAGGGCGTAGTAAATAGGCAGAGATCTAGCTCTCTATTCTGGTGCAATCTCCAGCTGATCCTGTCACTGGCATCAGCTCTGTTGGCACTTTGTCTTTCAAGTGAGACACCCCAGCTTAGCATTGCTGTCTGTCTGTCTGCATGTCTGCAAACAGGAACAGGAAGGTGGTGGAGGAAGAGTCAAGAAGCCCTCTGTTACAGTCAAGCTATGCTTTCTCTGTTTTATTGAGGCTTCATTATAACATAAAATTACACGAAAGTGCTTTGTGTAATTTTTAAGTCACACTTGCACACATGAATAGTGCAGAACCACAGTTTTTTTACTTTTACTGCCAAATACAAACTCACCTATTTGATAGCAGATGTTTAAGGCCAGGGTTGCTTTCCATCACCTAGGCTACGTCTGGAGACTTTAAATCCATCTTTTGTTGATTGGAAAACGTAATCAGTCCGTGACAAGATTTCACGGGGGGAAAGCAGCGGGAACAGCGTGATTGACAGCAGCCAATCGGAAATGAAACGCAGCTGAGATTTAAGGTTAGAGTGAGGACTGGCCTTGTGAGAAGCAAAAACAGCGTTACCTTCTCCTCCAGCGTGCCAGTTTGATAAGTTGTCTGTGCCGGTCACCCAATAACAAGACAAGAATTGGAGGTGTAAGTGTGGTTTGGCATAATTGGATATTTTGTATTTTAATATTAAGACACCGCCTACACATAAATGGTGCTAATTCCTTTTTACAAAAGCTGTCCTCTTGTGTGGAAGTGACCTACCTTGGCAGCCATGATCATGGAGGAGCCTCCGCGTACTCCGAGAATGGGGATATGCGTCTGGGCTGAAATGAAGTCCAGGATCTGGGCGATGGCCTCCTGGTCAGTGTCATCCCCAAACACCACGCCCTGTAGCCAGTGCTCCGTCATGAGGTCGCAGATGCTCTTGATAATGCTCTTAGGGTCAGTCTCATTCATGGTCAGCACTTCAACATTCGGCGCCATGTGAATGAAGTCTTCCTTCTCTCGGGCCCCGGCCAGCGCTACTTCACTGGAGTTGCCCACCAGGACAACAGCGATGCTGAAGACATGCAAGATGTTGGGCAGGGCCATGTGGTGGGGAGGAGGCTGAGGGATGGGAATATAGTGGCTGCCACCGCCTCCTCCGCCGGGCTTGTCTCTCCGTGAGTGGCAGGCCGGGGGCAGGTGGAGAAGGCAGAGGAGCAGGAGAAGGAGGGACAGGCAGAGAGACGAACCGGTGCGGTGGTGGTGGAATGGCGGCGGGGGTGGATGTAGGGTTCGGACCCGTTCTTGCTCCTGAGCAACCGAGGGGGTGCCAGAGCAAGCCCTGGCATGGCCGCAAGGTGGGGAGCAGCCGCGGCATCCGCAGACAGGCATGGTGTAGGAGTGGGAGAGCAATACCTGCCGAGACAAGGAGGAGAAGAAGATGGAGATAGGAAAGAGAAGAAAAGGAGGTAGGCAGAGATTTGACAAAACAAGATGACAGAGAAGAAGGAAAGAGGAAAAAAAGAAGCGGGAGATGAAGAGAAACAGCGGTTAACAAATGAACTGCCAATCAGGGCTGGATGCATCATATGTATCAAAGCATAATTTAATGTCAGTTCAAAGAAATGGGACAAAGAAGGAAGAGAAATATCAAGACAAAGCAAACTTTAAAAGGAAAATAGAGATAAGAGATGAGGTCAAATTTCTGGTATGGATACACAGATCTGATATTTGGATCAGAAATTGGACTGACAGCGATTCGAAAAGCTACATTTCCGCCTTCAGTTCATGCAGTGTTTACTCCACCCATCATCACTTCACACCGACTAGTAGGGACGCTAACACTGCTTCAGTAACACTGATAGTGTTCCCCTGTGTGCTTTTCTATCCGGGTATGATTTTAGTACATTGGCAGCGTGTTTGTGGTCATTGCCATGCTGAAAACGAAGCTGCTGTCAATAAGATGCTTTCTCATGATTGTTCTCATGACTCATAGGTCAGTTTTCAAAATGCCTCTGAAAATGGTTAAGTACAAGGACTGAAAGAAACACTTTCAGAAAGTCTGGAGAACTGCTGTGCATGATGCTTTAGAAATTATAACAAAGCCTGGCTACTTGGAACAAACATGCAAAGAAATAAGGGATGGCTCAAGACAAGGAAGTGACAGCATGGAGGTTTGGAGGTATTTCAAATTTGTTATGCTAATTGTGTTCTGTTTGTTTGGAGTAGTTTGTGATTTAACTGCAAACTGGGTTCAGGTGAGCTGACGTGACTAAAAATGTCTTATTACGTTACATTGGGTGTAACACTTGTTAATGGTAAACAGCCTGTATTTTTCTATAGCGCTTTTTCTAGTCCCTAAGGACCCCAAAGCACTTTACACAACAAGTCATCCACCCATTCACACACTGGTGATGGCAAGCTACATTGTAGCCACAGCCACCCTGGGGCGCACTGACAGAGGCGAGGCTGCTGGACACTGGCGCCACCGGGCCCTCTGACCACCACCAGTAGGCAACGGGTGAAGTGTCTTGCCCAAGGACACAACGACCGAGACTGTCCAAGCCGGGGCTCGAACCGGCAACCTTCCGATTACAAGGCGAACTCCCAACTCTTGAGCCACGATCGCCACAGCACTTACACTTTATTATACTTATGCTTCCTTACAGCATCAACTAAATCATTGCTTCCTTCACTTCACCTGTGAGTAGTCGGATCTATTTTGTGTATGCGGAAGTAAACAAACACTGATTGCAGAGAAAAGAGGAACCGCTGCAGCAGTAAATGGGAGCAAAGCAAAAACCTGAGTTGGAGCGAAAGGAGTGCAAATGAAAAAAGGCGAATAAGCCAAATACAATTTTTGATTCGAGGTGTGTTTCATGTATTGTTTTACTAATAAAATCAGTACATATATTCTTGGATGTAATAATTTTGTTTTACAACGCTGCGTAATATCAGCAAAGATCCAAACTGTTGGTCATTTTATATTTCATCTTAAACATAAAGCACTGCTTTAGCTGCGCCTCCTCTCACACACCCACAGCGCTGGTTGCTGTCGTCATGATATAGCTTTGTTATATTTATCTTTTAATGAATATCTAGCTAAAAAAAATAGATGATATTGATTAATATTCCAGTATCAACACTAACAGAGACACACGCGACATAATGGAGCACAGTTCAGAGTTTTCAAGTATAATCTTACAAGCATCAATTATTCATGTGGACTCCTGAAGCAGCACTATAGTATAAGGATGATATAAACTCTCCCTCCAGATGAGACGCCTGAGAGTGCAGCAGAGGAAGGAGGGACGAACAGAGCGAGCGAACTCAAAAACCATAAAGGGCAGATGGAGGGAGAGACGGCTCCTCGCCAACTTCAGCTGACTGACTAACTGTCTGGAGCGAGATGACTGACACGCCGACCTGAGACGAGGACAAACCGACTAACGCCGGAATTGATTAAGGGATTGACGGCAAAGGTGCTCGGAGCAGCTCGCGAGGCTTTGATATGATACCCGCCCACCTCACTCAACCCCTATTGGCCTAGTTTAAGCACTTTCACTCGTCTGCTGTCCGTCCCTCCATCCTTTCACCTCCCTCCCACGTTCTACTTGACCGTATCTCTCTCTCTCTCTTGCCTGCTGTCTGATTCCCTCTTCCCTGCGCATTATTTATAGAGCTTTTCATTAACGAAGATGCAGAGGGGCCAGGTGAGCGACCGAAGGAAAGGAAAAGAGAGAAATCAGCGAGATCCAGAAATGATTCGAGGAGAGGTGAAAAAGACAGCTGGAGCGATGACGCCGGACATGAAAAAGAAGATGTCTGTGTTCTCTGCGTGTTTACATCTGAGTGAGTGGGAGGGCATGCGTCCTCTTGAGCTTATCAGCATATAGCTGGTGTAGGTGTAACAGTCGGAGGGAATAGATGTTCACTTTGGTTTCGTGGGCAGACATACCCAGGGCGATGGGGGTGTAGCTTCTCATAAACTTGCTTCTGAGCGGTGTATTGTGCGCGTCTCTTGTACATGACTGCCGCTAACGAGGCAGATGGAAGGTACAAAGAAGAACAAAAAACGCTAAAACAAAGCGACGCTGACAGCTAGTAAGACAGGAAATGACAGAGAGGAAGGACGAGATCGAAAGAGGGATAAAGGGACGGGCGCAGAGATGACAGAACAACTTCTTTAGCCGAGACTAATTGCTGGAGGTTCGTCAGCGCTAATTACAGGTCCCTGTGTTAATAGTCAACTGCACACCACTCTCCAGGAAGGACCCGAGAAGCGGGAGGGATGGATCGAGGGAGGGCTGATAAGAGGCATGAGGAAAGAAAAAAGGAGAGGAGGAGGGCGGGCAAAGGAAACGAAAAGAGAGGCAAACTGAGGAGGACCTCAGTGAGAGGCATAAAAGATTTTTTTAAAAAAGGAGAAAAAAAAGAGGAGCAGGAGAGAGGGGGAGAGATTAGAGAGCGGGATGGAGGAGAAGAGGAGAAACAAGAGGAAAAAGACAAGCAGAGAGGGAGCAAGAGAGAGAGAGATGCCCTCTTTGAATCTGGACTTCTCTGGCAGCACTCTGTTTCCATGGCAACAATTAAAATAAGCCTTCATGCGCACAGACACAGTTGATGGACACAGAGATACACACACGCACACTCACACATTTTGTAATAAGCATTGATCATATAAGTGCAGCAGAAGTCCAGAGCACTGCTGCGCGTCCTTAAAGTGGGTGTAGTTCACACACCAACTTATTACCATTAACATGGAGACCTTTGATACAGCCGGCATGTGAACAAACACACACACACACACACACATACAATTACTTTTTTTTATAATGTTCCTCTCCCTTTCTCTCCGCATCACATATATATTACCCTGCAGCCACACACACACACACACACACACACACCCCTGGGGTACAGATTATATTAGCCAACGCGCCGTGTAACTCCAACGATCACTCAGAAAGATGAGGCCATTAAAAAGTGCCACAGCGAGCCCAAGCTTGTTTCACAAAGAAACACAAAATGAAACTGTAGATTACACGGACGAGGCTCCGCCACCAAATGACCCCAATTCGCCGTCGCCCGGCCCTCACATCTCACCCATCATTTGCTCCATTAGCCACACGAGTGCACATCGCTGCCGTATCAGTTACACACGGATGGATCGTGGATAGCCTCCACCAGCTCAAGGCCACATAGGTTCCACCCCACTCCGACCCCAACCACACACACACACACAAAGGGAAGAACAGTTTTAGAGGGAACCACCTATAAACACTCATCTTTCTTTGCAAATGAATACCTATCTGTCCTATCTCCTATATGTGAGTGTTGGACCAAAACTTCAGGGACACCACACGTTTATACAGGAGTAACTTTAAGTGTTTAAGTGTGCCCTCCTTCTTTGGCTCTAATGAGAACTTAATTTACAAAATGGACATCATGTTTTATTCAATAAGATGTGAAACTAGCATTAGAGACCATAAACCCATTTCAAATAGTGAGATGAGGTTGTAGATCAAGGAGGCTAAAGGATCATTTTCTCACAGACTTTTATGTAATTGGTCTTTTTGCAATCATTACCGGCTGATCATTACAAAGAATGCAGACTTAAGGAGCTCCTGTTTGGGCTTTACACCATGTTCATCATCTTATATATACATTTATGGTGGGCACTTATGCCGTTCATCATACAGCAGCATAAACACACATATACTTTATTTTGTGTGTGTGCAGGTCAAGATGCTGAGGAGCCAAATATCTTCTGAGTATGCTGGAGCCCATTAACCGATTAATGGGTTAATTAACAGGAAATATATCAGCCTCTTTTATGATACTAAATTAAACTGTTATGGAAATTTTAAAATAGCCAAAGCTTAAAATAAGGTCCAGCAAATTTGTCTCTCAGGGACTATGTAAAAGCAAACCATCCACTATCCTAATGACTAGAGTTGCAATGCTGGTGTAATTTGCACAACATATTCTTATAGAGTATGAATCTATGTTTACGGTAAAATGCACAGGATCAAGGACAGGACATTTCTTATAGTCACTATTGCCTCAATCTCCATTGCTGTAATGCCACAAGACATTAGGGGCCTAGAGAACAGTTATAACAGTTCTTACGGTAAATGTTCAATCACTGATCGGTTCCTGGAGTTTGCTGGCTGCCCTCACAAAGAGGCTGCTGTACCAAAAACCTCAGTGTGTTTGACTTTTTCACTTGCCGATTGGCGCGGTTGCCTGTAGTATGCTTGAAAAAATGCTGAATTTGTCTATAAGCACTTTCTAGCTAACCCCGATCACTAGCAAAACTTATAAAAAGAAATGGAGAACCTTTGAAGTAAAAGTGGTGCCTTAAAAACAATTTATTTCAAAAAGCAAAACTT
This sequence comes from Haplochromis burtoni, assembly GCF_018398535.1. Taxonomy (NCBI): domain Eukaryota; kingdom Metazoa; phylum Chordata; class Actinopteri; order Cichliformes; family Cichlidae; genus Haplochromis; species Haplochromis burtoni. The sequence continues at coordinate 395,878 of NW_024582406.1, read as the reverse complement.
TTACTTTGAAGGCAAACTGTCTCGTTTTTCACTCCGTTTTTCCGAGCAATAGCCAGCTACCTCCAGGTTGCGTTTTTTAGGTTGTTTTTCAGATCTGGTTTGGAACTATGGATGAATGTTAGCCTGTTGCTAACTCAGGCACATGCACAGCAATATTTATTAACTCTTTTTTACCACTGGTATGTCAGGAGGCCCATTTTAGAGGCACTCTTTAGATGACTGTAACTCTGTTACAGTTTGTGCTAGAGACAAAATCCAAATGGTTTCGGAAAGAAGGGAAGACAAGCTTTACAGGGATGTATCAGAGCAGCATAAGACACTCCCACTGTCTGAAAGAATTAGCCTGAACACAAACAGAAAAATAGATTTCACCATGTGTGCTTCACATTACCATCATTCCTCAAACATTTTGGGATAGAGAGAAAATTCAAAAGGCTCCTGAAATTATAATATAGTTCCAGGCAGCCTGTTTGATCCTTGGATGATAATAGGTTAATGTGCACTGTCCCTGTTAAAAATAAAAAATAAAAAAACAATAAAATAAAATCAACCAGTTAGGGAATACACATTTTTCCCCAAGTGATTTGGTGTTGCCAGGGCGCCACTGACCGGTCTCTAGGAATGTGTGACTGGGGCCTCACTCAATTAGGCAGGAGGACACTGTTTCCAGTAGTTATGCATCCCAACCAAAAAAAGCCTGCTGTTACTAAGTGTGCCCAAATGGCCAATAAACCAGGAAGAGTAGGCCAACACGGTGTCACAGTCTGCAGATTATGCAGACTGCACAGAGCGTAATGATGAGGACCCAAAACGCAGACACAGAAAGCAGGCAGGACATAACAGAAAGTACACAAGGCAAAAACACAAAGCCCCAGAGGAGAAGCACAGTCTGCAACATAAAGTCCAAAAAGGAACCACAAAGTATAAGCACAGGAACACTGATCAAGAAACCACACAGGACATGAAAACAGACACTGAGAAAGACTAAGGAGAAGACCACTATATATACAAAAAAGCGCAACGAGGAGAGCTGGACACAGCTGGGGAAAACAAGACAGCTAAACTGAATCAGAAAATGAGTCGGGGTGGGGGGTAAAACTAAAAACAAGGCACAAGGGACAAAATGACTATCAACATAAAGCATGAAAACACCTAAAACAGAGACAGCGACTTAACAAGAAGACACGGGGAGCACAGGGGAGGAAGGATAAACTGAAAACAGGAACAACAAGACTGCAAAACTAAGAAAGCCTGAGAATGTAAAACTAGATCAAATCACCCAGGAAATAAAAATCAAGCAGAAAATAAAGCCCATAACTCAAAACGCTGCGCCAAAGACATACGGCTCGTACTGCTGCAGGAATTTGAAAGAGGAAGGGACGCAGATATTGTAGTGCCATAATTGGCTTCCCTGTTCATCTTTTTGCTGTTATTTTGGGGGCTTTGCTACCTATAAATCACATGCTTCTAACTAACAAAGAGTCCACAGGGTAAATGTTACAGGGAAGGTCATGAAGCTGTCCACTATGAAAAAAAACCCCCAAACACACACAAAATATGCAATCAGGAAAATTGTCTTTCATGTCAATCAGAAAAGACAGTTTCTATTTAATATATCTGACTGAACAGCAATCTGTTCCAATCACAAGATATTCTCCTTTTGCAGCAATAAATCCACACAGGACGGGAAACACTGCTGCCAAGAAACGGTTTGTGTGCTTGCGGGTAGTATAATTGTGTGTATAGCTGATGAATTTAGTTTGAAAGGTTGCGAACAGCACTCGCAGTGGCCTGCTCTCTCCCTAATGCGTTTTTAGAACTGACATTTATGTCTTTTGTCCAAATGAAAGCCAGCAGGAAGAATGTCTCCTCGCCGCTAAGCTTTACTGAAGAGACACCTTTTGATTTGAACTTGATCCGCCGGCACCTGACAATATTAGGAACATCTTTCGATTGTTGGCAGCGTTTTGAGGAGGCGAGCCCCTGCCGCCCCGGGGGACGTGACCGGGCCACATAGCGGGTCACCGCGCAGCATACTGATGAGAGGAGAAATCAGCTGGACGCCAGCATCGCTGCCAAACCTACAATACGTGAGCATGTGATAGAAATGGTTGTCTAATGTGTGAACTCATTATAAACCTGCTCTGATAAATATTCATGCAGACTGTCTGTGCAGCCCACTGTGGAGGTGGAAGGTGCTGTGTGTGTGTGTGTGTGTGTGTGTGTGTGTGTGTGTGTGTGTGGGTGTGTGTGTGTGTGTGTGTGTGTGTGTGTTTGGGCCTGTGTCTGAACATGATGTTCTGATGCAGCCACTCACCAGCCCCCTCAGCAAAGCAGACCGGCCAGGCTTTGCAGTCACATGTTCACTAGGATTCAGGACCAATCTACTGACATAATGGTCTCTATTTCCAGAAAAAGGGGACACTGAAGCACCCATCGTGCCCTTCCTCCTCAATTCCCTCCTTATCTTTCTTCCATTTTAACTCGGTGTAACCCTTTCGTTCTCTCGCTTTATAGTTTTGTCTCTGAACAATGCTTCCTCTCAGTTCTCCCACTTATCTCTCTCTTGTGCTCGCACTCTCTCATCACGCTCTTCTCATTATGTGGTAAGTGTCAGGTTTGTCGATGGCGTTATTTGCATGAAAACTGGAGGACAAAGGCGCTCGGTCATTTTTCACAATTATTGCCCAGTTTTGATATTTGGAAAGACATGCAGACGATGGCATTCAAATGTCTATGGCGCATGTACATTATCTTAACCGCCAAGTCAGGCGCGCTGCGAAGGCCTCATTTCTCCTTTTAATTGAAATAAGAATGTCACGAGGAGAGGCTCGTACGTCAGGAGCTGCAGCGCTGAGGATAAGCACCGGGAGTTTGAGAAATAGCCCGCTTTTGCACACTGGAGGCTACTAACGAGTGTAATTCGTTTGTCAGTCCGAGCTTGTGATTTCATTACAGCACACAAATGTTCTGCAAGGGGAAAAGACTATTTTTAACAGCTGTAATCGAAGGCTGTTGAGTTGTTTGGCATCACATTGCGCGTTCTTTGTGATCCAAGGCTAAACCCTCAGGCAGCACCTTGCTGACAGGTGATGAAAGAAAACGTTACCTGGACAACCTCTTTGACCACACAGCAGCGAGACACGGGGGCGGTTGATCACACACACACAACTGGTGACACTGTGGTGGGTGGGAGGAACGGAGCAGACTACTCAGGCCTTAAGCTGAAATCCTTGTTACCTTCAAGTCTTTATTTAAAAATAGTTTATAAGTTTATTTCTATTTTTACAGGTTTGAGATTAGGTGTTGTTGAGGAAAGTAGTCTATGATTACGCCTCTGCATGCATTTTATACTGTATTTATAATTGGAGTGTATGTGTATGTAAGTTTAGTTCTGTACGGCTTCTGCTGTTGTCGATGCTTTTGCTGTGAAGGTAGGTAGGCAGGTAGAGTACTGGGCAACCTAACTGACATCCCCTCTGCAGAAATCCCACTTAGAGAGCCGCACTGTGTTATTTTACGCCATTTTTGTCTGGACAAGATGTGGTTTGACATTAAAAGTGAATCTCTCTGTCTGACTTTCTTTGCAGCTGCTGCAGAACTGGTGAGAAGGTCCTGCTCAAGGTTAATACTCCATTTTCAGAGTAATGAGGTTCAGGTAGCCTCTGGTGCAAACTACTAATAATAAATAGTTGTTATTCCTTCATTTATTTATACAGATATGTTGGCAGTGTGTTTATGTTCAGTTAGAACAGTTGTTATAATTAGAGCAGGAGTGATATGATGAGTTTTAACATATCAGTCATTGTTAAGTACAGAAGAGAAGAGAGAAACACCCTTCAAACCGCTTTTCAGTGTTGCGCTTGCATAGTTTGTCCACCAGGGGGCTCTCTGCAACTTTCCTGCTGACAACAGGTGTTTAGAGCACTACAAACATACAGCTGATCAGAGCAGAGTTAGGCAAAGCCTAAACGAGCAATCCACCACTTGTTGTGACAATAAAGCAATATTATTTTTAAGATTGATTGTCATATTAACTTAGTAAGGACAACTACACTTAACAAATGTTACATAAATGTGTTTATTTTTCATGTGTCTGAAAGAAATGGGTTTTTTAAAATTACCAAATATCTGTATTGCATCAGTTTTTAAAATCCTATATCAATCGTGCTTCAGCGATAGATAGATAGATAGATAGATAGATAGATAGATAGATAGATAGATAGATAGATAGATAGATAGATAGATAGATAGATAGATAGATAGAT
>NW_024582406.1:254418-391590 GCF_018398535.1 Haplochromis burtoni | reverse complement strand
TAGATAGATAGATAGATAGATAGATAGATAGATAGATAGATAGATAGATAGATAGATAGATAGATAGATAGATAGATAGATAGATAGATAGAAATATATTATTGAATGACAAGCTACAGTATAAGCTATAGGAAGATCCTAATAAAGCATTATTAAATGCATTATGATTTTAAAAATTTGCAGTAAATTGCTTAAGAATGGATCCAATATGACGACTTAAAATGGAACTATAGCTGTTCCGGTTAAGTGATCATAGGTACTGCACTGAATGCAATGCAAAGTTAGCCCTTTAGCAAATCATGCAGTTTTTCCTCCAGTTACAAGACTGCTTGAATTAACTTAATGAATTGATAATAGTTTGAGGATATAAATTCCAGCCACCCAAAGTTATGTGTGATTGGTCACAAAAAGCAGAAGAAAACCCTGTAAATACTGAACCAAAGAACTGTTTAAAAGCCCAAGTTAACACTGGATATATACAACTATCCATCATAATTCCAAACTTCAAAGCACAGAAGCGTGTCACCTAGTTAATTATCCTGTCTGTGGATTAAGTATTATGAATTTAGAATCCACTCCGAGCTTCTGTGCTTCTGTTCTCCACTGGATTATGCTTTGTATCCAAAATACAAGGAACCTTTTACTTTATTTATCTGGCTTGATAATATTAGACACATGCTCTTCATTTATGCATTGTTCATTCTAGCTTTATAAAGGTGTCCTGCTGAATCAGTCAATCAGGTGACTGTTGCACACTATCCATACATCTATCCACCGCTGCTTGTCCGGGTTTGAAGACAAAGACGGTTTGTGGAAACACAAGTCCAGGAAGCATCCTAAACATTTGCCGTTTGGCGTAAAAAAGAATAGTGGCCCTACTCTGAGCCCCTCCCAAACAACTGAGGTCCTCACTCCATCTCTTTGGCTGAGCCCAGACAGCATTCAGAAGAAGCTCATTTTTGCTACGACCTCATTCTTTCGTTCATTACCCACAGCTCGTGGAAACAGGTGAGGGTGGGAAAGCAGATCATCCGGTAAATTGACAACTTCACTTTCGCATTCAGCTTTCTCTTCACCACAGCAGGCTGGTCTGTCAGTCTCCCGCTTTGTCCTTTCCTCACTAGTGAACAAGACACTGAGATACTTGGGACAGCAGCTCATTCCTAACTTGGGGTGCGCATTATACCCTTTACTGATTGAGAACCATGGATAGCCAGAACCTCCTAGGTGGTAATTCTCATGTCAGCAGCTACAAACTGCCCCACTTCAGCCTGGTTGTTCCTCATTGAAGCCAACAGAACCATATCATCTGCAAAAAGCAGAGACAAGATCCTGACACCATCAGACCCAACAACCTGCACAGCTTGGTGGGGTGCTGGAAAACAATTATGAACAAAATCGTTGACAAATTCAAAGGCTAACCTTTGTCGACGAGACCACCACCACTGGGATTGCATCCAAACCAAGTTCTCATTAAAGTTGTACCGTCAGGATCGGTACCCTCTCAAATTAAATGTGGCTTTGTTGACCCTTGAAAATATTTAAATATTGTGCACTATAGTCAGAATTCTAGTTCTGGACTAATATACAGTAGAGGGACTATGATATAGCCAAAACAGGCATGTAGTTTACATGAGGTGTAGTCCAAAATTATTATTTTTTAAGTTATGAAGCTTGTTTGGCTGAATAGAAAAGTTAATTATACAATTACAGTTGTGATAACACAAGCGCCACCACTTGAAATTGCTGCCTTTTTTTAAATATCTCAACAGAACTGTTCTTCACTGATTTAAACCTCAAAAGTGCTTTATTCTAAAACGCATAGTCTCTACTAAACTTTAGATTTACCTTATTTTGCTAACGTGTTTTTTGTTCTCCTAATGCAAGTGAAATCTCTGACTGACTGTAACTTGAAAACGAACAACTGCAAGAGTTACCCACAGATCTTTTGGGGGATTCTTGGAGACTTCACTTTGCATTGATCAGCTGGGCTGCTAATGAAGCTAATGAGATGAACATTCCTGTCATTTGTTTTCAAATTTGTGCAGCTTTAAGATGTGCACTTTGATTGAATATTTCACCATTACTAAGAACCCTGTTTCCACAGGATGTGCTTATTTTTTCATATGACTGTAAGTGCAGGAGCAAAACTTTGCCACTTCAGGATAGAAATGATGCAACTGATACCAAATATTGCCTATAACGAAGTAACCACAGTGCAGATGTGCTTTCTATTTTCTCAGCAGCTGCTTCTGGCAGTTTGCAGGCCACAGGGTTGCAGAGTGAGTCCACAAACCATTCAAGGAAGCTCCCACAGGAGGCAGTCCAGTGGGGGAAAGAGTATTGCAACACCAGGGCCCCGTACTCCCTTGGCTAATTTACTGGGCAGAGACAGTCACAATGTGAAGCATTTCCTCATCGTTTTGTGAAATGTGGCAGCTGTTGAACGGGTACAAGCGCCAGCAGCTGTTTGATGATGTGCTGGTACTTCAGCTGAGGGAGTCAGATGCAGGGATAATGCATGATCAGCTTGCTCATCCACACATCTCCCATCAAGCCAAGGGTCACACTGGAGTGAAAGCAGTTTTGCCTATAGTCTCGGGTGGTGTGTGTATGCATGCTTGTGCAGATTGTGTCATTGTAGGCATGTTTCATGTTTGCAGCTAAACATCTTCCAACTACTATCAGCTGTTTATTTTTGCATATCAAGTCTCTTATAGACATTGAGACACTTAAATACGTCAGACTGACAAATGTGTTTTGACAACACTCAGGGAGATAAGCGCTTGGTCTCCGGGATCTCTCCCTGGGACATGTTTCTATTTACACCTCCTCCACCGCGCACAAGAGACGCTTAATCTTCCCCGTGATTTGTGGCTTCATCTCCAAAATCCCTTTTCTCCACTTGTTCTTTTTCCTCTTCCTTCCTTACTTGTCTCTTACTTCCCCTCTGCTTCCTTTCATCTATTCGCCTTCTCTCCCCTCTGACGCCGTACATCAGCATTAGCGCTTCAGCCCATGTGTCATTGTGAAAGACCTTTACAGCAACATTCATATGGGTGCAGTTACGCAGCAGACTGCATTGTTGTGGAAACGCAATGCTAAGGATAGGAAGAGCGCGATGCATTGACCTCCCCGTGCCAATAACAGCGCTGTAATCACTTTAAATGTGTTTTATTGTCAGCTTTTCACAGATTAGAGCCACCAATAATCTGTCCTCCTCCGTCCATCTCATTCCAAGCTGTTATTTTTGGCACTGAGATTCTGCCTTTTTGGATTAGTAGGAGTGCAAGTTTTTTTTCTTCTTCTATGAGAGTCCTTATGTGTAGTGAGGAATAACAATATTGGACAGAATGATATCTACATGCTCCCCTATATTGTGGGGATAAATAACCTCAGGTGGATGTTTTGCTGGAACCATTTCTTTTCTTTTCTTTTTTTTTAAAGGGACATAATGTGTCTGCACGCTCTGAATCTGCCTCCTCAACTGGAAATAAAAATCTCATGGGAACAGTTGGATAGACAAAAAGCCAAGCCCTGAAATATGCTTATGCAAGAACATAGCCTAATCCACTACTGTACTATGTCTAACGAGTCTGCCGATACAAGACACACTACTAACACTGCAAAAAGTAGAGGACGATAAATAGTGTGCATAGAGGTAAAATGTTGCGTTGAGGAACTTTAGCACACTTTTATTTTAGTTGTTTACAAAAGGAAACCTGATAATTGGTTAGCTGACCTCACAAAAAAACAAAGAATAGCAAAGAGGTTATGTAAAAAAATCATCCACGTATAATCCTTTATAGACCTGTCTAATTCATACCACCTAGGCTAACACACTCTAGGAGAGCTATATTTCCCTGCTCTCCCCTCAGGCTGAATATTGACTGATGACTTTCATTTTCGGCTATCAATTCATGTTGCTAATTTTACACATTTCAATTAATTCCAGGTGTTCTTGCGCAGGAGTTGCTATGATTAGAAGCTCCACGAGTGTTAGGTTTTCTCTATCTCGGGGCTTTCTGCTGTTTTTCCAGCAAGAGCTCCAAATGCACAAATGCACATACATACAGATCTCATCTCCGGCATTTTTTTTTAGGTGGGGGTGATGTTTTTTCGCATGATCATCACAATTTACTTGCAGGCCTAAGGCTGTCATGGCTGTCTCTCTTGCAGCCTTCCCAGGCTGCTTGTGCCGAGCGCCTCTCTCTCTCTGCTGCAGGATGATGATGAGACTCCCCACAGGGATAATGACATCTAAGAGCGCCTCTCCAATGGATGTCCCCTGGATTTAATCGCACCCAAAGCTCAGCCCGGGAGAGACATGCACCCAAGAGACAGCAGCAAAAACATTACAGACACGCAGAGACAGGCAGCTTTGCCAGTTCGACAGGCAGCAGCCGCTGAGATGCACAAAGACGCAGAGTCGGTCAGACTGGCCAGCTCATCGGCAGACATCCAGCAGGAATGGAAGCAGACAGGAACAAACACACTGCCACAGGTGAACACCTAAGCAGAGTGGGTGGCACCACAGTGAAACTGCTCTCTGCAAAGCTAAGACAGCTTTTTTAATCCAAAGAAGAGTATGACAAGATGTCTACTGATGCAGCGATCAGCCACAACATTACAACCACCTGCCTAATATTGCATTTATCTGCCCTGTGCCGCCGAAGCAGCTCTGATTCACCGAGACATGCATATAGCTCGACATCTTGAGCTCTCTGGAGATGTTCCTGAAAGGTTTAGCAGTGTGGTGGGGTGTACTATCCTGCTAGGACAGGGCTGCCCAATCCCAGTCCTCGAGAGCTACTATCCTGCAGCTTTTAGATGCATCCCTACTCCAACACAGCTGAATCAAATGAATGGCTTGTTATCAGGCCTTTGCCAAACACGATGGCATGCTGAAGAGGTAATCAAACCATTTGATTCAGCTGTGTTGGAGTGGGGATGCATCTAAAAGCTGCAGGACGGTAGCTCTCGAGGACCGGGATTGGGCACCCCTGTGCTAGGAGGTTGCTGCCAATGGGGAGTGCCATTTAAGACAAATAGATTATTGATCTTATTCCTTCATCAGTTTTAATGTAGCTGATCGGTGTGAAACTGCCTTGGTGAAACTCCTTTCAGGTGATGCAAAGCTATCCAGTGTGTAAAATCAGCTTTTAAAAGAACCTGTTACTACTGGTTGTGGTCAGAGGGCCCGGTGGCGCCAGTGTCCGGCAGCCTCGCCTCTGTCAGTGCGCCCCAGGGTGGCTGTGGCTACAATGTAGCTTGCCATCACCAGTGTGTGAATGTGTGTGTGAATGGGTGGATGACTGGTTGTGTAAAGCGCTTTGGGGTCCTTAGGGACTAGTAAAGCGCTATATAAATATAGGCCATTTACCATTTACCATAGTAGAGAAATTCTTCTCCGCTCGCTCCCGTCCCATCTTCACTCACAAAAAAGCCTTCCAGCTAGCAGAGATTCGGCATCTTGCTCAAGGACACCTCTGCAGGTCAGACAGTCATCACAGTTCCTACTGTGCAAACCTTCTGCTCTCCTTAAATTGCTCATCAGCGGTGAAATCCAGTGCACATCATTAGAGATCTTTGATACAGGCATAAAAAACAGGCGGCAACAATCTGTTTCCTAATTACTGTAATTAGAAGGTGTTTTATCTTTTTTAATAGGGATACAACAAGTAAAGTGTAATTGTTCTGTTTGTTTAACACCTTAACTGCTTGCAATTACACAGAGGGTAAAAAACAAAAAAAATCGTCAGAACATTTGCATCTGAAATGCCGTCGTATGATACAAACCCAACACTTGAACCAACTTTTCAAAAAGCTCTCTGATGCACCAACAGCTTACTTATGAATATTCATTGATGCAAATATATCCACATGGTGGGTAGACTACGGGGAGCGGGTGTAAGAGATGATCTGACTCTAGCTCAGGTCAGGAGACCTCCTGAGCCTCTCTTCGCCTGTCGCCATGGCTACCAGGAGGACTCCATTTGCAGTGGCATAGTCAATCGCTCCAGTACCTTCGATTAGCAACCCATTATCATTCATGAGTTTGTTTGTGCAAAGCTGTAAGATGGAATTCCAGTTAGTCCTTCCTCCCTGCACTCGCCTGCTGATATAAAGTTAAGGGTAGCAGAGGTGGCAGCGCCACAGCGGCACCCCCCTGCACCGCACTCCACTGAGCTAATTTCCACTCCGCCGAGGCCTGGCTCATGCCCATATCTCCCTAAGACGATGTCAGTTGTACTTGCAAGACACGCAAAGGTCATAAATTAGCAATAAAGTCCCTTTGAATGAGAGATACTGTTCAGCTTCAACCTGATGTTACTCCAAAGAGAAGCTTTTAAGACTCACTCTTCTGCATATAAATGTATTCATAGAGTTGGGTTTGCTCTGTTTCTGACAGTACAGCACGGCCATTGTCCCCAGTCTTTGCCGCTATTCTTTGTACATCTTCCAGCTAAAAACCAGGAGCTACTTTCCCTGCAGAGCTGATTTGAATTGCGTGACCTGGGCTGAATGCTCTCGCTTCTCTTTAATGGAAGCATCCAACTCAACAGCTACTAACCTCACTTGATGCGGCACAGCTAAAAGAGTGGCATCATACAATAAACAAGGCCCACTGGCCTAGTAGTCCTCCTGGCTGTTTCTGTGATATAATAGCGTTGACCCCAGTGGCGCCAGAGCCTCCATATTGAGTTTTTATGTTTATGCAACCAGTAAGCTCCTCAACTATTTCACAATGCTGTCACAGTCTTCAGTGGCTGCGCGTGGCCGTGGCTTTTGCTGTGTGGACACTCTCAATTTCTGGTGGAAAATTGAGTCGCATGCAACAAGAGGCAAAGTGAGAGCGAGAAGCAGACCGAATGAGACAAAGAGACGGAGAGGAGTCAGAGGGGGAGAGCAAATGAGCCCTGTATATTTTATTCAGTGGCAGCAGAGTACAATTCATAATCAGGGCCGACTGATTCACCGTTTTAATTAAAAAGTAGCCTTATAGTGCCGGTGGTAACATTTTGATTTATGGAGACCCGACCACAGGCTCCCATCCACCAGGGGAGAGCGAGTTCAAGAGGAAGACGGGTGGGAAGAGGAGAGGAGAGGAGGGAGTGCTAACACTCATGAGGAGGTGAAGTGTCTCATTTCTCACAGCAAGGTGGATGGCACTGTGGGCACATAACTCAGTACAAGTGTGACAGAGTGCAGGCGCATGACAAGCTATACAGGTCTGTCTCTGCGCATGCGAGGCTCATCGATATATTGATACAGCTAATATTAGCACCAGATTTGCAATTCCATGACAGCATCACATCCTTTTTGTTTTGACTGTCAAAGAAACAGTTACATATAGTTTATGCTGACTCAGACTTTTCACAAGTGCACGGCCACGGTCTTTAGGAGCTCAGAGTTTAGACGCATAGGGCGATGCTGCAACAACTTTTCTGACAGGAATTTTCCTAAAAACTCCTTAAACTTCCCCTTCCTTCTTGTTTAAACTTCTTGAATGGTGACGTCACATTTGGTGCATGATACAACCAACGCCCATGAAACAGGCTGCGGAAATAAACCTCTGTGGACGGCTGGATCTCTTGAGTGGGGTTTTGGGGCCTGTAGGTGTCTGTAATCCATAGCCAAGGGTTCTGCAAAATAATTTATAATTTAAATATATAATTGAATTATTTACTATTATAAATTATAAAATTGTGCTGGAATATTTATATGTTGGTGCAGATAAACAAAACAAGAACTCCTGAGTCCCTCGCCAGCGCCCCCATTATCTTTGGGACAACAGAAACTCTGATATGATTGTACCACATCCGAAGTATTTGGTTGTGGAAAAGGTTGTAATTTGCAACAAATGAAAAATATAATGGTTCTATAACCATGTTCAAGGAATTCACTCATTTCCCAACATTTTGGACCAGCGGACATCCCAGGAATCTACTGCATGGATAAATTCCATCTTCCACTTACCCAGTTCAGCGTTGCAGAGGATGTACAGCCTATCCCAGCAGTCTTAGGGCATAAGAGAGGTAGACTAAAGGTATCCACCGACTTCACATCACTAATGCCTATGTAGCAGTGATTGCTGTAAGTCAAAGAATTTCACTGGCAATCCCTCATCTCTTGTTGTCACTTCGCTGTTAATCTCTTCCTGTGTGTCTAACCCCCTTTAGAGTGCAAATGGTAAAAAGCCTATGCTTGATCAACTCTGTCAGGATTATGAGGGGGGAAACTTAGAAAACTTACTTTATTATAAGTGATCTCTAGCTACAAAAAGTTTGGAAACTAAACAGCTAATCAAATGGAGCTTATTTTTACTAACATTTAGGAGTGGGTTCAGGAGAAGAGAATACAAGAGATGGAAAAACCCTGATTAGCCAGAAAACCACTTCATATACCAATGAAAAAGCACTGTGCGCTTTTAAGCTTCTGAACTTTAAGTGAACATCAGAAACATAATGAACTACGTGCATTGTTTGGGGCAGAAAGGGGACTAAAAGGTTCTCATTTTATGTACAAAAAACAGCCAAAGCAGAAACACTCGCATGCTTCTATCACAGTTAAACCTTTCATTTCACCATAACGTTCCTGCTTTCAAATATTAGCATCAGCATCGGACTTAAAGACTGCAGCGTCAGTCCGAGTCCAGCTCGTACGTTAACAGTTACCCTTCATGATTCATGCCTTTGACCTGACACAGAAAACTTTAAGAAAAAAAAAAGGAATAGCATAAATGAGTATCAGAAGATAGATAGGAGATGGTATAGATATTGGCTGCAGAACAAAAAAGCCTTTTGGAAAACAGCCAGCACTGCAAATTTAAGCAGGGCTGATGGAATTTGCTTTGGTCTGACAGTAATGTTACGTTTATGTCAGGCCCTCCATTTAAATCACCACATAACAGAATCCCTCGATACAGACAGATTTTAATTAAAAAAAAAAAAAGAGAGAGAGAGAAAGGAGAGATAAATGCAGAGACAGCATGACAGAAAAAAGAGAGAGAGAGAGAGAGAGATGGAGCATTAGATGAGAAAAATGATGCGGAGAGAGCAGAGGAGTTCTGAAGTGAGATAGAACAGTGAGTGACAGAAAAGGGGAAAGAAAGCGATTACATGAGTGAGATAAGTGGAAAGTAAGAGCTCATTCTGCAGTGAAGTGAAAACAGAAAAGCACAGTGTGTCTCTACATTAGTTATTCCTGCATTTTATATTTTTTTCTGTCCCAGTGCCTAAATGTTCTAGGGCTTCACCGTATGCATGTGTTGTTGCTTCCTTCTGTGCCTCTCTGTTCTTTTGTCACTCTTGCTGATTGACTGTTTTAAAGTTCTGGCTCACATCCAAACACCGCAGTGAAAGTGCACACACACACACACACATACAAAAAAAAAAAACACTATCATGAGCATTGACCCAACTCACACAGGTAAACGCAAGCACACCCAAGATGGCTGCATCACTTTAAACGATGCATATGCATACTTTGAAATAATCCATTTATATGCAGGCTCTCTGTTAAGTAATGAACATAAAAATGCTGCCACTCAACTGAGACCGTTCGAGCGTGCACACAGGCCTACTCCCTCTTAAATTACACAACTGACCTTTTTCAGCAAAAAAAAAAAAAGACAAGAAAGAAAGAAAAAGACAAGTAGATGCCAATTCTGTTAAAATACAGACCTGTTATTTGTTTGATTATAACTAGCAATTATAAAAGCATCTCACTCTTGTCATTATACGAGTTAATACATGACGCACGCTTTTAAGTGAAAGAAAAACATTGTGAATCATGAGGGCTCGGCAAAAAGTCACTTCTTAAAGTTAGAGCGCCTAAAAATTTAGCCGCTATATGTCAGTTAAGTTGTAGTTTGCAGCCAGCCGAGTTCTGCTTTCTCACCCCTGGCAATCCTAGCTATTGTGGCCGCTGTAGGACAAACATGTTTTAGTCACCCAAGAGAGCTCAAAAACATTACATTTAGACTTAAACCTATAACAGCTGCAGCTGGGCAATGTGTCTCTACTGTTTGGACTGGATCCCCCCAGGAATTTTTCCCTATTTGTGGAAGGCTGTCAATCCACTGTTTACCTCAGCAGTCAATGGCGGGTGAGAAGCGTGCATCTTTATTTACTTCTTTAAGAGGCTGTAAAACTTTCTGAAAGGAGTCCGACACACAAAGAGTCAAAAAAGTTCACTTCCAACCAATGATAGCAATACTGTAGTGAGTTGTTGAGGACATCCTGAACTTTTATGTCACTAAGACTATTGTTTTTGCCGGTGTTAGCATCACTTAGCCACTGTTAACTTCTCTTAGCTGCTGCTAGCTAGCATTATTGACACTGTGTTTGAAGCTGATGTAAAAAAGTTGATTGTTGGACACTTAGCAAATGAACTCTCACGCGTGTTAATGTAATCAAGCTGTTTATCAGAGGGAAAGTATGATTTTTAGGAGACAAACCTAACATTAGCTGGTATAGGATTTGCTCGTAACTAGCTTGTTCTAATTTAGTCAGATAGCTGTCAGCTGTCCAGAGACAGGGCCACATCTCTATTTACAGTCATTGCAATAATATATGCAATAATAAATACGCATGTTTATGCACGATCTCTTGGAGATGAGGCTTGAAGTGAGGAGGAAAAGGATGATGTTTTATTAAAACACCAGTGGCATTGTCCCTTTCCTCCACAAAATGGTGACCACTCGCATGTGTTTTTATCGGAAATATTTTAAGATTACGAGAACCCATTAATTTGTTGGAATACACAGTTACACACTAATCTATATAATGAAAACAATAACCTTTTTTTCTATATAAAATCCCATCAAAATGACTGACTGCCCTTTCAGACGTTTCACTTGTCTCTGCACACATGCGCAGAACTGTAAATCTCGATTGTTTCTGAACTATTTTAGGTCACCCCGAGGGTTTCCTTTCTTCATAATAGATGTCAGACACTTGAGCAGCAGTTACAGATAATGTCAGACAGCAATTCTGTCGTGACAGATATTAGAGCTCCAGCAGACTTCTGTCACACTCAAACTCACCACTTAGCAGCAAGAAAGTGCTACTTTCTTGTGGTATAGCAAACATATCATTAATATGTAGAATTACATAGAGTGCTTGCCCATGTGGGAGGGAACCTGTCAATCATCAAGCCACCTCTATATCTGTAACCGATATCAGACCCAAACATGGTTAAAGTGTATGAGAGCCCTATAAGAAAAAAGAAGCCTGAATGTTGCATTGAGTTCGTCGTTTGAGTATTAATATGTATTCTATGGATCTCCTGGCCTGAGACACTTTAAAGAGTCTCTGGCTTCTACTGATTTTTATAGTACTATTAAATATATATGTGTATGTAATACATCTGGAACATAAGTTTCTGCTGGTCAGCTACTATTTTTTTATGGTTTTTAATAGATCTGTAATGAAAGAGAACATGTTTTAAAATCTTAGGTAGAAGATCTTAAACTTACTCACAGGTATTCTTTCACACGTACACATTTTAATGGAGGTACCATCAAGGTCTGGCTGTGCGAGCATGTTCTAATTGTCTCATCTTTCGAAGTGGCACATTTTTGGGCCGAGGTTTAATTTCACACCCAATCCACCTCTAATGCTGCTGTTATTTACACCCTGTCCCATCAACACTGCGCACACATGCAAACGCACTTACACCCTCCACTTACACCTCTAAACATATTCCTGTCCCCTCCCCATCACCCATCTCTACCAGTCGCTGTCATTTCGATCTTTCTGTGCCCCCTCATCTTTCCCTTAATGTCCCATCACCCAACAACAGCCCATCTCTGCTAATGGTAAGTTAATTGGCAGGCTGTTGTCATGCATTACCAACAGCATTAGAAATAAAAGACACACACACACACACACTTGTCATTCTGCCTGTGAACACGAATAGAACAAGGTTGACCACAATATGATTTTATTTATTTCAAAACATCTGTCCTTAAAACAACATCTGGATTTGCCTTAAAATTAATTTTGACAGTCTACTGACTTCTAGCACTATGCTCAAGTGTCACTCTCTTGTGCATAACACTTAATGGTGCTAACTCACCACCTACAGATCTTCAGCATGGACGTCCATCCGTTCATACATCCATCCTTTAATGAGCCCGGAGCAGCTAGCCTGCTAACAAAAACTAGTCGGCTATCAGACATCATCTCTATTCTTGCTTCCCATCACTGGCTTCGGGTGAAATTCAGAATTCATTTTATTAATAACATCTAAAGCCCCACATGGCCCTATTCAGGTCTTCATCACTTAGATTGGACTATTGCAATTCTCTTTACCTGGGCCTCCAACTCTCCCTCCTTCAGCGCTTGCAATTAGTCCAAAATGTTGCAGCACGCCTCCTAACCGGCACTAGAAGGCATGATCACATCACCCCTGTCCTTGCTAACTTACACTGGCTTCCCGTCAAATATCGCACTGATTTTAAAATCCTTTTGCTCACTTCTAAAATTTTAAATAACTTGGCCTTTAGCTACTTAACTGATCTCCTTGACCTGTATAACCCAAAAAGAGCACTAAGATCCTTCAGGCAACTGCTCCTAATGCAACCGAGATCTCGTTTAAAAGCCAGAGGTGACCGTTCCTTTGCTATTGCCATTTATAGACTCTGGAATAATTTCTTGGAATCTATTCAATCATTCAAATCGTACTTAAACTTAGCTCAAAAACCTAGCTTTTCAAGCAAATTAGTTTGACTTTCACTCGGCCTGCACTACACCATGTAATTGTAATTTTTAATTGCAATTGTACTATTTGTTTCTTGTTCTGCCCGCTTTGCAGTATTATTGTGAAGCACTTTGATGTACACTAGTCTTTTAAAATGTGCTACAGAAATAAACTTTGATTTGATTTGATGGCCATGCTCTTGTGTATATAGCACAGAGAATGTATAACAGCAGTCAGCCTCTCTGATCATCTTTAACGGTTTCACACTCTTATTTTAAACCCAGAGGTAACCACGCTTTGAGGTTATGGCACATAGTTTATTCACTCCAACAATATTAGCTCCACTTTAAAGAACACTGGCTAAGAGCAGCTAACAGAGGCTAACAGCAGCAAAAACAGCAGCGCTTACCGACAGAAAAGTTCAGGATTTTCTCAACAACTCACCTCAGCTTCTGTCGTCTGACAGATGTGAGCGTCACTGATTTATCAACTTTTATCGGACTCCTTTCACAAAGTTCTCTATCCCTATCCAGAGTAAATAGACACAAACATATTACAGCTGAGGTAAACAGCAGACTGACAGGCTACGCTCACTACAGATGGAAAGCAGTCCGATTTGTTTGCCTTTCTGTAGCTACGATTGCACATTTGAATTGAGAGAGATAAGGAAACAGAATTCATATGACTGCAGTTTGCAAAAAACTGATATCTAGTTTTGAGATTTTACACACGTTACCTTTAAAGGCCCCAACTTCAAATCACAAATACTAAAAAACAGTATTGGTCTCCATAGCTAAAATAATTCAGGGGGTCAAAATGTCCAAAATTTGTTTGTACACCTTTGCATTTACTGGTGAGATAATGACTGAAATCTCTCCTGGTCCTTTCCCTGACATTCAACCCCAGCATTGGACTATAAATCCAGTGCCAGCTCAGACCTGTGATTTATTACTAAACATCACTTTTATCCAGGCATCCACAGCGCAGTAACGTGTCTCTTTATCCCACTGTGTTCTCTTGTGTAGGTGTGAGTGCTGGTTTTTGTTTGGCTTGTCTTTATGTAAATCCCTCTTCATTAAGTCCATTTCTTGCAGTTCTGTCACAAACACTGGCTCCTGTGCTGCACATTTGTTTTTTGTGCATTTTCGACAGTTCATTTACACTGGTGCTCTGACATCTTCCAACTACCCTTTACAACTTTCCTTTTAACCCCCTTTGTTTCTACTTGTTTAAGACCCAGCTGAGAACAGCCAAACTTTATGTTGGATTTCCTTCTTGAAAGAAGTCTGTATCGTTTCAAGTAACAGCTCTCAATCAGCCAAATCCAACAGTTTGTTAAGGTCTGCAAACACTTTAACTATAGAACTTTTGTCACAAACCTGGAAACAAAATAATTTTGTGCTGTATTTGTGTTTTATTTATTGCTACAAATTAAAAAAGCCTAACAACCTCCAAATGCAGTGATTAGATGACAAACAGTTCAATCCAATTAAACACCAAGCTGTGTGACAGTACCTTTTAGCAATATTGAACATGCAACATGTTTAAATGGATATTTAGATCAAATGAGAGTGCAACTGAAAAATTTCTATAGATCAACTTGTATTTTTTTTGCACTGCCTTCTCTGTGGCATGATCGGCAATTAATCAATCGGCTCTCTTGTGCAAAGAAATACTGGACACGTTTTTTACAACTCAACAATCCTACATGGACACTTACATCGTTATCAGTAGCTCTGAAACTCTGGTCCCGGCTTTCACAAATCGATGTGAGATGCAAACAGGAACAATCGACTAAACACACAGAAGGAGTTAAATGGCTGCATGAGAGCTGCACCGTCTTCAGGTCCATTCAGTTTAATCAGCCAGACTTTGACAAAACTATTATCTTTGTATTCTGTACAATAGCGCACATCGCAATC
The DNA here is from genome assembly GCF_018398535.1 of Haplochromis burtoni. Taxonomy (NCBI): domain Eukaryota; kingdom Metazoa; phylum Chordata; class Actinopteri; order Cichliformes; family Cichlidae; genus Haplochromis; species Haplochromis burtoni. The sequence goes on along the minus strand of NW_024582406.1, from coordinate 376,960 downwards.
GCCTCTCTCACACGCTCCCTTTTGTCTGTGCGCCTGGTTGGAAGCACTACAGCATATGGTTGTTCTATATGACACAGATTGCCCCTCTCCACACTTCCCCCTCCCTTGCTCTGCATCCCGGTTGCCACACATCATGGGTTTTGACAGTATGTGGATGATGTCCCTGAGGGAGGCATTAGCTCCCTATCGGGTCTTTTTCTGCTAAACTCCTACTGGGTATTTTTCTTTAAACACAACCCAATCAATAACTTTTAATATTACCTTCTGGCAAACACAGTCAGGGCGAAAAAAGCTGCAGGTGGCTTTGTGGCTGAGGCTGAGAGCCTCGGAGGCGAGAGGCAGAGTAGAAAATGCTGTGGAGTTTGCTTTGCTTTAGTGAGCCCACTGAAGCGCGGTGAGCATTACCGATGACATTTCAACAGCAGCGGGGCTGCGAGACAGCGCCGTGCATTCGGGTTCAACTTGCAGAAGCGAGTGCATTCAGGTATGGTTGAGGGTCACTGCCCGTGCTTGACCATTTCATCTTTGCAACATCACAAACAGGCTTTTAGAGGTTTTTGTGTGTATGTGTGTGTGTATGTGTGTATGTGTTTGTGCACAGCTTAGATGATGATGATGATGCACCTCCATCCAGTCTCATGGCAGGGGGGCACTACTTTCTCTTGCATTGGGGGAAGTAATCTCTTTTCTGGTATACACTGATTTATTGTTTGGCACAGCTTTGATAATGGGAAATAAAAACAGTGCTTAGTGGAGCTGGGAGAAAGAAAAAGAAGTTTAAATAGTGTTACTTAGTTGCAGCTCCTGCACAACAGCACATTAATCAGATCTCTTAGTATCGGATTAATCACACACTAGGACATAGGTGTTATTATTCCAAATTAAAGCAGGATCCTAGTGGCTGCCTTTAAATCAAGGATGATACCAAGTTGGATAAAGTCATGTAAAACCCAGATTCAGTCATTACATGTTCTAAGAGCAAACAGGTTTTTTTCCCCTTTCATTTTAAACCCTGGAAATATATGAATTTCCCTGTCTCACTGGTCTGTCAATCTGCAGCATACAAATGATTGTGCGTTTCATCTTTCAGCTGCAACACCCACATGTCACTCCTCAAAGCACGAGCACAAGCGTTTCCTGTCTATTGTGGCCGCATAAAGATGCTGACCTGTGGCATTTACACGCCGAAACAAATAAGTCACACGCTCCTACAACACAACCTCTAGGTGAAACAACAAGTCAGCTGAAAACGGAGCCCACAGCTGCTCTTATAGAGCACTGGTCACACACCTGTTCAAGCTTACAGTTAAAACTTGAGGAAACGTGGACACATATGCACATGTGGGCAGCAGGAAAGACAGGATTACAGCATAATATTAATATTAATACAAATATTCACAGACAATTGTAAAATTTAGGGAAAAAGACAGTGAATTGTTTGATATCAAAATGATCTGCCTGCACCTGTGTTTACAAAACAACACACTTTTGTAAACCACTCATAACACTAACCACACCTATGAGCGTTATTTGGGGATTGTGCTAAAACACTATTTTTCAGCATTTAGTAAATGTGGCCCTCACTGTCTTGTTCACTATTTATACTTAAAACACACTAAGGTGTCACTTTTGTTTTAAGCCTCTTTTTTTTTTTACTAGCCAAATTACATAGGAATGACCTTGCTAACCATACTAGCTAGCTAGCATTAGCATTACTTGGACCTCTAAAACAGTAGTCAAGAAACTACTGTTTGGACCAGAAATTTAGTAGCCTAGTCAGTATTAACACCAGGAGAATTACACAATTTGTATCCTATGTGCTTAGGCATAAACTTTTGTGCTAAAAAAGTATTTTCTGCTTCTTTAGCGTGTAGCTTTTGGCCTGAATGTACTGTTGTGCTAAACAGATTTGCTTTGCCAAAGAAACCAGAAAAGTCATTTTAAATCACTGACATGGTAATGGAAGACCATTCTTTAAAATGTCAACATTTTATTCTGTTGACAGGACACAGACTGAAATGTTAGGATATTTCCAAGTAGCCTTAATTTGAATTAGCTTAAGCATGTATAAAGTGCTAACCATTGCAAACATTTTAGCCAAAGCAATTTTAGCTAGCTAAAAAAAAGCTAATTTATATTTCAGGTAAGCAAGATGCTACTTACAAAACTACAATTAAAAAAAAAAAAGCATTGTCACATTTTCAGAATTTTGGTATCAAAAGCTATTGTAAGGTTCTGGTCACATTTCCATCCATCTTCTATGTACAGTCTTTTATGTTCCCTGCTTTCTTTAAGGGAAACAAACTAAAGCAAGTATAAAATAATGAATTAACACACTGGATGACATTAAAGAAAATAAATGAAGCTGGAGCATGAAAACAATGTCAATCCTACTGATTTGGCCTGAATTAGCTGGGAGTCATAGCCAAATCACCTGAGCCATTTCAAGTAAGATAGACTTTGACCTCTTTATTTTAGTCTATAAAAATCAGGAATCTGCCCATGCTCACACAAATCACAGGACGACATCATCAGATTGTTAGCTTTTCACACTTAGCAGCCTGAATTACTTAATTTGCAGGCATTTAAAACAGAAAAAGCAGCTGTGCTATATGTTGACACTGAAAACCATGTAAACAATTAATCATTTGTCACAGATTCAAATCTTGAACATCGACTAACAGTTTCAGCACTTGTTCAGTCCAAAAAATTGGAGCACAAACACTGACAGCACCTGAAGCCTCCCCACAGCAGCATCTGAGGACGTGCCAGAAAATAACAGATGCCACCAAAGCAAATGTTGGATGTTCAGCAGCTAATGACTGGATCCGCAGGCCGTTTTCCAGGTGACTTATGCTACCGCTCCACCGCTGGAGACAAGGATGAGTGAAGCCGCATTGATCTGCTGTTTCTCAAAGCAATCGATTCCACCGCATGGATCTTTGCCGTGTGTTAAGGTCAAGCATGTATGTGATCTTGCGGTCAAATTTTAATTAATGCTAATATATGTAGCATCGCATTACTCTGAGACAGCTAAACACCTGAGACATTTATCCTGCATTACTGAGTTTCTGTAGCTTCCAAGTTTACTCGACTGCAAGCGGACTGAGCATCAGTGACGCTCTAAACTAACAATGTGACCGGCATTCATTACAAAGGGAAACGTGCCAGTGCGAGCTGTTGATGCAGTGAGATGCCCACACGCACTGCTGTGTAATTTCACACGAGGTGAAAAAACAAAATAGACAGCGGCACAGGCGCAAAAAAATTAAAAAAGCTGCGCTCTTTTCTACCTTCTACTCCACATCCCCAGAAACAACTACCAAAACACTTCCCCTCTTCTCTTCCTCCTATTGTCTCTTTTTATGAGAGCTTCTCTTTATCAGAAGCTTCCTGACTCTTGAATTTCTTCCAATTTAGAAAAGACACAGAGAGAGGTTGAAAAAAAATTATATCAGTAAAAATAAGGTGATCGCAATAATGGCCTGTTCAGCAAAAGACTGTAATACCAGGATTACAGGAGAAAGACAACGTTTATCTTACTGTTACACCTCAACGCCGAAATCTACCTTTAACTGCACTCCGTACATTAGCAGAGAGAGAAGAAGGCTGACCCTAAAAATGTTCAAATTGCATTTAACACGTCAAAGACTGCGGCTTTCATTTAAGACTGGTGACGTGGGCTCTTTGAGTCTAAATAAAAAGTCTCTTGTTAAATGGATTTGACTGAAAAAATGATTGAAAAGCTATGCAGCACTTAATTAGCGGCGCTGAACGGCGCCGATATAACGAGGGGCCAGAATCCCATTTAGGTTAGGTACACAAAGGTTGGAGATAAAGCTTTTAAAAAACTCATGAGACATTATTATTCTAATATGTCCTCATTTAGGCCATTATTCCAGCCAGAGCCTTTTTTTCTAAACAGTTTATGTAAGAGCAGGAAGCACGCTCGAATAATAAGCCCAGCAGACTAATAATCTGCCAGTGTACGTGTGAATGCTATATTTTTGTTTAATCAGAAACAGCGGGGCGTTGTTGTTAATTAGATGCATCATCGGTGTTAATATATCTGTGTGGCATTAGCCGAAGCAGATAAGCGACTTGACGCTTGAAGGGCCGAGGCTAAAGCTAAAGCTCTTCGTTACAAAGCCACGCCGTTGCTCTGCTGCTGGCTAAAAGGCAGCAGGTTAAAGGTGTAGAGGAGTGCCTGTGTAATGGTGCTGTTTGTAGTGTGCTCACACAGCGTGCACACACTCCATCCCACCACAAAAAGAGGAGACTAAATTTGCACCAAGGCTCAGTCTCCTAACGTCACCGCTGATTAACAGTGCATGAGATGAGAGAGGCGAAGAGGGAGAAGAAGAAAAAAAAGTTACTGAGGAGTAATGGATGAGAAAATGATGAAATCTACTGATATGATGATGACCTCTCATTGCCCCTGGTGGTAAAAACATTTGCTCTGTGTAATCTGGTCCTGGGTGAGAGTGGACCGGACTTTCATCTTTCTCTCTGTCGTCCACAAACATGCAGCGCGTGAAAACATGAGAACAGCTGACACACACACAAACGACAAAAACCAAAAAAACTAATTTAACAAATCCTTTAATTGCCTGATCAATGCCTGTGGAGTATAAACGAGGCTGATAGTCGATCGAGGTGGGCGGGGTCGGGTTGAACGACCACGTGCTGACGCGTGCCATTGATCAAAGTGCACACTGTGCTAAAAACCAAGGATTAAACCATTCATCTGCAAGCTCCACCTTGAACCATTATCCTGACCCGCAAGCAAACCTGGCATAAGATACGAAGCAATACAAAAACACACACTACAGAAGTTTAAGAACATCCATCATTGAGCGTTAGGAGAGGCACACACAGCCGAGATAAGATGGTTTGTTTCAGCGGTTCTCTACGGGGACAACACGAGAAAACTAAGAAGAGCTCCACCTGTAAAGAGGCCCCATGCATCAATATTGTCTTACTTTGTGTTTTGCCAGCCAAAGTCTCATCCCAGCGTCTCAGAAGTAGCATGATGGTGCGGCCTGGGACTCCTCTCTCCCTCTCATAGCCTCAGACTGAGGGAGGCCGAACTAAAGTTAACATGAGAGAAAAGACAATATGATTATTGAATGTGAGTGGCTGCTGTTAAAAAACTAATTTTGAGCTCTTTTTCCTGACTGTACATAAACAGTGCTGCATTCTGTGTTATCACAGCTTGTCCCTGAGGGTGATGGCAGTCTCCCCCTCAAGGGTTTCCCGTGATTTTGCCTCTCATAACAGGCCGTGATGATGCAGAGCGGTCGAAAAATTGGAATAGAGCGGGAAGTGACAGGAAATGATTACAAATGTTATCCCTGTGGAAAAATTACACAATTACATTAAACTGAATCAGATCTGAGGAGCACCGAAACCTTTTCTTGTGGACAAATAAACACAGCTTTAAAAACAACTTTCACCCCAAAATCAAGTTTACATATTTTTACAATAGTGCTACAATATCATTTATCCATCTAGATGGTTTTGGTGTGAGCTGCTCTGTTCTGTAGATACCATGTTTGCCTTCTCCTGAGCGTACTGTCCTCTTTCCAGAAAATCAGAAATCCCCAGATCTTGTTGTGAACAGTTTCACGTAGGAACTTTCTTTGCATTCTAGTGTCCGTATCTACATCTGCCAACCGACGGAGGAGTGCAGCTAGTTGACATCACGGCTCAGCTGAGGGGGGGGACACTATTAATGTTTACATCCTGTCCTGCTGTCACAAGCAGGAGCCTCTACTCACAGGTAGAAGCGCACTTCCTCCTGCACAGTGATGTTTGGCAGGTGTGCTGGCTGGAAAGAATATAGTCCCCACATGAAACCGCTCACGTCCAGGTTTGTGGATTTTGTGATTTCTGAAAAAGCTGCATAAAGTTTTTATTTGCGTGGCAAACATGAGGTGAGTGCCATTTAATTCCAGAAAAGGACAACAATCTAGACGGATAAACAGTGCTCCACGTTAAAGGAAAAGAATTTCTCCCTGTGATTGACATAACTAATCACCTGGATTGATACCACATGACAAAGTCATTAGCCGGTTAACAGAAAGACGAGTTTAATTAACTTACAACCGGACAATAAAGTAGCCCTTCATTATTTTCAGGTGTCATTCTACCAGCAGGTTTGTCTTTGGCTAAACCAATTGCACTTAATCAAACAAATGTGTTTTACTCTCTACCAGGACACCTCATTAGGTGTGTGGGGTTTGCCGAAGTAAATACAGATGTTCGTGAATGGAAGGGTAAGATTAAAAATCAAGGCGCCGATGCTGAGCATTTATCTCCGCCCCCCCCCTCCGCATCCTAATCCCTTCAGCGGTGACTGTGTGACAAGGAGCTGGCACCGGGAACTCACAGCGGTTTTAGGTAAAATCCTCGTCGGGTCAAGGGGGTAAAGCAGCAATTTCGAGGTAATTGTACTCCACAGGAGCAGCTTCACTTCTGTTCCTCTGGAAAGACGTTTGGAGTCGCTCGTCTTCCCGACAACCGCCAGTCTGTTATTGCAGAGGGGAAAAGGGAGGACAGCGGGTTAGAAGCAGGTCACAGTCAGTTAGACTCTAATAAAGCCTTGCTACGCCTGGTCGACCTCTGACCCGCTCCCCTTAGAATCAATAAACCTGATTAAATGATGGGAACTTAAAATGCAAGAGCTGCCGTGCTCATGTGCACATCTGGACATAACTCTCAGCTTTGAATGAAAACCTGTTTGAATGCATCTCACAGCTCATCTTCAGCAAAGCGTGTGCGTGTTTGCTCTCTGATCCGAGAGGAAGCCAAGCCTAATATTTTAAATAACACATTTCCTCCAAATGCACTGCAGTACAAAAAAATGTCTTCTCCTACATCCTCTAACAACACCCTCAAACTACAGTATGTGCAGCATCGCAGGAATAAGAAACAGCTTCTGTTAATCCTCTTATACATAACTCATACATCAGGAGTCCATATGAGTGTCCAAATTGCATATGTGTGTGTGTTGGGGGGGCGAACCATACTTTAGGTAAATAAATGATTAATTGAAATATGTTGATGAATAATGAACCAGTCTCTGCGGGGTAACAGATTGTACTTTTCATATTTAATAGATTGATGGGCCTCGCACAAACTCTGACACCATGTACGCTCGCCGTTAAAGCACACTCATCGCATGCGCACCTGCGTGCCACAGAAGGCAAGAACGTATAGCAGATTAAGACATCAAAGAAGGTGTACACATGAACCTCTCTGGCTTTTTTTTATTCTACTATAGCTTGTTTCTGAGCTTATACTAATCCTACAAAGTCGCCTAAATGCTCTTCCGTGTACTTTGTGTACACACTCTCCTTCTCGTTGGACGGCGTCTGTGTCGATACAAGTCCTCTTAATCAGAGGATGAATTATTGAGTAGCCTTTTTATATCAGATCATGACCCATATTCCGCTCCCTTGAAGTGAATATACTGCCAATAAAATTGAGATGTGCTTTTTAAGTCGTCCCACATAGTCTTCCCGCTCGCTCTCGGGATTCAGACGCACGCGCCGCAGAGTGTTACGAGCTTTAGATGGAGCTCCGCAGACTGATTCCCTCATTTATACCCAGAAGATGGATGAGGTGAGGTGCCGTATTGCAGAATCACACTCGTGTGAATCCAAGATTTTTATTATTATTTTTTAGCTTGTAACTCAAAAATCAAAAATCATCTCTGCATATTTTTAGGTTCTGACTTCTGAAGCACAGGGTAACATGCAAGCGGTGCCCCGTGATGCTGTAAATCCCTAGATGGCGTGCATGCGGAAGTTAGCTGGATTGTAACGTATCTAAACGCTGTTATTGCTGGCTTCGTTGAGGCAGATGCGGCGCTCGGAGCCAGACGCAGGAGTTGCATTGTTGTCTCATTAAGCAAGCACATGGGGGAGAGAGAGAGAGAGAGAGAGAATCAGTGGGAAGAGGGGATAGGATTATGAATCTCCTTAGCCCCTGCTGTCTCCTCTCCTGGCCTGTTTATAAATGATGACTGCAAACACGCTGCCTGTGAAATCTCTTAAGCTCTGATTCAAGATGTTCTGCAGACTTTTTTTCCCCACATAGATCCTGTGGCATCGCACAGTTTCAGACACCAAAAATTTGACAGGATGCATGAAAAATGTCCTAGAGCCACCAACCATTAAGACACACCTGTTCAGGTAACGAGCGAAATAGGTGACAATGAACAAGGAGAGAACCTTAAAAGGGACAAGTCACCTCGAAATCTAATGCATGCCTTTTTCATCTGCCCTTTAATGCTACTTATTCATCTCCATTGTTTTGGTGTAAGATTTTTTTCCATCTCTTGAACATAATGAGGCTAGTTTGCAAAAATTACATTAAAAAGACTAAACATTAATCATGACCTGGCTACTCGAAGGAAACAAAGCAGGTTTCAGTTACTTTCATGCAGGACCTATTTTCTTTCCGCTGTCAACATCCATCAAGCATTATCACTACACAGAAGAAAGCCTCCTCCTCCAATGCCCCCTAAAACAATCTAGATGGATAAAATACACTGCAGAGCAGAAGAGAAATAAGGTTTAAACCATAATCTAACAATTTGAAGGAACAGCATACGTCTATCGTAAAAGTAAGAAAATGATCCGGAGAAAAAAAGAGCAGTTCTCCATATTTAAATAGAAAGGATGCTCAGCTGTAAACGTGCTCCAAGCAATTGCTCAATCCACCATCCAGCTGTGCTCGTAGACGTCTGCATTCCCTCTCAAAATCACAGCTCAAATCAGCTGTTTTTGATCACCGTACACAACATTCACATCACTGCCTTCCTGAACCACACACTGCCGGGTCAACACCAGTGCGTCTGAAAGTGTGCTTCTACCTGTTTCTAAACACTGTTTCGGGGTACATTACAGCAAAAGCAACGACAGCAGCGAGCCACTTGTCAGAGGCAGAGCTCGCGCTAGAGACGTCCATTTTGCAGCGTGGTGGCTGTGACAGCTTTGACAGACTACCTGAGCTTAAGTGCCCATCTGTAGCTCAGCTACTGAGGTCACATGTGTTTCAGCACCAAGCAGAATAGGTAATCGTCCTGGGTTGTGAGAGCAGATCCCAGGTGTCTGCATGTGTGTGTGTGTGTGTGTGTGTGTGATTGTGTGAGGGAGAGAGTCGATGTGAAAGTGCATTTTGCTGCAGACACACATTCAAATTTTATTCCAGCCACTGTCAACCGCAAGATAAGATTTAGTCATTCTCCCACCACAAAGCATTTTATTGGAGTAACAGAAGATAAAATTTTAAAAAATTCACCAAGAAAAGCACAGCGCAGTCCATCTCTTCAGGTAGATTACTTTATTGATCTACGTATATATTCCTCTCACACTAACGCACGCTGTTTTAAAGAAGAGCGTGGAGCAGCACTGAACAGATTTGGTAGAGCAGAAAGAAGAGTGGAGGTGCAAAACCCAAGGTGAAAGATGGGATGTTATTTCAGCATGTAAAGTTTTTCTTTTTGTTGTTTTTACATCATCCCACACTCTGCATCAAGGGGATTTATATTTTACATGAGAATTTTTTTTTTTTAACCAGAAAATACTACAAAGGATAAACGGTGGTGAAGTGTGAGGAAAATGACTGAGCTCTGGTAATCCGCCTGTATCCTTTTAAATTCTACCTCACCCTTATTACTGTACATACACATCCCGGACGAGTCTGCACACCCTCACACACACACACACACACACGCAAAACAGTGGGTCACTCACAAAAAATATATATATATATACATACATACATATATATATATATATATATATATATATATGAATATCTACATCCATTCATAATCATCCAAGACATGCAAAGGCAAGAGCATGGGTGGATTCAAGGGTCCGTACTCACCTATTTAACCCTTAACACTGAGAAATGTTAAATGCGATTTGGAAGGATGGAGAGATTGTGATAATCAAGGCTATTACATCAGCTAATTGACAAAGACGTCGCTTGAGTCTTTAATCCGCGATAGTGAAATCCCATTAGGATTCAATAGTTGAAAAAGAAATATTGAAATCAGCTTCAGTCCATTTAAAAAAAGAGAGAAAAAGGTCAAAAAAAAGTCCAGAATTTAGACCAGTTTTTTTGTTTGTATTGTTTTTTTGTTTTTTTTTGGATAATTGTTAATTATTTTGTTTTAGTCGTTTGGAATCTAATCCAGGATTTAAAGGGTAATTCCACAGGAAAACATCTATATCCAGAACGCCTTTATCGTGGTTGCTCGAAAGTCCTACTTCCCATCATCTTCGTGTAATGAAGAGGAGCGCCATTAAATCTCCTTCAGCACAAAAAATGGAAATACCAAACAAAAAAAGGAAGAAGAAGATGGACAAAGAAATGAGTTATGTGATTTTCTTTACTTTGCTATGCATCTGTCTATTTCTGTGCCTCTCTCTCTGTAGCTTGCACAGCACACACAGGCACACACACGCAAATTATTCCGTTACTTTTAAGCCAGCGTAGTGCAATAAAGCCTCGTATCTTCTGTTATTATTTTTTGGGGGGGAAATCACTTCTGGAAAATCTGCTTTTTCTATTTCAGTAAATGTGAACAGTCAAAACAGTCCCAATGCAAAATATCTAGCAAGTCTGATGCAAGCAAGTCAATGAGGTGTGAGTGGCAGGACATGAATACATATATATATATGTATATACATCTTATTTTTCTTTACACGGCAAATGAAAAAACAGCAACAACAGAACAACGTACGAATAAATAAGTGGATGGAGTCAGAGAGGGTGGGGGTGATGGAGAGGGGGGAAAAAGGATGTACGGAGAGGTGAATGAAGCCAGGTGAGTGGAAAAAAGTGAAAATTATGGCGGAGAAAAAAAAGGGAAAAAAGTCCTCTGGATGATAAAGCCAGGCTTTTTGTTTTTTTAGTCCATTCTCTTTGAGTGCTTGTGTGTGTCTGTCTGCAGAAATGAGAGTCAGTTCAGAAAGATATGAGACAGAGAGAGAGAGAGGGAGGAGAGAGAGGAAAAGAGGGCAGCAAAAAAAAAGGAGGCAGAGCACCGGATAAGCACAGATGACACCCCGACAGAATGGACTTTGAATTGTACTTTGACACAAACAGTGCGTCTGCCGCTCTTGAATCGGACCTTTTGCTCAGTTTGACCTTCACCTGATACACATGAAGCCAGCAAAAACTTGGTTTGCCAGCGGGCATTTCCTCTAATGAACAGATGTGGAGTTTGGGTGTCTGTCAATGTGCACGACTGCTAAAAAAATTAATAAATGAATAATCACGTGAGGGTGTGAGGAAGGACGTTGTGTACGTGTGTGTGGATTAAAAAGGGAAGGGGGGGGGGGGCACTTCAGATGTTTTAATGGAAGAACAGACTTTTTGTGCAACAACATGAAAATGACAAGACGATCAAGACGCGTGTCCGTGATGACGACCGGAGAAGGTGCTTGCTTGATGAGTCACTGTGGTCCTGATTGAGAAGAACACACTCGCACACACAAAAAAAAACCAGGTCTGAAAACACAGATGGAAGTGAGGTGGGGGTGGGTGGGTAGGGTGGAGGGGTGACGTAGAGAGGACATGGCATGAGGCAAGAATCAGCTGAGAGCTGGATGGGAGGGGAGCCGTGCCCAAGCTAGATCGGAGGCCAGCGAGCGTGTGTGTGTACGTGCGTGCATGTGTGTGCATGTCAGGTGTGCACCCATACACAAAACACCTCGCACACACGGAAGGAAAAAGGGAACAAAAGACTTTGAGACAGACACTAAACACTAAGTAGACCTACCTATGGTTAGAATTAAGAATCGGCCAAAAAAGATGCATAGGATGGTGGGAGGAAAAAAGAGAAGGGGGGAAAATAGGAAAAAGGTACAAAAGTGAAAAAGGCATAAATAGAAAATACAAGCAAGCCAATTAAAATGACTCTACTGGAGCTGTTTAAAGCGAAGAAATAAAAAAAATTTAAAAAAAGAACAGGTGGAGTCAAAAAGTAGCCAAAGTTACGGGTGGACAGTGACTGGAGTGGTGGGGTTGGGGGGAGGAGGAAAAAGGGGGGACGTTGAGGAAGGAGAGAGCGTGGGCTGCACAGGGATAGAAAGGCTGGAAGTGATACGAATGGAGAGGAAAGCAGGAAAGAATGAATGAAGGGGAGGAGGGGGGAAAAAAAGAGGATAAAAGGGGCCAAAAAAAAAAAATCCCCGTCCTCTTTTTCTCTGTCCCTCTGCCTCTCTCTCCCTCCTTGTCTCGCTCATAAACAGAAGAAATTGTTGACCAGGTAAATGGCGAAATAGATAAGAAGACAGAGGACCGAGAGAGCGAGCAAATGGAAAGGCAAAGCACCTCCCAGCAGCGCGATGAGGAAAAAAAAGAACAAAAAACGAAAGATAAAAGCAAATACTCCAGTGGCCTCCGTTGTCTCCAGTCTGTGTGTGGAAGGGGGGATTGGCTGTTGCCAGTTGTTCCCCTTCCCCGGCTGCCTTCTGCTTTCTTCTTTCTCTCCTCCCAAAAAAGACTTCCCATCCAGATGACAAAAAAAAGGAGGGGGTAATAGAAAAAGAAAAAAAGCAGCAGGCACAGACGTCCTTCTTTCTCTCAACTCTGGTCAGAAATCACACGCCACTCACACAGGTTAGACATTGTTGCAGTGGCAACGCACAGTATCACCAATATTGCTCAGCGGGAGGAAAAAAAAGGCATTGGGGTTGCTGCTAGTCAAACACTGCCTACCTCATGAGGAAGAATACTGAGCTGGAATTGCTCTGTCTCCCCTCTCCCGCCCATTCCTGCGAAAAAGATGGGAGGATGGGAGGTGGGCCCACTCACTGCATTAGTATTCATTGAAAGAGTGTGAGAGTGAGAGAGAGAGAGAGGGGAGAGAGACATGAGGAGGTGGAGGAGGAGGAGAGGGGGTGCCTTCCAACAAATGTCGAGGAACCAAACCGGTGTGTGAAACTGATAAGAGACTGGCTCCCCCTAGAGTCAATCATCAATACACGAGCAAGTAAACTGGAAGCACTGGGAGCGCCATGGGAACGTGCAGCACCCGTGACCTGACTTCAGGTCATCCAAACCTTTGATGTCAGAACCTGTGAGGACACGTTCTCTGCCTCAGTTTTGCAGCGTGCCTCCCAACGGCACGGCATTACTGTAATCCACTTACAGAACAGTTCAGTGCTCAGTCTTACAGATCAAATTTGCTTTTCTCTGAAAGGATTCCTGCGTGATGAAGCACCGTCATAAACCGATGGTGGACAAAAACATCAAAAGCCTTCTGGTCCATATTACCAAATTATAGGTGAATAATTACCTTGCAATGAAGCTGGAGGTGGAATGCATGTGAAACAGGTTCAAAATGTGGCAGAGGTTTTTCTGTCAATAGGCCAGACTTAGATGGACATGTCAAGATCAGATCTGTGATGACCATTTACAGAGTTTCAGGTATCTGTGGAAATACAATAAAACACAGTGAACTCTATGTTTTCACTATATACAACAGAGCAATAGCCCTAACCAATGCAGATACCTGACCTGGTCTCTTTTTTTTATCTGTGCATATGCTGTATGCTGTATGCTGTCTCATTTCTGTTATTTATTATGATTAATGCTTGCTTTTTCTTTAACCCCTGGAGGGTCTTAAGGACATTTATTGTCGTTAAGCACAAAGGTGGATGCATTTTTAAGACGCCTCCAGGTGTTAAGCACCGATGTGGGACAATTTCGTTATACTATTGTACACAGTGTGACAATAAAGAGCTAAAGTTGTATTTATCCTCCAAGGTTCATAAAGAAAACACCGAGCAGTGCCGGACATAAGCTCGTCTCTCCATACCTACATATGTATTTTCTCATAGAAAGGCGACATTACCAACGTGCGTGTTTTAAATTCAGTCCAAGTTACCTTAAGCTGTTGCAGGGTAACAACCAGTGGCAAGGAGGAAACGACAACGCAGTCAACTTAGGAGGACTTAGGTGTAACTATATCGCCGCCTTGTGGTCGATATGTAACAGATCGACTGTGCGGTGTGTGATTTAGCATGCCTGGCTCCACTCCGCTACAATCACAACACAGGTCAAAGATGGCAGCGTTGTCATCGCCGCTGCGAGTGTGTCGTGGAATCCTGAAAGAATTGCGTGCAATTCAGGGACCGAGTTACAAAAAGTCACTAGCTTACAACTATATTATGGACCAGTTTCGCAAGAATAAGGTAAGCATACCAGTAAGTGCGCAAAGCCTGATGTTAGCTCAGTTGCTAACTACTGCTGCACTGGGCTCGCATGACAGTCGTTGGCTAGCCCGATAACTATTGAATGAAAACGTTCCGTTTCGTTTTATTGGCGTTAAGAGGACATATTTAAGCAGTTTACAGCAGTGCTAACAGACCTGTTGCCTAACATGATGCTGAAAAGTGGTTGTTGTCTACTTGACACGTGCTTAAAAGCTGTAAGCAAGGTGACTGAAGCAGAAGGGCACGCAAACGTTAGCTAGCAGCTAATTAGCCTAAGGTGTCGCGTTTAAAATCATCAAAATCGTCGTTGATTCAAATTGTTAGTGTTTTTCACTCCATGGAAAACTCCAAGTTAAATATATTTGTGGGGATTTTTTTTTAAACCAAATGTATATCTACTGATATTCATATACTTTTGCATTTAAGTTAATTGGAACCAAAGCTGCTGAAACTACTCGCTTCATTAAAGCAGTCAGTCCAGACGACGTTATCTCCATCTAAGCGATTCTCTATCTATATTTAGCCGTACAGACATACACTGTGTATTATTAATGGTTGGGAGAGTGTGGCTTAACATGGGGCTTGAATCTGCAGTCACTGAAGCAAAACAGCTGGGAGGAACGCTTGTATGTCGTTTCGCATTTATCGTCCTTTAAAGGCATCCCAAGGCTTTATAATGTATAGCTGCTGGTCTGTGGGGACTAAACTAAACGCATATTGTCCATGCAGCTGTTAGAAATCCTGAAAGGGGGTGGGACACACACACAGACTGATGAAAGCATACCTGTTTATCATAAAGCGGCTATTTTCTATGCTGATTCCAGGGTACCTTCTACTTTATTCATCTGTATTTTCTTTATGGTAACTTTTTTTTTTTTGTAAACAACACTAGACGAACAGTTTCTCTTATTATGTTATTGTTTATCATCCATTTGTTTCTTTTATATTCAACCTTTCACAGGTGACTGGAGAAAAGTACTGCCGTGCCAAGCAGGAAGCGCACCATGCCTCACACACATACCTGTGTTTACTAGCTTCCACTAGAAACCACCTGGTCCTGCACAATCTTTACCATGGCAAGGGAGAGCGCAGCCCAGAAGAGGTGGCTGGTCTCGTGGGGCTCAGGTTGCCCACCCAGCCAGGAGGCAAAGGCTGGGAGAAGTGAGGACACTGGACAAACAGTCTTTAAAATCTTAAGAGTCGTGTGTGTTTGACTCATCTGGACAGTCGAGCTCATGTAAATCAAACTCTTTGACAGGTTGGGAGTTATGTTATGTTATGTGAGCTTTCTGAGAGATTATTTTACCTGTGTTCAAAAGGTAGAAAAAATCAGTGTACTGTGAAAATGTAAGCTGCGGTTAAAATCTGATTAATATATCGCCCCCACTACTAATCCACAGCTCTGTGTGTGTTTAAATGCAATGATTAAAAATAAATGTAAGTACATTTTTATTTTTGAGTTATTTCTATTAAAACAGGAATCATTTTGACACTTTTTCTGGAAGGATGTTTATACAATATAAATACATCATCAAACACGTTGTGTTATTTAAACTGTTAATTAAATAAGTCCTCTATTTTGATTTCATGTACTTAAGGAGCCGGTAAATACACTTCATCAGAAGCTGATTAGCTAGGATATTTAGCACACAATGTAAAATATGGCACGCTGATGAAGCTTACAGTGGACAGACTTTGCTAAGACTTATTTTACTCACTGTGTGTTATTTTACAAGTAACATAAATGTGTAGTTTTTTTAGTTTTAATCTGAGTGCATATTGTGTACTTTTTTTTTTTTTAACCAGTAACTAACCTCCCCCCTCTTTTTGAAACAATGGCTCAGCCTTAGGTGGTTTTGAGGTGTGCAGTGAATCCTGAATGTTGCAGATTTTAAAAAAAATCTTTAAGAGACTCAAAACTCCTAATCACTGCCTTATAGCCAATGAAAGTGCCCCTATAACACTTTTCCTTATTTTTTCTCATATGGGCACTAATGGACACTTCATTAGGTACACTTGTTGAACTGGATGTTAATGCAAATATCGAATCAGGCTGTCACATGGCAGCATATCAGTGCATGTAGGCATGGTGAAGATGGCTGAGCCCTCATTTCAATAAAAGGTGGTGGGAGTGCATGCAACAGTGCAAAAGTCTTTAGTCACCCTTTATTTTTCTAGGGAAATGGGAGTAGTAATTTATTGAAGCAAGTGCAAACACATAGAAATACAGTATATACAACAGAAATATCTTGTATGACCTTTATTCTTCAAGACAGCATGAACACTCTTGCAGTTTTCTTGTCATTTTTTTAAGTAGTTCTCAGAAATAGTTCTCCAGGCTTACTGAATGACAAAGCTGGCGTATGCCACATTACACAAAAACTAAACTGAAATTTGGCCCTGCACGGTACTCGATGTTTTAATATTGAAGTCAGTAATATCTATGAGCCAAATGTTTTTTACTGAGGGCATTGACCAAGGCCTAGTATAAGATAATGATATGAACTGTGCATCATACTAAGCTACTGTTTGGAGTCCCAGAATAAAAACGTGGAGCTGAAAATAAGCAGGTTGACCTTCAAGTTAAATTAGGAGCTCTTTGAAACTGTCAGCAAGAGAATAATGAGTTAAATAGGCCTACACAAGACATCCCATGGACTCTCCCATTAATTTAGGTCCACAAACCGGGTGACATCGGATCTTTGCCCCTCTGTCAACAGTTCCCTCATACAGTACATCGTTTTTCTGGCTAGTTTTATCCATTCCACTTTTTCATAAATCCTATCCTTCCTGTTTCCCTTACTCTGCAGTCGTGACTAACATTGCCTTCAGTCTGAATTTAAATAGACAAACCCTAAAGCAAAGCTCAAACTCACAGTTGACACACGGAGTAAGACGTGCACTCGTGTGCTGCCCCGAACTAACCCAAGCGCACAGCCCAGCAATCAAGGTCCAATGCGTACTGACAAACCAAAGGCTTGTGTGTCAAAAATTATACTGCACAGAAAGCACCCCACAGTTTCAGGCTTCCTGGAACAGACAGAATGAGGGAGACCCTGGCACTGCAGGTCATTCTGCTTTTCCGTGGTGAGAGTTTGAGGAGATGGCGTTAATAATAATGCAGCATCTCACGGTTATGCAATTAAATGCATGATTGTATGTATGCGGGGGCAACCTGGTAGTTCGTGGAGTAATAAGTGGTAGAAAATTGGTGACATGTTGATAAATTGATTCTCCAATTAAATGAAGTTAACGATGGTAAATGAAAACTGGCGGTGATACAAGTGAGCGTCAAGCTTGTACGAGGAAAACCTGTGAGAGAGAGAGAGAAGAGGGCGGGGACAGTCAACTCAGAGCGGAGGATGATTTTTTTTTAATCATTCCTTGGTTTGGAAAAGGAGGAAGCATCTCCAACTTCTGCCTCCGAAAAAAGAAAAGAGTCATTTGTGAGTCTGTGCTCGCTGGAGCGTAGTGCGCGCTCTTCGCTGGAGGAGAGGAGCATCTGGATATTGCTGTGAGTTACCTCTTGCAGTTCAAGATTTTTCCAGGAGTTGGGGGACGACATTTAAAAAAAAAACTGCCATACTAGAGAGCAAGCTGTTTGCAACAAACAGAAAGGCGAGAGGGAGGAGAAACAGAACTAAAGGAGCGGAGAGAGGAGAGGTGACTTGGCCGAAGCGACATGTTTGGCATGTTTAAGAATTCACTCTTCGGAAACACCGAGGAGACGGAATATAAGCTGCTCAGCAGCGAGACGAAGGTAAGCAGCGTGTGTGCTCAGACAAAGCTTTCTCGTTCTCACATGCTTTGCTCCTGCGATTTCCTTCTTCTGAGTCTTTATCCTTGGCTTTACGCGCGTGTGCAGTTACGATTACGCACAGCGATTCTGTCAGATTATAAAAGTGCGAGTTTCCCCCCTCTGGTTCCATGAATATTTCACCTTTTACTTAATTCTGTGCAGGTCGTGTTATTAGACTTTCGTTTAAAATTACCACGGTGATTAGCCTGCTGCTGCAGGCCAAACAGCCTGACAGTGACCTATGAGGATGCATGCTGATCCACAGCGTGGGGGGTAAAGTGTAAACCAGCCCCAGGTTCTCCTCCAACCAACAAGGCAGAAATAATTGAAGATGGTGACGCATAATCTTAAAACAAGAACATTCACAGGGGACTAAAATCGGAAAGACTGATGGTTCATGTTCGGTGTGGCTCACTGTTTCTTTCCAATATGGCACTCTGGATGCGCGCGCGCGTGTGTAAAGACACAGTAACTGTCGCTGAGGTGGAAGAGGATGCTGATCAGACCTGTATGAACTCTGATACGGATTGTAGGTGCTCTGATACACCAGCCATCCCTGCTGAGGAGAGTAACAAAGACTCAGCTCCACCATGCATAATGTGTTTGTTTTTCTTATGTTTACTGTAACCACACCGTGGAAAAATAACCGCAAACTCACTGATGTGTTAATAACTAAGGCCTCGCGGCTGTTTCAAGGTTATTCTCTCAGGCTCTGTGTGCCCACCGCTATAAATGTGCATGCAGTCATCTACTATTGGTCTTGACGCGCATGTTTTAAAAGTATCTTTGTCTGTTCATCTCCTAAATAGCAGCTAACTTTTGGGAGAAAGACAAAGGCAGGCGGACAAACAGGATTTCCAGCCCAACTGACCAGACAGGCAGGGAATTAAATGACCCAAACGGACACAAGCAGAGTCAGATCTGTTCTGACAGCATACTTTACATCTGTTGTCAGAATCAGAAACTCAAAAACAGACAGTTGAAGCCAGCAGTATGTGCACACATAACAGTTTGTTTGTTTGTTTTTTTAGATTGGAAGCACTTCCACTAACATTTAATCTTGAATTACAACCTTATTTTAATGGAGACCTGTCAGAAATACAGGATTCTTGCTAGTGAGTGATCATTTGTATTAACTGTCCAATGTTCAGTGTATCACTACACTTAGAAAACAATCTGGAGGCTCATTAAATCTCTGTACTTGATTGATGTTTAAAAAGCAGGTGCTGAAATCAGAGCTTGTCACATGATCTGTGGAGCACCTGTGTGACTCTGACACCCAACACGCTTAATTAATTCTGACACAGAATACAGACAAGCGCACACACACACAGCAGAACATAGAGTATTGTTTCAAAATAAGATGAACTGACGGGCACTTTAGCAGTCAGTGCTGATAATAACTTCAGTGTGCTCGGTTCAGGCGCTGAATAATTATCACTGTATAAGCTGGCATCAGACAGCCGGTAAACACACACATGCACACAAAAAGAGATGCATGACAGACAAATTAATTGCACTACTTAACTGAAGTCAGGCTCTGCTTTCTTTGTGTGTCACCCATATGCAACATTAATGGCGGTCCCACTGACAAGCTATACAGGGCAAAACCCCTGTAATTACTATGCAGGAGCCCGGGTACTCGTCACAAGTTAAAGTTTCACAGTAACTCAGCGTTATCTTGCATGTGTAGAGGAATAAATATGGCTATAGGGTCCTAAGGCCACTCCAGAGGATTTCAGGTCCTCTGTGGGTTTTAAATAAGATTATGAGGATAAAAAGGTGTTGGTTACAAAGGTAAAGCAAAAGGAAATGTTTTTTTAGCATCTGGGGATTTGATAGTAGACAAAGAATCACTAATTCAATTTGAAAGATGAAGTTATTTGCATGATATTTTTAGATTTGAATGTCCCTCCAGGGTAGTGAAAACATGCTCAAGAAGCCCACATAGGACTGAGACTGTGCAGTGGAAACTGTGCCCCGAGCCTGTTTCCATTGTTGCTTTTCTTTGTCGCTGTTATCACGTTGAGATAAACACCTTATCTGCAAAATAAACGACATATTTCACAGAGGCCAGCAGGTTGAAGTCACTGCATATTATTCAAAAGAAATGGATGACAATGATATAATGCAGTTAAATTTCAGTGCACGAACCTAATCTTACAAACGCAGAAGCATGTGCACAGTGTGACCGTGTCAGTGAGTAAAAAGCTGCTTTTGAAACCTGCATCACTCCATCAAAACCCATCCAAATTCCTGCTCCGCAGCATGGCTGAGTGACCGTGCTCCACATTAACCCCACTTAATCATATTTAATGTAAAACTGTTGCATCATATTAATGCTGTGAAAGAGAGCGCGCAGTGTGTGTGTGTTTTCTTTTTGCATGTGCTCTGTTATGTAAGACTGTGCGTCTCTTCCCCATTATTCTATGTAAGCCGACGGAGCCCTGCAGAGCAGAAGAAGAAATTAAATCAAATCCGTATAAATATGTTTCATCTGTATGTGCCCACTTTGGTCTCACACACACACAGACACTGAACTCTCTGTGTGTAAATCTCGCTAGTTCAGGGCTTCTGTCCTTAGAAGCAGATTGTCAGCATCAGTGTGTCAGAGGTGAATCATATCTGGGCTTGACCTCTGCTGCTCCCATCCCCAGGATGAGAACAGTGGTGTTTGCGTGTGTGTGTGTGTGTGTGTGTGTGTGTGTGTACAGAACAGGAGGTCTGCATTCGTGCAGCAGTGACTGGCCTGCCGATGCCTTAAGACGTCCTCCGATTTCCTTTTTCTTCCCTAGGATGGAGTCAGCTTTGAGGTGCGACGGTATGATGCTGCTAAGTTTGCTGCTGTTTCCTCTGAGGGGCGAACCTTCGACCAAGTAACAGGAGAGCTAATGAGGAAGCTGCTCATGTATATTGGCGGAAGCAATGAACAAGGTAAATCAACTGGAGAATAAATCCTTCAAGTGGATCACGTGCCACGTTCGCTGAGAATACCAAATTAAGTTTGAGCCAAGAAGACCTTCAGATACTTTCTTTCAGCTTTGCTGTCACCTTCCAAAACATATTTAGTGCCAATAAATAACAGCCATGAAGCACAAATTCACTGGACTAATAACTGCTGCCAAGTTGTAGTTTTCATAAGCGACAGACCATCATGATTTTTTGTTGAGTTGGTGGTCAATCCTGGAATTTATGAAAGAATAAAAATATTTTAAAAAGCTGCTTTTTTTCAGTTGTCTAAAAATATGATTAATCATACTTTTTTCTGTTTTAAGATCTCCAGAAGCAAGTTTGAGCCAACTAAATTTTATTTATATAGTATAATTCAGCTCCCCTCAATGGGCCTAACATTGCAAGGTAAAACCCTTACAATGTTAACCTCCTAGGACCTGGCGTCCACATATGTGGACATCACTTTTTGGGTTGTCTAGACCAAAATACTAAATTTTGCTCTACGAGAGCCTGATATCCACTTACGAGGGCATCATATTACGGACGTCCTCATATGTGGATCTCATTTTTCTCAGAAACAAAAATCAAGTAAAAAAATAAATCAGGTAATTCTTTGTTTTTACATTGATTAGGTCCCAATCAGCCCAAATAGCAAAGAGAAATTAAAAATGCATGCCATGAAAGAGTTGAAAAAGAGTTGAGAAAACAACAGAAATCAGACACAAGCATTTGGCAACAGTGGGAAGGAAAAACCCTGATTTAACAGGAAGAAAACACCAACAGAACCAGAGTGAGGGAAGGGAAGCAGCTGGGGGTGAGAGGAAAGAGAAGAGATAAAAGGAGAGCTTGAAGAGACAAGAAGTTAATGACATGCAGTAGTGGTGGTAAAAGCATTAGAAGTGAAAAGAAGATCTCAGTGCATCATGGGAAGTTCTCCAGCAGCCTTAGCCTATAGTAGAATAACTCATGGTTCAGGACCACCCGATCCACCTCCAACTATAACCTTTATCAAAAAGGCAGTTGTTTTGGCAGTTACTTTCAAACATTATCAACAGTAACTTTAATTTTAATGATCACTGAGATATTTAAAGAAAAATCCATGAATAGAATTACAAGTAAAATCTAAAAAGTGTGCCAGCTTTGCCTCAAAATATGTTTGTTTTCATTGCTGTTGTTAAATTCTGCAGTTGATTTCAATTCGGGATTCTTTGGATGCATCCAGCAAAAGAAAGTTGGCACTTTGAAGCACCCTAAAGCAATACAAATGAGCATAATGGAATCAACACATGGCTCAAACTTCAGGGCCAAACTTATCTTAAATAAACAGAATATTTTTACATAGCATTTAACTGGGTTGACTTTA
This sequence comes from Haplochromis burtoni, assembly GCF_018398535.1. Classification (NCBI taxonomy): domain Eukaryota; kingdom Metazoa; phylum Chordata; class Actinopteri; order Cichliformes; family Cichlidae; genus Haplochromis; species Haplochromis burtoni. Next base: position 354,603 of record NW_024582406.1, on the reverse strand, counting down.
GGTGACTCACAGATACAGATGTTCTCTGGTTCCCTGCTGTAGTTAAGGTAAATAGAAGTGCAGTGTGAAATAGACATTTATTTCACTGTTGGAGGTATGATTTACATGTGCTGCTTTGCAGCGTCTCTGTTATTGCTATCAGTGTTGCATTTGCATAATTTTGTTACATAGTCCACAAAAAAAGTGCACAGTTCCTGCCCTTTAGATTTGGGTAATGCCGCTGCAGGGAGAGAGTTTCTCTGCTGTCTCTTCCATGTTCCTCCTATTTTTGAAATTCCCTTTCCGTCTCACACTTTAAATCATAAGGTGAGGCCATGGGTACAGCAGCTCCCATCATAATGACAGTGTACCCGCGAAACGATGGGGTTTTCTCTCGCCGCTTGGTGGTGGCCATCCGCATTCCCACCAGCTACCAGCAAGAACCCCCGACTCCCACCGACAGTGCCATCAGGATTGAAGAGAGGCCCGGCATGACCGTCTACGCTCTGTATGTGTCATTTAAAGTGGTTCTATTACTATTATTACTATTTGATGTGTGTATACAGCAAGTGCTTTGAAATCTTTTTCAATTTGCAGGCAGTTTGGAGGCTTCGCAGGGGAGAGCGAGTACAGAGCAGAGGCCCTGCGTTTGACACGTACCCTGGGCGAGACGGCCCCCTTTCAGCGCAAGCAGTACTTCTGCTGTAGCTATGACCCGCTCAGGCCTTACGGACGCAGAAATGAGGTTTGGTTCCTACAGGAGGAGCCATAGACGGTCAGATCTCGTGCTAAATTCTTTATTCATTTTCCTCACTTACAGTCATGTAACCCTAAAACTGAGTTCGGGTGTTTACAAAAAGGGACAACTTGGGATTCAGTGGAGTAGTAATTTTTTCTCATTTCATGTCATTTTCTCTAATTTAAAGTCATGAAACTGGCCTAAAGTGACCGAACGCTTCAGAACAACTATTTGGAGTTCTGCAAAGTATGTTCAGCAATTTAATATAAAATAAATTCCATGAGTTCAAACAGCATCCACACTGCTGCTCAGATGTTTGGGGTTGATTTGGATTCATCTAAGGCGCCATGCAAGCAAACAAAAATGTCCTATATGACAATTAATGATTAATGAAATCGTGCATTATTTATGACTTTCAGTGGAACATCTATCTAGACCTATTGTGGTCAGTGTTCTGCAACCATCCATTAGCACATTTTGTTCTTTAAGTGATAATCAGGAAAAACTCGTTTTGTTTCACAGTTCAATTGCAAGTGCTGATTCAAGAATCAACAGCATTTGAGTGCTCGTTTCTTTTAAAAAAGGTTCTTCAAGCAGGAAACCAACAAAACCAAAGATTGCATAAAAAGGTGTGTGCTACTTCCTTAACCGAACAGAGCAATGTGGGTTTAACTGGAGCAGTAAGAAGTGGAAGGCTCTGGTAAACAGCTGAGAAAGAGGCCCGCGGTGCCTGCAGTCTGACAAACAGATGCCTCCAAAGTCCTCAGCTGGACAGTTTCATTAAGTGATTTTTTTTTTTTTTTTAAATTAAAAACAGATGAATCCAAAACAACTTTATTGATCTTCATCGATTCTCTAATCAAAGAGGAGTTCTGATGATGATGATGGCTGCTGAAAATGGGCCTGTGTCTCTACACAGATATTGCATTAAAAATCATTAAGCACATTGAAAATAGACAGAAAACATAAAACTGAAGTGTTTTTCTTTACAAAAATTTCCTGATGATCCCCAAACATTTTCTCCAAGATGGGGAGGGTACACTCACTGTCCACTTTATCAGATCTGTTCAACAGATTGCTGGTGCAAATATCTAATCAGCCAATCACATGGGAGCAACCTTAGTAGAATTGTGCATCCCCATTGGCCTCCACCATCATCAGATGTCAATCCAACAGTCTTTGGGATGAGGTAGAACAAAAGATTCACATCATGGATGTCAGGCCAGCAAATCTGCAGCAGCTGTGTGATGCTGTCGTGTCATTATGGACCAAAATCTCAGAGGAACATTTCCAGCGCCTCGTTTAATCAATTGAATGCAAAAGGAAATCTAAGCTGGTAGTCGGGCGTAGCAGTGAGTGTAGATCTAAAAGAAATTACTGTTAAATAAATTGGAAAGTTACTGGGATTTTCTTTATAGGCATAAGACTGGATGATCAAATCTAAATCCAAACAAATCAGTCTCGTCGTTTCCTTTTGGATTTCTGTGTTTGTCCTTGAAGGTATATAAAGTCTCAGTAGCGCTCCCGTTTCCATGAGTACACATGCTCCACACGTTCATGCTAGTTTACAACTTAGCGATGACTACAAAGAAATGTATAGCATTATTTAACGTACATGGTAGTAAAAACCAAACATCCTTTTCCTGAGTAAGGAACTGGAAAAAACAGGAGTTGAGCCATAAAGTAGAATTAATGTTCAGTCTCTGTGAGTGAAACCTAGATACATAGCCACTGGTGTCGATCTAAACTCTGTGATTATGCATTGGTCCTGAAAGCATTTGTGTGTAGTAAATATGTTGTTTTATTGCAGTGCATGATAATGCAATCATTACTTATTAAGATATTTAAACTGTGTTATGTGTACAGTGTGATTCTGTGATAAAACTGACCATATTGTTCAGATTTGACAGTGTTTAATATCTAATAAATATATTATTTAATTAGAGTGTGGATTATTCTTATTGTCCATCATTTGTAAGAGTCAAATGGTGTGTGAACAGCTTCCTAAAAAGACCAGCAACACTGTGTGACTTCATCAGTCTCACATCACTATGTTGCTTGGTGGGCATTTCTTTATGCACAACTGAGGTCCCAACACAGCTTTTCAATAAAGGCTCGCCTTGACTCGGCCACTGCTTTTCTTTTTCAGCCTTTCTGTTGTAGATTTGCTGATGTGCTTGGGATCATCACTCTGTTGAATGACCTGGTTTGGGCCAAGCTTTAGCTGTCGGACAGACTGAGTCACAATTGACTTTAGGATACTTTACAGAGTTGGTGTGTCTGAAGGTTCTCAGTCATCCAGGTCATCGTAGTCTAAGGAGCTTGGAAAGCAAAGCGTGTGGACTTCTTTGAGTTGCTTGAAGACGTTTCACCTCTCATCCGAGAAGCTTCTTCAGTTCTAAGGGTCAATGGTGGAGAGTCCCAGATTTAAACCCAGTGGGAGTTTCCCCCCCAAAGAGAGACAAAGGACCTGAAGAAGCTTCTCGGATGAGAGGTGAAACGTCTTCAAGCAACTCAAAGAAGTCCACACGCTTTGCTTTCCAAGCTCCTTAGACTAGAGTTGGTGGTCGACTCAGTGACTGTAAGGTGCCCAAGTCTGTGGCCGTAAAACAAGCCCAAACCATGGCACCTCCACCACCACGTTTGACGTTTGTTATGAGGTGTTTTTGCTAATATGCTGCATTTGGTTTTTTTATCAAACGCAAACTTGCTGATTATAAGTTCATCAAATCCAGTTGATTAGCGGCACTATAGCTATTAAATGGAAGCAGTAAGGTGTGTTCACACGCAGGTTTTTACATACTGCTTCTGCATTCTGGCTTAACTGTATGTTAAATAAAAAAATGATACTCTGGAAAATTTATTTTTGTTTGTCTGAGGCTCTATTTGATTTAAGATCTATGACATAAACATGTCATAAATAACTGACGGTTTAAAAATGACTGAAGACAAAAACAGGGGAAATTTAATAATTGACATTTATTAGATTTTTGACAAATTCAGCAAAAAGAATAAGAAAAGATGTTAATATACAGACATTTGATTAAATCTACCTAAAAAAAACCCAAAAACCTCTAACCACCACAACTATGCGCAAAAAGACCTTCAAACGGGTGCTAAATGATGCACACTGAGCAGAATCAGGGATAACAGTCTGCACTCAGAAGCTTCACCTGCAGGCAAAATACTGGTGAGCCTTAATAAATCAGTGTAACCTGTAACCTCACACTAGGTTAATTACTGAAGGAGAAGAGCTCTGGTTTCAGCTTGGCTCTGCATACAGCAACACAACAGAAGCTCAGAGTACAGCACAAGGTCATTCAGATAACCCCGCAGGTGACCTGTAACGCCGTTATGCAAGGCTGAAATATTGCACATCCACAGACTCGTTTCATAAGAAATCTTTCTGAACATTACGCAACTCTTTTTGATAACCACCCTGTAAAGATATTCAATTAGAACTGGGAGTTTAAGGTCATACCATGAATGAAGTTACTTAGACTGAGTACAGGATCATACTGGTCACCAGTCTGCGTGTCTGTGCGAGCCATAGTATGAGAATCAGTCAGTTATTGTGTCGCTGAACATAAATGAACACAGTTCTGGTTTTTTTTATGTGGGAAATGACTACAAAGCTATAATGGGGAAACACAATGCACTTGCAATCATACATAACTGTTCTTAGTAGAAGCTGATATTATTAATAATTACATGAACTGCAATCAATAAACGGCTACAAAATGTTTTGGTAACAAATCTGTCTTTAAAAATACATTCTCCAAATCCCCCCCCCCCCCCATTCCAGCTGGGACACTGCACGAGTCCCTGCGTAGGTGCTGAAGAATCAGACAGAAAAAAATGAATCCCAACTGTTACTTTACAAGTTGTCCACCATTTAAATGACTTGATGTAATATGGAAAACACTAAAACGTCATTAGCTGTTCCATTTATAGTCCTTCCCAAAAATTTTTTTAAAAAAAAACAATCTCTCATTGGGAAATTTTAATTGACATCTTTTTAACCCCTATATTAATTGCATTACCTTATTGCAGTCTACAAAAAGAAAAAAGAAAAACCTCACTTTAGAATTTATTTAGGATACAGAGGATGCGAGAGAGGAGTGTCTTGGAAGTGACGTTGCCCACGTTTCAGTTGTTTTTCTTTTCAGGGAAGTTTGAAGAAGGTGCGTATGGTGGAGGTCGCTCCTGCACGAAAACCCAGAGGATGGTTTAATATGATTAAAATGCCATTAAAGAAGAAGTCACATGTTGCTGAGGTAAAGACATCCAAAGCAGCTTACCATGGGCATGTAGACATTGTGTGGATTGCTGGGATTGTAATATGCGCTGCCCGCCGCTTCAGCCGCCTTGGCGTTACCTGTGCATAAAATGGCAAAAAACAGGGAGATGAAGACTGAGTAATGACCGCAGAACATACTCTAGAACAGTTCCTAACACTGTAATGAGAAAAGATGCACAGAAGAATGCTTTAGTAGTCACATGAAGCGCAACTGAAAACTTCTAAGATCCTCAAACCTAGAAAAATCTATTGGCACAAGGTGATGAAGCACAGACTGATGCACAGAAGGTGACGCTGTTTTTAACCGAAAATCCCCAAAGTTGCTAGAAAAACAACAACATGAGGGCGAGAAGACTGTTTTATTCCTTGACATTTTTATCTGTAGAGAAGGAGACATCAGCACCCCCCTTTTTTCTTTTTTAATGGCGTGCTTTGAAGTGATTCATGTTGAGGCAGACAGATCCGATCTGACAAGTGCAGTGGCACAGAGGAAGAAAAAAAAAATAGGGAGTGAGTGAAAAAAGGAGAGTGAGAGAAACAGACCTGGAGGTGGTTGTGGTGGTGGTGCTGTCCAGTTCTGAGAGGGTGCAGCCCAGTTTTGTGGTGGCCCAGGGTACGGGGGAGGAGGGGCCATGTAGTCAAAACCAGATGGGTACATTCCTGGAACACAGATGGCCAACAGAATTTTTTTTTTTTTTAAAGATGCAGTTTGAAGGTCACAGGGGGTTGCAGCCTGTTTATCTTTTTTATTGTGTAAATAATTGTACAAAGAAAAAAAACAGGACACTGACAGAGAGAGAGGGACAGCATGATTTGCGCCTCGAGGGTGCACATTTTTAACTTATGTGCAAAGAGACAAAAAAAAAAAAAGTGCGCTTACATACAAATGCAAGAAAACAAGGCTACAAACTATAAGCACTTTTATTGATTATGAGGAAGAAAGGAAAAAAGAAAGTGAAAGAAATCTACAAAATAAAATGCAGAACCTGGAGTTACAACTGCGCTGACTATAAGCTAGATTTTAAAAATCCCTACTTATGTTGCCGCCGGTCTTCAGTTGAATCAGACATTTAAAAATAGACCTACAGACAGCGAGACTGTGTACCTGCAGCAGCAGGTGGTGGATAAGAGTAGGGCATGTTCCCAGCAGCAGGGGGAGGCCCCTGGTAGAAGCCATTCTGCTGGGGAGGTGGTGGGTAGGGATAGCCCTGAGGAGCAGGTGGAGGTTGGCCATAGCCATTCATCATACCAGGTGAAGGGTAACCGTAGGCAGCAGCTCCATTCTGCACCGGAGCGCCACGAGAAGCTGGAGCACAGAAAGAATAAAAGTGACTTTCCAAAGACTCCAGAAGACACAGAGTTATCTGTATCGTAATGTCCTTTATTTCTATAAAGCGTTTAATCTTTAAAGTTTTTGTTTTTTTTACTGCAACTGTACCATGTTTTTAATATAGTAGGACTGCTACTTTGGTAAAGGGTTTAGCTACCTTAACACGTGTTTCCTGGTTATAAAGAAAAGGTACTGAATTAAAATGGCATACGAACCATTTGTGGCCAGTTTGAAGAGGTGCTGTCCCAACTCTATGGCTCCTCCACTGGGGAATGACATCTTGAAATGTGCCTGACCCTCCCAGCCACCTGATTAAAAAGTCAATTCCCTTTAGAGTAAATACAGAAAGCTGCCTTTTTTAAGCAAAGTAAAGTTCTGAAACTAATACACCACATTTTTCACTAATATGGGTTCATATGAAATTGTTTTAGAGACAGACAATCAAATGAATGTGACTAAGTGTAAAATCAAAAGGCTTCCTACCACCGGGCTCAGCAGACACTGTCCCTTTAATGTAGTTGGCTGCAAAGACTGGCTGCTCAATGCTGCAGCCCTTCATCAGGTAATAGGGGAACATGGCTGAACCCAGGCAGTCCTTGGTGTTACTGGATACAAACACCAACTGAGCCGGTGAACAAGAGATGAGGCAAAAAGATGAGTTACATAAGGATACATGAGCACATGAAAAGCAGCCGTAAACATCACAGGAATCTTTTGTTTATTGATAATTTGGGTAGTACCCTGTATGGTGTGAGATACACCGTGCCCTTCTTGGTCCCCTTCAGCAGATCTGTCTTGCAGGTGACATCACTGAATGACAGCTCCACATTCTTGCACTCCCTTAAAACACTGGATAAAGATGAGGCAAATGAAAATTAGGTCACTGCTTACAGTAACTATAAAGGAGCTAAAAAGTATGCTAACATGTAGAAATTGTATTTCGCAGCAGCTAGGAAAAAAATTGCTTTACGAAACATGCAATGGGAAGACATTTGTGTTTTACAAGATTTCAACATCCTGACAAAAAATGCTGCCAAAACTTCCTGTTTGGATAGTCTGCTAACGCATCTTGCTTAAACCACATTATGCAACGATTTTAAAGTAAGGCCATTAAATGTCTCGCCGTTAAAAGAGCACACAAAATACACAACGCCCTGAAATATACAGTAAACAATAAAACAGCTAATGCTAACATTACCTAGGCCAGCTAGCTGGAGGCTAGCAGTTGGATAGCATTGAGTTGACTACGCATTGGAAAGTAAAAGGTAAACAAGCCGAAAACAGAGGCGACAGTTAGCTAGTTAATACAATTAAACACCCTGACACTAGGTAATACCCTCACCTCTCTCCGTTGTTTATCAACACGTTGCCGTTATGCGTATGATTTCGATTCAAAGCCATGTTTACGAGCCGTCCTACGCTCTCCTGTTGCCTATGCTTAATGCTAAAGCCAGTCTATCAGCCTGACGGGAATCACCCAGAAACGTCACGAGCCTTACGTCACCACGCCGTCTGACAACTCGTGACCTGCCGTGGGACTGTAAACAATATCCACACGATCAAACAGAAGAAGTGTCTCACACGATCCCAGTAAAAGTTAGAAATATTCAGAATGGTTTCTGAATATTTCTGAATGGTTTCAGTGTGTTTACGCTGGATTGTTATTCCCAACGTATTTTCCCCGCCACCCATCCGTTTTGGATAGGTGTAACATTTTTTTTATAATAATGTAAATTATAAATAATCAAATACATTTGACGATGAAATGAATAATTTGATTCCAAGTTATCACAGTCTTTTTCCGTCAAGTTTTAATATATTTTATCTTATTTTATTTATTAATTCCTTTACTAAGAAATTCCTTTATTTATTTATTAAATTATTTATTTTCTTACTTAGTTTCAGTTAATTTCCAGACTGGATTTGTTCGTATCCGTTTAGTTTTATCTCTGAAAATCCACTGGGGTTTTTTTTTTGTTTGTTTTTTTATTTGTCTTGTTTTGTTTTGTTGGTTTGGTTTTTGTTGTTGTTCCTATCCGTTATCATTTACTAATTCTTTGCTAGCTCATCGGGGAGGGGGGTGCTTTGGTTGTTATTTTTTTGCTAACGTGTAGTTTTTAATTCACCTATTTTTCCACTCCTTTTACTTTTTAGTGTAATTTAATGTAGGAATTCTGTAGATAAAATAGAATAATATTACAGAGTTAATAATTAGCTATTGTTTGAATGTTACATATACAAACAAGTGAATCAAGCCAACTGTTCATCATTTTATTGATAATTTGAAATAATATAGTTACATATTATGATGGGTGTTTCCGGGATATTATACAAGGGAAAGCACAGATGGAGAAACTCGTGAGCTGCCCTGCTCCCTCATATAGATGTATTACTACATGAAGTACTGCCGCTATTTAAGGCATAATCCTCTGTATTAATACGCAGTTTAACATCAAAATGTGCGTAAGTAATTCAAGCTTTTATGTTCTGTTATATTTCCATCCAAAATACAATGAAGTAGACGTGCAATGCAATCAGAAGTACTGTTTTTTTAACCAGGTATTTTACATTTTTACTTTAATATAGTAAATGTTACAGTTACAACATTTATCCTGCAAATTATTAAAAAATAATTTATAAAAATTAGGTTATTTATACAAAACTATGCATAGAGTGTAACCGATTATTTCCCAGTTTCTCTTTTGCTGTTGTTCTATTTCCCCCCTTTTGTGTTGGCTATATATCTGTTTCTCCCGGTGTATATAAACTTGTTGACAATAAGGGAAATAGAAAAAACGACAACCATATCCACGCAGGCAACATCATTATAGCAACTGCCGAGATCTCTCCCTGATTCTATGTACTACACTTTCTATACTGTAGCCTTTGAATGGGATAATTAAGGTTTAGCTAAATTAAAATTAGCTTGAAAGCTGCACTGTGCTGGAGTCCAGCTAGGTCTGGATTAAGATAACTAACTTCATTTAAGCCTGCACAGAAAATCAGGTCATTTATTGCAAAGCAAAATGTTTTCAAAGCAAACACAGCTGGAATAGAGCAACAAAATGGGCATTTCCTTGCAATTCTGACAGGATGAGTGGGTGTTCTGATGGCAGTGAGTAAAGGTTTAAGACTGCTTATATAATAACTGGGGTGGGTACAAGCTTTGCCATGGGGAGAGCGAGAGGGGGGTGAGGCCAGCGAGTTATGCAATGCTTTCATTTAATGGCCCCCTTAGGATAGAGTTGGCCGTGCATGCGCTCAGTGTGATATTTAATATTTAAACGTTGACCTTTTTTATTAATTACCGGCTTTATTCTGTGGCCGCGTGCACGTCAGCTTCTGTAGCTCTCGGTGCGCGCAGGCGGGTGACGCTGAGCAGGTCTGCGACACCCTTAACTTTCTGCACTGCACTGGTCCCCGAGCCCGAGGAACGCCATAGCTTTAAATTAATTAACACTAATTAACAGCTGTCACGTGACCGTCTCCAGCGCCTTAGATAGGGCTGGATGTTTCTGCTGTTAAGTTTGCAAACTATAGCGAGATGAATTATCGTTTTATAAAGATTTGCGCGACTCTTTTACTTTTCACCGTCATGGCTCGGCGCTGCGTCTGCCTTTCCCCCGATCACAGGAAGAAAACACTCGAGCAGAGGAAACAGCTCGCCATGCCGCGAGTCACCTGCTCTCTCCGAGGCATCAGAGCTGTGTTTGGTCCAATGGTGAAAAACAATGTGTACGCCAGAGGTGAGGTATAGGGCAGCGGGATGTGAGGAAGGTGCTTGGTTCATTTAGTTGACCCTCATCTTTTGCATTGATCTCAGACCATGTGTGTGTGTGCTTTGTTTCCTTAGACGTGACAGGGGCCACAGTCCCAGTGCCTCAGTATGAGAAGACCTGTGGAGTGCAAGTGGCTAGAGTGAAGAACCAGAGCCTCTCGTTTTTCAGCAGATATGACAGCTGCTTTGTCCATGTTGAGGTGTGAATCCTGCTGCAGAGTTTACATGAAGGAAATGTATGGGATTGCCAAGTAGGGCCAAAAATAATGCAACTATAGTATATTAAGTACTATTAAGTTTTAATGATTGAAACCAATGGAGGTAAAAATGAGTTTACAAACTGCATGTATGTCACTTCTTGACAGCCACGCTGCAATAACCTTTCATCCTCAGGGCAGCAAAGTCGTCATCCCGCTGCAGGTCCAGCTGGCAGGAGAGGATCGATGGATCAGGGTCAACATCAGCTGTCCCCTGATAAAGGCAAGAAGTGAGAGGACCCAGCCTCGCCCAACACGTGAGTGGAGACAGCTGATTGAGCTTGACAAACTCACTGACCCAGTTGTGTCCTGTATACCTAAAATCAGCTCTCCGTTTTCATCAGTCAAAAGTCACCCTGGCACAATTTTCCCCTGGAGCCAAGTTTAGAGTGTTGTCTTGTTGTTCTTGTAATTACCAATACTGGGTAGGAGTCTGCACAGTTCAGAGTGACGATCTAAGACATTTAAAAACAGAACTCTTCTCCAGCATTCCCTGGAAACTGTGACATCGAAAGAGCTCTTCGAGTGGACTGTGGCCACCAAAGGGTTTCCAGTGATGTCTGCTACAAACTGGGCTGCTGCTATGATGCTCGTGATTCAGCCTGCTACTACACACTCAATGGTAAGATCTGTATTTTCCCCTCCAACCTTTCGTCTAAACAAGCAGGGCTGCTTCTAGGACTCTTAACCCCTTAATAACCAGTCGTGTGGGGGGGCTTAAGGGAAATCAGAAATATCAGAAATGGATACCTAATCAGAGGTTTATGTATTTTGACTGTGGACAGACCTCCTGCCAGTATATGCGTGGCCTTCATTACAAAATGCAGTCTTGTTACCACTGTAAATATGTTTGGTACTACAGAGTACCAGGTACCAAGCAGTACCAATAATGTTTGGCATTGATGAGCAGTAAAATGGCATCTATAGTTGGCAGCAGAGCTTTCAATACATGCTAATGCAGTATTCAACATTATGTAGTTATAAAGACAATTATGCAGAGATGAGGACAAAACGGGGTTTTGTTTTTGGGTTTTTTAATTTGTGTTTTACTCAAAAAACAACTATGCAACATTATCCTGTTTGACTCCATCCAGCCTGCTCTCTGGACGGACACTTTGTGTTCTCAGTAAACGCTGCAGATGCACACACGCCCATTGATCCCAGCAGCCTCATTGTAAAGGATCGGCCGCACTGTCACCCTGTTGTCACAACCCCAGATACTGCTGTCTTCAAGATAGGAGTCTCAGACTGCGGTGCAAAGAGGAAGGTAAATATTATATCTAATATTTAGATTGGGGTATCATCCTAATATTTTTGCACAGTTACACAGCATTGAGCACAAGCTTTCATTTAGATGTGTCTGTGGTCCACCATGAATTTTCACATCATCTTCTTTTCTTAAACCTTTTTTAAATTTTTTTTTAAATCTCTCCGGCTTTTAGGCAAATGGAGATGTGGTGATCTACGAGGTGGAAGTGGTGGAGCTACATACAGGAAATGATGGGAAAAATTCTCAATTTAGGTATGGAGATGGATACATCTTCTTCTAGAAGACAGTACTGGTGGTGATGAATGTTTTGGGGTTTTTAGTCTTCAGGTCCAGTGTGAATACGACTCCTCTGATCTGAAGCGTGCAGCAGAACTGCGGTCTTTGTATGCGGTGACTAATCCACCACCTGTCATTGCACTGGGGTCCATCGGAGTGCAAATGAGAATAGCCACAGGTACTAAAATGGAATGAAAAGGCACTTTGTATGCAAATCACAGCTGGTGATGTGTATATGTTTGTTGCTGCAGATGCATCCTTTACATCCTTTATTCCCGAGGAACAGCTTCCGCTGACTTTGCCCCTTCGTGAAGCTGTGAATGTGGAGATTTCCATCGTGCAGCCATCTCCAGATCCCACACTTTCCCTGCGAGTGCGAGACTGCTTTGCTTATCCTGGGTCAAGACACTCTGTGTGGACACTTCTCTATGATGGGTACGTTATTAACCCCCACCCCTCAATAAAAAAACAAAAATTAAAAATATAACAGCACAGTTTTGTCCCTTTTGTACAGATGTCCAAATCCTCAAGATAATATGAGAAGCTCTGTCCCTGTGGACAAACAGGGGAAGACCACATCTCACTCACAAGTCAGGAGGTTTGATGTCAAGACCTTTGCCTTCTTGGACCCCAGCACAGGCCATCCAAGTCCAGAGGAAGTATGTTTCATCAGATTATAATATTTCAGCAACGCAGCGTTTTGTTTTTCCCCCCCACAGACCTGGCTATGTGTTTTCTCTCACTCAGATGTACTTCTATTGTTGGGTGGAAATCTGCACGAATGACGTTGACTGTGCGCAGCGTTGTACCTTCATTTGTGAGTATACCACAGTACACTTAATGTGCTGTTTATTTTTGGAATTTTTTAAAAATCTGTCCTGTGTCCTCCCACAAGCATCTGAGGGGGAGAGGCAGAGAAGAGAGGCCGCATCTCAACCCCACCAGCTTCAACTGGTCTCTTTAGGGCCACTGCAGCTGGTCCAGAATAACACTGAAGCCGAGAAAGACCCCTGCATGAAACGGGAAAAAAGTAAATCCAGCAATACACCAAACTAGAATCATTACATGAAAGAGTATGAATGACACTCTTTAAATAGAATCTCGCACCCTCTCTTCCTTAGTGTTTCAGGTGATCGTATATATCCTGTCTGGTGTTGGTGCTGGCCTTCTTGTGGTCCTGCTGTTCATTGTGTGTTCAAGCATCAGGAGAATGCAACGAGCACGTGACGAACAAGATGCATCTCAATAAATGTCAATTTGTCCATATGTGCATTTGTTTTGGTTTTTTGAGCTAAGGCTGAGAGCCAAATGGCAGGAAAACTGGACTGGAAATCAGTAACAGCAGATCTGATGGGATGCAAGTGTCTATAGCCATCTGTAAAACACAGAGCAGGCTTTGTCATGGTGTGAGGCCATCATATTTTGATCCACAATGCAATTCCATGTGAAACCAACTAATTATTAACAGCATGACAATGAGCCCGAACACACTGCCAATGCCGTAAAAGTGTAGCTGGATAGAAAAACACACAGTGAAACCACCAGCCATGGATTGGCCTCCCCAGAGCCTGGGCCTCAACATTATTAAAGCAGTGTGGGATTCTCCTGATAGAGAACAGAAATAAAGGCAGCAAACTTCCAACGAAGAGCTTTGAATGTCTTTCAAGAAGTCTGGAGAACTATTTCTGAAGTCTACTTAAAAAATGAACAAGAAAGCTGCCCGAGAGAGCTCGGAGTGTGTTGGAGAATAAAGGTAGTCGCACCAAATACTGATTTAAGCTTGTTAGAAGTGAACAAACTCTGTTATTGCCTCATGTACTGTATGTGTTTGCACTTCAATAAATTACTGAACCCATTTTTCTTGAAAAATATCAAGAAATAAGGCATGACATGACTGTGCTTCAGACATTTTGATCTATACTGACATGTTCGACCACAATGCAGATCTGTTTCATGCACAACTCAAAGGTGCTCTATAGGAGTGAGATCTGTTAAGATGAGCTCTGTGACATTTGGCTGAAGATGGGTACACTGTACACACGCAGAAATACACCAAGATCAACCTATGATGTCATCACAGAAAGTTGCTGGCGCCTGCTCTGATAATTTGATGAAGTCATAAAATTGTCTACTTGTGCTTCACAATAAAAATAGTTGAACAGAAATCATAAGATTGTGATCTTAAAATTCAGGCAAAAGAGATTAGTCTTAAACTGCCGTTTTATAAAATTTCAGTACTTCATGTTGTAGCTTTACTGTGCTTCACTAGATTTACTATCATTAATGTGAGGAGCGAGAAATTTAATCATAAAATTAAGTCAGAATAGCAGTTTATTAACATAAAACCTTTATAATGCAACTGAAATACACAAAAGCAGTGAAATGAGAGAAGAAAAAACAGGCAGCTGACTCAGTAAGGTCTGAACTTCCTCTGTGCCCTCAGCAGAGCTATTCTCTGTTTATCCTCCTCAAACTTTTTCCTTAGTTCAGCGATATCTGGAAAAGAAAGAAAGAAAAGGAAACTTATTTAAATAAAAAGCTTTCACAACCTCAAATGTAAACAATGTCATTAACATATCAGAGACTTACGTTCTTTCTGCGTGTTTCTGTGCTGCCAGGTGTAGAAGTTCAAGAGCTCCTTCCTCTTCTTCTTCGTTATCTCCCTCTGTAGAGTCCTCTGATTGGCTGCTTCGCTGTGAGGACGCGCCTTGGCACCCTTGTGCCCTCTCGTGACTTTCACCCAGCCCTCTTCATCTTCTTGCTCCTCCTCGGCCTCCTTCTTCTGCCGCTCCGCTTCCTGTGGACAAAATATCAAACCCACGTTGAAGCTACGCGGAGCGGACGTGTCAGCGGTGTTGAAGGAACAGCGACAGAGTTCTCACCTCTTCTTTATGCTTATCGTAGTCTTCCATAAAAGAGTCGACTTTTTGTTGCAGCTGCTCCGGTTGGATAAAGGAGTCTGTGTACTGCTGGATCCACTCTGCCATAAAGAAAATACAACACACGTGTCATACACCTCATTTGTTACAGATGATTCCAGATGTTCTGCATCATTTCTTCTCATTCTTAGGTCACTTTATGTCCCATTTGGCATCGATTTGTAGCCACTGTTTTTTTGTTAAGCTTGACTTTTGGCGTCTTTATAACAGATTTTTCACTCATAAGCTTATTCACACTTATTTTTGGTCATTTGTGTCACATTTTATTATTAGTGACTCTCTGTAGCTAAATCTCTGAGTATTTTATGACACTTTTGAACACATCTTTTGCAGATACTTTTGCTTTTTTGGTTATATTTCGCATTTTTTGTAGCCATCCACTGTGTTTGGGGCGGTTTTATGTCTCGTTTGGTTTTATTTAAGCCTCATACATTAAACTGTGTCACTTTAGCAACAGCCTACTTACTCTGCAGTCCTGTTTTGACTGGGCGCTGCTCTGTGCAGACCACCAAAGGCACATCATGTGGGTGTGATTTAACTGCTGGTAAACTGGAGGAGTTTTGAAATACAACATAGCCAACTTTGAAGCCCTGAAACAGACAGAGACACATAACGTGAAACTGAAATCTACAAAACATACATAAACAAACGAGAAACTGCGCAGGAACACAGGTCAACCTGTTTTTCAGCTGGTTTGAAGAACTTGGACAGTTTGGGTCCAGCCTCCTGGGAGGACCCCGGGTGGTCTCTCAGCTCAACTGACTGAATGCTGCCAAACTGCGAGAATAAATCTTTGACAACATCCTGTAACACACACATACACAAACAGTGAGAGGAAAGGCAGTGTGCAGTAGTTACTGTTTATATGAAGGACAAACAAACAAACCACACAGAGCAGCCAGGCAGGCGCACTACCTCTGAGCAGTATGGAGGGATGTTTAGCACGAATAAAGTCCGGTCCAGCGGTCTGTGGGAACTCTTCTCCGCTCGCACCCGGTGCTCCTTCACGTACAGCGAGTGCCTGGCAGCGCTATCGGAGCTGAACTGTAAGGACAACACTGCGAGGAGAGACGGGAAAAAACAACACATCAGCGTCTGCTATCACCCTGTCGACATGGCAGACTACAGATCAGCACAAACTCATACACACACCAGCCGGGTTACGTAACACAAACATTTATCTACGAGGACAAAGCGGTACAGAAAAAACGGCGTAATAATTAGAAATACCCGTAAATCCTCCAGGAATAACAGAAGCCTGATTCTTGGCGTGTTTCTTCTTGGACGGCGCCATTTTGATGTGACCTTTCACGCCGGAAGTACAACTGAATTCCCGTTTGGTACCGTTCCCCTCCCCAGATTTTCTGCTAAGCAGGTTCTGTGTTTGCTTTAAACCCACACATTTAGTTTTTAGTTTTTATTACAGCCTACCTTAAAAAATGAATTTAATGGTCAAATTTAGCCTCGACCTTGAGGCTAAATGCTCTGAGGATTATTTATCGTTTATTATTTATTTAACTTTTTTCACCAGCCTGTTCCAGGGTTTTAAATTTAGATGTTTTTTAAATGGAAGATGAATTTTTATATCAAAATTTCAACAAAATAACTAATTACTTAAGTTATTTTCTCAGAAGTTTGAGTTGGTATGTTGAAAATTTGAGCTTGACTTAATGATTAAAGAAACAAGCCTCCATGGTTTTGCTTCCCTCAAACCAATTTCAACAACTGGAGTGAATCTCTCCTTTTTAATAGTTTGGTTGTTGGTTTTATTTGTAGGTGTGTATTTATGAAGTAAAACTGAAACAAAGACGGCTAAAGGTTCAGCACCAGACTTGTAAATCATTCACAAGTCCAGAACTGTTTTTAGAAAGCCTAACAGCACAGATACATAAATCAACAAAGAGATCATGATATGAAAAGCAAAGAGTCTCAGACATCATCTACAAAGCTAAATATTTAATGGTGACATTTCAGACACATCCTACCACTTTGTCTCGTCTTGCATTACATACCAAGAATGCAGTAGAACGTAAATTACAGTCTTTCAACACAAATCAGGAGTAATAATAGAAAGAATTAAACATGTTGACCATCAAGCAAAAACCAGTCACAGAGCATACGAGTCTGGATGCCACAAGAATGTTAAAACTAAATAAACTGACATGTCCGTTTCAGAGCTAGCTTACTGAAGTTATTATGGTATTATGTAGCTTACGCCAGTCCCCGATTTGCAGGTATTTTCAGTTATTTTGGCATCACTTTGGGCTCAATTTAAATCATCTTCCCACATTTTAACCAAATTGTCCTTCCTAATAAAACAGACATGACAGACGTTTGGTTTTTTGTTTTGTCTGTATATATTTTTCCCCCAATGCATTATACACACTCATTAAACCCAAAGGGAAGCACAGGTAAGATAAATGAACACACCTGCATGAATATTCAGCCTTAAATATTACATAACTCTCAAGAATAACACTACCACACAGTCCTCAATTAGTCAAAGGGTTTGGGCTGGGTTTTTTTTTTTTTAACTCCTACTCTTTTGGAAGTTGGAGGCAAGCGGCAATGACGAGATATATATTAAACTAAATCAAACTGTCACTTAATATACAAAGAAAACCAAAAAAAAACAAAAACCCAAACACCCATTGCAATTAAATTTGGTACTACCCCTCCTCCACCTCTACATCGGATTAAAAGATCATATGAAACTTCCCCCCGCTCCGTTTCCAAAACCAACAGGTGACTTTTGATAAAACCCAAACAAGGATGCATGAATGATGAATTTCACGTTCACAGGAGTCATGTATATCAAATGTGTAAAAATTAGTTTCATGAGAATGTGTGCTGGCTGCTGTCAATGTGAACACCACAGTTTGAAATGAGAACACTGAGAATGCACTAACATGAACAGACAGTTTTCACTTTAGACGTGGGCTATATCTTGATGCGAAAGGCAGTGGCCTGTGAGCTGGGAGGCTCAGTGGTGGAGGTCGACTGTGTAGTGGACTTGAAGAGAGCTTTGAGGATGGTCTGGGGGTCCACCTCTGGAGTGGGCTGAGAGGAGGAACGCTGACCGGCGGGCCGTGATAAGGAGGCGGGCAGACCTTCTTTCTTTGTGCTGCTGCCTGTACCCGGAGTATCGCTGAGTCGCCTGTGGGCAAGTCAAACAGTTGTTACTATTTTTTAAGTCCTTTAATGGTTCAAACAACACAGAGGGGTCCCCTCCCACTGAGTTCAGTTAAAGAGACAGCTGTTAGGCCAAAAGGGTTACATGCCTGACCTCTAGTGGAGAACACAGCAACAGCACCTGGTATTTACATTTCAGTGTGAAGTTAAACTTGATAACATCCATTTCTTTAAATACAAATACCTTGTTTTTCAAAAGCAATGTAATAATGCTACTAACCAGCTCAAAATGGACTTATGGTGCTTTCCCTTATATACAGTTTGCCTCAGTTCATATTAAATATGCCCACTAAGGTCACCAAAGCTAAAAGACTGTTTTAAATGTTTGTTTTCAGACTATTCTTTCCATTCCTGGATCTGTGTGAAGTCAGTGAAAGGAGACAAGAGGACAACACGGTCATTTAAGTCTCACAGCTCTGGCTGTGAGCACAAAAGCCCCGCACACACACAATGTTCCCCCCTTCTGTTAATGATGGGTAGCCAATCAGAAGAAAGTTTCCTTAAGGGGGACGGGAGTCAGAGTCGCTCACTTTAGACAGCACCACAAGAGGACCACAATAAAATACTTTTTACTTTAGGAATGCAGTGAATGGATAGCTAATAGGTTTTAGTATGTAGATAAAAGCCAGATTATGGCACAATGAAAATATGCAAAACAATGATTTCTTTAATTTAGGATTCTTCCTATACAGAGGAAGTCTGTGAAGGGTAGAAGGATGCTGATCAGCACTGTAATGCATTTTAACCAGTTCTGTTATTTGGATTTTCACTTACCCAACACACTACATACCTTGTCTATACAAAAGGTCACATATAACAAGGATACAGTGACTCACTGCCTTTTCATGGACCGCTTATACATACTGTCCCCTCTCTCTGTCTGAGCCAACCCTGGTCTCACACCGTATGCAAACACAATTGAGTAGAGATTCATTTGAAATTAACTAAAGAAGCCTCGAGGGCTCACTCACAATAGAATGGGTTGATCAGAAGTGATGACATTTCCCTGAATATGAAGGTTACACTTCATGGGTTGGCCTGGGGGTGGACAAGAAAAGGAAAAGAACAGATGACATAAATGAACCAATCACAACGATCCTGACCACATACAGATCTGTGAAAAACTATTTGCCCCTTTCCTGATATCTTAGGTTTTTGCATGTTTGCCACACTTGAATGTTTCAGATCAAACAAATTTGAATATCACACAAAGAAAACCTGAGTAAATACAAAATGCAGTTTTCAAATAAGGACTTTGTTCACTAACGTAGAAGCTACCCAATCCTAAGGGGCCTGGTATGAAAATGTTATTGCCCTGCAAACCTAATAGCAGGTTGTGCCACTCTTGGCATTAAGAACTACAATCAAGCACTTGGAATAACTGGCAATGAGTCTATCACATCACTGTGAAGGAAGTTTGGCTCACTCTTCTTTGAATTCTTTTCATTCAGCCACACTGGCATGTTTACCAGCTTGAACTGTCTGTTTAAGGTCATGGAAAAGCATCTCAATCTGACTTGAGTCCAGACTTTGGTTTAGCCATTCCTAAACCTTAAATATTTTTTCTTTGAGCCATTCAGACGTGGACAGGGCTCCATCAATTACTAGAAATCATCCTGGTCCCGAAGCAGCAAAGCAGCCCCAGACCATCACACTAACACCTAGGGCTGTTCGAAATAACGAGATATATCGGATGACGATATGAAAATTTCTAACGTTTCATTTTACGCTATCATTTGTTTCTTGGTGTCACAAAACAAACTGTTTTACTGCAGTATTTTTTCAGTGTTTTCATGGTCACTGTAGTGGCTAAATTCATTTCTTAAAGTTCTCTCTTTCTCCTATATTTAAAATAACCACACTACAGATGGATAAGCGACTGTTTTTACGCGTTGTCGTTAGCAACAACGCCGGTAAACCCAACGTGTGGCTCCGCCGTCGGCTTGTTTATTTTCCACATAAACCTTTCACAATAAAGCTGAAGATCCTGTTGAGGTTTTGCCTTCTAAATAAACTGAGATGACGACGAAATACATTATTCTCAGACATCAAATTTCAGAATATGCATCAAACAAATGACCTCAAAAACATGTAGTAACTATAAATGGCGCTTACAGTCACCACGTGGATGCAGGTATAGAGAATACCAGCACGGCCAGTGAAGATGAGGCAGAACCAGGTAGATCCAAACAGAAAGACTAATCAAAACAAATCGAGGTCCTTATTTCTAAATGAGGGGCTACGTCTGTACCATGGACATGGTTTCGTTATGAAAAGTCTGACACGAACCAGAAAACTGTACTATGCAAATTATGCAAGAAACTGGCCTTCACCTCACACTCAAACACGGCAAACCTCTTCAACCACCTATGCCAGAATCATGTGAAAGAGTATGGAGAAAGTTTATGGATGAGAAGCAAAAAGGAGCCATCAGGTGCTAAAAAGACTCAAACATTAGAACAGGCCCGCAGTTCTTTAGATGGTTTATTTTGTGACCTCCTGGATGGGCCAATGATGCACTCTTGGGAGTATTTTGGTAGGCTGGCCAGTCCTGGGAAGGTTCACCAAGTTTCCTCCATTTGTGGATAATAGCTCTCACTGGAGACCCAAAGTCTTAGAAATGGCTTTGGAACAGTTTCCAGACTGACAGATCTCAATGACTTTGTTTCTCAGCTGTTTCTTCAGATCGTGGCATGATATGTTTTTTGAGATCTTTTAGCCTTTTAGTCAGACAGGCTCAAGTTAAGTGATTTCCTGATCCAGCCGATCTGGCAGTATTCCGGTCTGGGTTTTTATAATGAAATTGAACTCATCTTTCCAAAAATGTGGTTAATCACATTTAATTCTTGATTTAACAAGGGAGATACTTTTTACAAGGGCAGATAGGGTTGGGTAGCCTTTTCCTCTAAATAAGGGCAATAATAGTTTAAAAATTGCACTTTGTTATACTTGTTTAATCTTAAAATTTAATTGATGCTCTGAAACATTTGTGTGTCACAAATGTGCAAAATATTAAGAAATCAGAAAGGAGTAACACGTTTTCACAACACTATATATATGATGTATAACATGCTCGCTGCTACAGCAGCCATTAAACTGCATGTTAAACAGAAGACTTTCATGTGTGCGTCCTTGCTCTTGGCACTCACCGTCCAAGCAGCGATTGTTGTACTTCCTGTATGCGCTCACAGCGTCCTCTTTACGGACAAACACCACTTCAGCTACGCCCACCTTCACCAGCCGTGCTCGCTTCAAGGCACCGCACACACAGAACAGTTCCTGTGGACAAATATTGACAGGCATTACAAATACACACTGAATGACTCATCACGGTACTCACAGCACTCTGCACATCATTTTAATCTCAAACAAGAAAAGGTTAAAGGCAAACAGAGCAATTTCCTCACCACTATGTCCTCCTCAGTGACTCGGGGATGCAGGTTGTTCACTGTTATTTTTGTCCCCTCCAAAGGACTAAAAGTAGGCTGAAATGAAAAAAATGACAAAACCAAACAGTCAAGTAAATGTAAAGATTGTGTGAACACATTAAATATCAATCGAACTGATACATGTAACAGAATCACTGCAGGGGTCTATTTGATAAAGAGTCTGCAGCCAGGTTTAAAAAAACAAAAACAACCAAAGAAAAAAAAAAAATTATTTTTTTCTTTCCATCTTGCATTCAGTATTTTCACCTGTTAGCCTTTTGCACGTTACACGTTTCCCTTTAAATGTGCAAATCTACGGATGTAAGAAGAGTTCATTGTGGTGTGGCATGGATGGCAAAAAAGGCAAGGATAGTATGAGCATAACAGTTAAAAGCCAATCAAAGTTCTTTAAACATATTAAACGGTGGTTTAAGTTTAAGCATGAAACAAACAGAAAAGATTTACCTCCACAATGTTTTACAAAGTGACAGCTGTTTATTGAATTAAGAGCAAGTAAAAATTAAAGGGTCTGTATTAAGGCAGACCTTGAAATGTGGCAGAAATGTAGCTGCAGACTGACAGCAGCCGTTGCTTTTGACTGTCGGCATAATTTCTGCAGGATGCGGGAGTGTTTCTAAAAGTGGCCATAGTCTATATTCCACTACATTTTTGTTACAACATTAGTTATTTGTTATCTTGAAGATTTAAATTTTGTATCTTAAAATTACGTTAGTTATTTTTAATATTGTCAAATAAAAATCAATACTTGGGTATTAATCGATATTAAAAATATCAAATTAAGATTTAAGATCCCACAGCACAGGTGCAGACAGACACACAGCTACTCCCTTCACTAACAGCTGAAGTAGTTAACACTGAATAACACTTCAAGAGGAATTTCAGAGATCAGTAAAGCTCGCATTTCCGAATTTGATGTCAGTCCAGAGTGTGGAGAACTAATCTTGAGTAAAATAAAGAGTAAAATTCAGAGCAGCAGAATCAGACGGGCCTGAAGAGCAGAGCTGAGGAGAAGAAGGGCTGCAGACTGAGGCAGAGCAGTGTGAACAGGGAAGAAATGGCAGATGTGGACAATGTGATAAAATAGCTTTTCTACTTTTACAATAATTTATTAAAATGTGTTTTTTATTTTTTTGTAGCCAGCTGTGAGCCGGCTGTTAAGACGTTAACTTTGCAAAAAAAAAAAAAAAAAAAAAAAAGACCTTATTGCCAGGACTGCTGTTGTAGCACTATGGGCAAATGGCCAAAATATTTGATGTTGTATTGAAAATGGGAGGCATCAGTATCGAGTTTCAAATTCTAGTGTTGTGACAATCCTATATGTCACACGTCCCAGCTATATATAAAGCAATTAAAGGAAATCAATTATTTTCCTTTGTCTGGGGCATGATGCAGTTGTTATATTAGAAACTTGTCTGACTTGCTGCATCAAGCCAAAAGACCAATTATAATAATAAAAACCATAATAACACAAGTTATATGAGCACAATTTGAAAGAACACACACTGAGCTGCAGATAAAAATGAATGGATTTACCTGAGGAGGAGGAGGAGGAGGAGCTGTTGCACTGGTTTCTGCTGTGCTTTGCTGAAGAGTCCTAGAGACTGGCTGTAAGGCTGCAGCTGAAGACCGAGTGGCAGCCAGGCTGGTAGTGGGCCGAGGAGAAGCCACAGGAACAGCGGGCCGTGGGGCCGTGTAAGCATCATTCTTAACCACCTTGGTGATGGGGGCTGACATGGAGAAAGCTGAGCCTGCTGTACCAGGCTGTGTGAAAAAAAGAGACAAGATAGATAACACTCTAGTTCATGTAGGTACGCACAGCAGACACGCTGGAGTTTCTGTATAAAGGCCCACGTGTAGCCTTGTCACAGAGAAACATCTTACCCGAGATTGTAACAAATTGTTTGCAGTTGTGATCTTTAACTGTTTATTCGGGGCGTCATCATGCTCATTTAGAGTAGGCTGTAGAAAAACAAAGTAATCCTTTTAGTATGATATCTTAAACCTTTAGAAATGGGCTCATAAATGTCCTGTTACATTTAAATATGTCAAGAGAAACTAATCTACCTGTGTAGCGGCACGTATTCCTCCTAACATCCCTACTGGACGTTGCTGGAAAAAGAAACATAATACATTACTTAAGGAAGTTCTGACTGTATATTTCTACAAGCATACATATGGACAAGCCTGATTTATTTATTCTCACCTGGATGGTCTTAGTTATCTTTAAAGGTGGTGCAACTGCTGCTTGTGTCTGTGTCCCTCCAATGCTCCTCTTGAGGCTCAGCCTATCACGAGCATCCATCATTCTTGCATTATTGCTCAGCTGTGGCACTGCACTGGCCTTCAGACTCGGTCCTTGTGCATTAGAACCAAACTGCCTTGTATTCACACCAGCAAGATTGTTGTTGGTGTGTATCTGTATCTGCGGCACAAGCGTCTGGCTCTGTAAATGTTGTGTTACTGCTGTCTTTAGTGTGGTCGGTGCAGAGACGGTGAACTGACTCTGTCCCTGCTTGCGTGAGTTGATCATCTGACGTGCATCTTGCACCACTCCTGCTCCTCCCCTGCCACGGATTTTGAAACGAGCATCTTTCTGCCCCAGCTTCTCTCTGGCATCTTTTACTTGAAAACCTAAGGGGAGAAATTGAGAGTTTTAAGACAATGACTTTGCTCATTACAAAGTAACATTTACACCCACTGATCTGCTGGACTTTACCTGTGCCTCCTCCAAGCCTCTGTCTCACATCATTAACTCCAATCTTCTGTCTGGCATCAAAACTTTTCCCATCTCCTCCTGAACCTCGTCCAAACGCTGGCCTGAGAAAATCAAGGTTTCATTAGGTTCAACAACAACACAACAACATGCATTAGGGCGATACCTTCCACGTTACAATCACTTCTAGAAACACATTGAATATGATTTTTTTCTCAGATGATTATGGAAACTTATGGATTATTGAAAATTATGAAAAATTTTACCCATTCCAGCTACCACATTTGTTCATTACGTGAGGACAAAACTACGATTTGTTGCCAACAAAAGCACTAGCATGCTAGTTAGCCAAGCCTGACGAGTGAAGCTACAAACAAAATGCTGAAAGAGACGAGCAATTTAAAGACTTAAACAAAGAAATCTGTTTAGTTAAGCGGAGAGTGGTTCCGAGATTAAACTGCGTTTTCTTTGTCTCCAATATGAATGGCTTCAAATGTGAAGGCCTACAGTTTGTTGAAGCCACTATTAGACTAGCTTTCAGCCCGTAATCGCTGCTAGCTGTAACATGCTAACGTTAGCTTACGACTGTCGAGTAGCTACAAGCAGCACTAAGTTTTCGATATGCGCTTAGAAATGTTACTACAAGTTTCGAAATCCTTAATAAACACACATGCACCAGTCTCCCCACACTCAAAAAATACCTTTTCGCTGCAGCTTTGACGTTAATACGGCGCTGTCGTATAACTTCATCCAGAGAGACGTCTGCCATTTTCTCACACACTTTCCAAAAGCGCGTGCGCGCCTGAGATTTCTTGGGGGCTATGACTACGGGAACTGATTTGGGCCAAAATCCAAAATGGCTATTTGAAGAATTATGATATTTTATAGAAGATTCGAAATAGCTAACGTTGTCGTCTTCGAAATACACACAAAGACAATTAAAACACGACCGTGTTGCTACCGTAATAAATCTGTGATCGATTAGTCTTGACGAAATACGAATAGCGCGCATACCTGCATACCCATGATCCTTTGTGTCACATAGCGCAGCGATTTTACGACATAAACATTGCATATAACTATTAAAAGGGTCAGACGTTGGCTAATCGATCGTTTCTTTACTCACGGAAATAAGACAATTCGACAGAAACTAAAAAAAACGCAATGGAGGAAACTTATATTTGAAACCATAATAGAGAGTGCCTGTGTACGTGGTCTATGCCCGTCCTCCACCGTAGTTGGGTCATGCCTTAAACTGATGAGTAAGGAAAATAACGACGCGGGGTGACGCCCGTGTCCTCGTACAATTAACGAGATTAATTTTTGAAAGGGCACAGGTCTGCTTGCTGAGGTGACTCGCCTACTTTGCGAGATGCCTCGTGGGACAAGGACCTTCCCCGAGTCCCAAACACTGTCAAAATAAAAAGCTGCTGTCCTCCGCTAATATAGACATATCACCGAAGGTAATAAACTTGTAATAGGAGTTTTAGGTATGGTAATTACATCGTGGGGGAGCATGCCCCAAGTTCCAAAGTGCAAAAGAACACAACGATATTGCGAAATATAGCAAATAAATATGCCGCATAAATATTTACTTCATGTATCATCTATAGGGTAATTATATCGTTCAAAAATGATGTGATGATTTCAAATTTAGCATGTAGTCAATGTCCATTATGTTTTTACACTGTTTATAAATATATAGGCACAGTTACAGACGTCGCAAAACAAGAGTTCCTCATAAACTACAAGTCCCATGATGCAAATGGTCTGGCGCAAAGCCAAACTGTTGGTTCGGTGGGTCTGTGGGTTCGTACATCACTGCTGCCTCACGTCGGCTCTGTTAGAGGAGAAATGGCTGCAGCGCTGTCCCGTGCCCTCAAACTGCCCGGTAAGATACCGCACTGATTTGTATTATTTATCAGACCAATGTGCAGACGTAACGGAGCTTAGCTTCATTGATAGTCTGTGCTCTCCTATTTCGCTTCTCAGCCTTCTCAATGTAGCGAAGTCATTTGATTTTACTGGCTTGTCATACGCAGTTGTCAGGTTTTCCGTTTTATCTCTGCCAATTTCTCGTGCCAATTTTTTAATCCTAGTCAAATCAGATGGCCGCAGTTTTTCTGTTTGTGTAGTGCAGCGTCAGAGCGGCACGTTGACGGCGCTGTGTGGTGGTGCTGAACGACGGCTAGCTGCTCGCTAATGTTAACAACCTGCTGTTAGACAGTTCACCATAAAAAAAAAATCATGACAAATACATAATACAAGCTCAGGCCTGGCGACAATATCCTACTGGAAACAGTGATGCCCATCATTGCCTGTATTACGGTAATACTATTTCTATTCTATTCTGTTCTTCTTTCCATTCTTTCTTCTAATGGTATTTCTATTTAATTAAAGAAATCTGTAATGTGAAAAAAAAAATGCTGACAAGCATTGATGAAATAAAATAACCAAGCTAACGTCATCGTGTTATTACTATTTTTATTTTTTATTGTTGTTTTAAGTGTGTTATTGTGCAATAGGGGGGCTACAATAAAAAAAAATGCCTCAAAATACAGGAATCAGAATCAGAATACTTTATTGATCCCTGGGGGAAATTATTTTTTGTTACAGTGCTCCATTATAAACCAACATTAAGACAAGACAGACAATACGCTAACTAAGAATAGTACAATATATACATATATATACATACATAAGTCACTCATAAATAAATAGCTGGAAAAGAAACGTGTAGTTGTAGCAGTAACCAGTGTGTTAAGTGGATGCGTTAGATCCACTATTTTTCTAGTTTTGCCTCTGCCCACCTCTACAGTATGGTAGTAAAGTGGTGTATTGTATATTTATATATTAAATTAACGTTTAAATATAAGTATAGTTTTTAATACTTGCATGAAAATCCTTTGTAGTCACTATTTGCCTGAGGTCTAAAACCCACTGACGTCACAAAATGCTGTGTTTTCTCCCTTGAGATGCTCTGTCGTGCCTTTACTGCAGCCACGTTTGGTCGCTGCTTGTTTTGTGGGTCTCTGATTTCAGTTTTGTTAGCTCCTCTATAGGTGCTTCATTGTGTTTAGATCAGGTGACTGACTCCGCTATTGAATAATATCTAATTTGTTTGTGTTGAGAAACTTGGGTTGCTTTCGCAGTTTGCTTTGGGTCATTATTCTTTTGTACTGTGAAGAGCTGTCTGTTCAGTTTTGTAGCATTTGTCTGAATCTGTCTGTCATGTTCAAACCAGTGTACTCCTAATGAGCAGTTTCTGTGTGTCTTTGCAGGGAAGAAGGGCTCGGAGCTCGGGGAGTATGACCCTCTCACCCAAGCAGATAGTGATGACGAGAGCGAAGAGGATGACCTTGTGCTCAACTACCCCCGAAATGGTCTCGGCAGGGATAGCTGCCTGGGCACGGGGTCTTCCAAGCTGCGCGGCGGCCGATCTGGAAGACTTGTCGGCGCGGAAGATGGGGTGCAAGACGACGACGAGGACGAAGAGGAGGACGAGTGGAGGGAGCGACTCCCCAGCAAATCCAGGCAGGACAGGAATGACATGAAGGGAGTGCAGTACTGGAGCCACAGGGACTCGGACGGAGAGAGGAAGAGGGAGGACAGAGGGGGCCCTGGAGCAATGGGGGGTGCTGGGCTAGGGCTTCACAGTTCTGATGAACAAAAAAGGCTGAGGGTGAAGAACGCTATCCGAAGTGCGTTTTTTCTGGTGCCTCTGGTGTGTGCCACGGTGGTTGTGTTGCTCTGTGCGTTCCTGATTCCATGCCAGAAGGGAGACCTGGAAAAGAGGCTGCAGTGGGAGAAAGCACTGGGAGGGACAGGAGGTAAGAACATTAATGCACATTTAGGGACTCTTTTATTAATGCCCATCATGTAACATAGCATACAGATTAGTAGGCCTGTAGTTAGCTTCAGAGTAAACTAGGAAAAATAAACAGCCAGTGCTTGATAAGAACTCGCTCTCCTCTGCTGATATCTAAAGTGAGTGGTGCCACGATAATAAGGCTTACTCAGGAGTCGTCGAGGCTAGACAAAGTGCCTAACCCTGTAATTTTCCACCTGTCATTACACAGGCTTGTGAAACATCTTTCTACCCATCACATGCTCTGTTTACACATGAAACATTGCTTCTGTTAGTGGGTGGTGTTCATGTTTTTTTCTTTTTAGGTGTCACGCCACCCGCGCTGGCACTGTGGGATGTTGATGGTGATTCAGTGGAGGATGTGTTCTTGGGTGTTACCGAATCGACCAATGAGACCCACACCACACAAAGTATGTGCGATATGTAAATATCTTTGCAGGCTCATGCCGGTACCCATCCACAGCTGTGATCAGACGTTTACTTACTCATCATGAGCATTTGTGTCATGGTAATTTTGGGCTTTCAGTGGTTTCTTTGAACTCTTCTTTTTCCAGGCTGGAATAATTGTGCAGCACACATCTTTAATTACTTAAAAAAAAAAAAAACGTGTGCACAAGTGTATATTTATTTTGCTTCTGGCATCATTCTGATTGGCTTCTGCAGAACTGGTGGAGTTCCTTTAAATTGGTTGGTTTCCAACCATGGACCCGGGTTTTTAAGTGTAGTCGACAGTAGATTTGAGGTTCAGAAGCCTAATGTTAACCTGTTTTATCCATTTCAAAACTGGTTTTGATGTGTGTTTGGGATCATTGACCTCTTGGAACACTGAACTGCATTTGAGTTTCAGCCGTCTAGCTGTTGATTTGAGGTGATGTTGAAGAATTTGGATGTAGTCCTTCATTATTCCATACAATTTGTGCAGTGATCCACTACCACTGGCAGCAAAAAGTCATTGAAGATGACTCTGTGTGCTTTCTCTCTCTGTAACCTCTGATATTTATACATGGTGTATGCGCTTCATCCCAGTTTACAGTGCAGTGGCCCTTTCTGGCGTCAGCGGCCAGGTGCTGTGGAAAAAAGTCATGTCAGAGGCTGTGATGTACATCCAGTGTGGTCTGCAGTACAGCACCGTGCCGTCGCCCGTGTGCCTCCTCATCTGCAAATCCTACATCATGGCTGTCAACGGCACCACAGGTCGGACTCAGTGCTGTCCCAGCTGTGCAGAAGTAAATAAAATTAATCAACTGCAAGTATTCATTTCTAAGCATTCAAAGATATTTCCTTTCCCTCCACAGGAAAGAAGCTGTGGTCATCATCAATTAAGAGCATTGAATCTCAGGCAGTGTTACTTCCAGACCTCCAGGGCGACTCACACCCAGATCTGCTTGTAGCCACCCTGCCAGCGGATGACGTATGCCAGCCTCCCTTATTTCTTCATGTGCTATATTGATGCATGTTACAGTTTGCAAAGCATTTTTTTTTTTTGTAGTGTTCACGTAAGCACAATTCATTCATTCGAATTCATTTAACAATCATCACGAGCTGAAGAATTTACAGTTTGTTTGTATTTTTATTTATTTTTTGCCGCTTTGTGTATTTTCAGAAATTCGATCTCTCTCTGACTTTGATCTCTGGAGAGACGGGAGCGTTACTCGGACGTGCTGTGCCTTTCAACGTCACAGCCCAAGGGACGCTGATTGGTCCCTGGCTATATGAGACACAACAAGGAGTATACTACATCCTGTTTGGTCTAGGTGACGTTTCAGTAAAAGGACTAGATGTTACAATCCCTGACAATGCACTGCTTTAAATGGAGAAAATCTTGGGGGGTGGCTGTTATGAGGAAAAGCAGCTCAGAAACTTTACTAGCGGCACACATTGTTGTGTGCCTCAACGAAAGGCAGATCGGGCGCCCCCCTTGCGATGAAGGGGGGACCCGATCTGGCTTCCAACACTTCTCCGCCGGATCGAGCTGTACGCTCTACCTCCCCACTGCCTCCCAGAAAAGGGAAGAAGAGCAGAGGGGAGAAGAGCGGAATATTTTTCTTTCCTATTCTTTCATTCCTCCTTTTAGATTCACTACCATGAGGTTAACTGCTTAAATACTTAAAGATTGCTCCAAAAAGAATCACCCCATGAGCTTTTCTGTGTGCTCATATTGCAAGAGTTTTGATTATAACGACACATATTATAATATTTTTCTAGCAAAATGGGAAACAGGTGCAAACACACGGAAATCCTGTATTAGGCAAACAGTTTTCTAACCAGCTTGAAAGTCAAAATTTGGTATGACCACCTTTATTCTACAACACAGCCTGATCTATCTTAGGCAGATTTCTTATGATTTCATTAAGTAGTCGTCAGGAATAGTTCTCCGGGCTTCTTGAAGGACATTCACAGCTTTCTAACTGGGAAAATAATCAGATAAAATTAAGCATATTTTCATTAAATATACTAAAGTTATTGAACAACAACAACTGATTCTGAGGAGCTCATTTAAGAACTATTGAAGTGACCCTTGAAGTTATTTTAATGGTGGTTTCACAGGACCTTGTGTCATCGTGTGTTCCCTTAGGTAATGTGAAGGCCGTCTCCCTGCGAGACATCTACTTTCAGGCTACTGGAAAACTGCCCGAAACTCAGGCGCTTCGAAAGAAGGATTCAGGGTGGGAGGGCATGAAGAAGGACAATTTCTCTTCCATCATACAAATTTACAGGTGGGTGTCTGCTACTGATGCATAGATCTGTTTTCAATGTGCAAACTCTTCTTTGTTTGTTAAATACCAAATACATTTAACCAGCTGGCACTAAAGTAGAAAGCAGATTACTAGATATATGTTTTTGTCTAAAATAAGTCAAAATCAGATCTTTGTTGTGTCCTTTCTAGCCCACGTGACCATGACCAGGCCAGGTTCCTGCTCCCTCTTGTGGCTGGTTTTGGAAGAAACCACAACAACCTGGACACCGCTTCGAACCTGAACTCCACCAGAAGTGACTGGGTGCTGGTGTATGGAGGCAGCGTACAGTTACTGCTCCGGCAGAGGAATTTGCGAAAGAAATGGACCTACAAAACAGCTTCCAGTCAAAGGTACAGTCCTGTTTATTTTTTCCCCCCTGCAGCAACCACTTGAGGGTGGTGAGGTTTGAACAAACTGATGTGCTTGAAAATTATATTTTGGCGAGGGGCGCCTTACTATTGCCATGAGGTGGTCTGAAGTTTTCAATAGTTCATGTAACTGTTGTTTTAGCAACTTTCTGTGTGGTAATCGTGTGATTAATGCAAAATCATTAGAGAGAAGAGCACTCAGTCAGATATGGTTTCCCTGACTTCATTTTAGCTGCATGTTGTTGTTTTTTAAAAAAAAATCACATTCCACCAAAACATCTGTCCCATCCTTTGGAAAACTAGAAAAATACGGGTTCCTAAAATACTTATTTGTATGTCACAGTCAACCAGTTGCAGGACACTTCAATAGCGATGGAATCCTCGATCTTTTCATTCAGCATTCATCAAACGGAGTCATGAAGGTAAAACAAACAAACCAAAGGTTCTTTCATGCTTTTTTCCCCCTCAGGGCTGAAATTACTTTGCTGACATGTAACATCTGCTCCGATCTTACTGGTGGTTTTTCCTCCTCTTCTTTGTCTTTCAGACATTAATCATCGATGGGGCGAATGGGACCCGTTTGTGGGCCGCCGAGTTCGTGTGTCCCCATCTTCGTTTAGAAACTTCTGCAATCTCCACGTCCACGGGCCAATCCGCTTTCCTGTTCTGGGCCAGCGATCCAATCAAAGCACAGAAGAATGTTACCAAGACAACCGTAAGTCTTCCTCAGATAGAATTGCTAGGTTAATGAGAACCCAGGAAGAGGAGCCCTCTGTGACTCCGGTGCACAAGATCATTTTACTCCATTGTGCTCGACTCTGTTAAGGAGTCTTTTGTGCTAAATGTGCTCTCCGGCTGTTTATAGGTGTCGCCAGGTGTTGCTGTGGCAGAGCCTCTCATTCGAAAGCTCTACATGCTCCATCCTACATATCCCACAGTCCTGCTGGAGCTCGCCAGTACCACAGACACAGCAGTCACATCTGCAGGTAATCGCCACCGTGCCTTTAAAAAGAAACATAGAACAGAGCCTCTCTCTGTACTGTACTCTGTACTTTTTTTAATGAATGACCACTCTTCCTCACTGATAGTGCGCTACCAAGACCATCAGAAAGACGCATCCTACATCACAGTGTCCTCCAGTACCATGCCCAACTCTGTCCCCAGCACTTACATAGTCAAGTGTGTGAGCCTGAGAGCTGCTATCACCAAAGGGCAAACTGTGTGGATAGGAGATGGCAGCAAGACCGCGGGAGCCCTTAAACCCGGTGAGGTCAGCAAGTTCTTCAGACATCTGACCTTCAGACATCAGGTGAGAAAGGGAATCGCAGGGTGCGGACAGTCAGATCTGGAGTGTCGCTAATTTTGACGAGTGAATCTCTCTCAACTCTGTAGTGAGGAGCCAGCTCTGCTACCACGACCCTGCCTCACAAGTACGCGGTACAGCCACAAGGACTTGAGTAAGGATGAAAGGGACGAAAAGCTGCGGATGACTCTGCACCGGGGCGATGATGGCAGTTCATCCACGAAGCTGTTTACATCACGTTTGATTCAAACAAAAGTCAAATTTCATTTCTGGTACTTGAGAAAGACATCTGTTTTTGTTTTGTTTTTTTAAATTGAAACTTTCTTTAAATAATTTAAGTCACATTTAGGAAGTCTGATCTTTACCTGGTTGTTTCTTCACTTGACAACAGCGGAGTAACTTAACACTTGAACGGTGCATGTCTAGCATGCATCTCTCGTAATTCCAGTATCTACTGTGTGGTACGGTCCACTATTTCAATGCATTTTGTCATGATTACTGTTCTTCTGCTCCTTGATGTTTTAGTTAGTATAAGAATTCTGTAAATATTTAATGCTGTACAGTAATTTATTGATTTGCCTTTTTGCCGTCTGAACTTTTTAAGATGAATGAACCGCTGTTTGCTAAGGATTATGATATTTAAATGTAAGCTGCAAGACAAAGTAAAGCGCAATGTATAGCCTCCGTGTTTTATTTCAACTTTGGGAAATGCAGTCGGGAAAATAAAAACAAAAACGCGGTGCTGTTGAATCACCACAGGGGGGCGCTGTTTCCGCCCTCTTCTTGCACATCACAATTCATCTCCGGTTCGTTTTCCGCATTGCCGCTGCATCGTCAAACGCTGTAAACATGGCGTCGGCCCTCGGTCGCCTCGTCAGGCTGTCTATCCTCAGACCCCCCCGCAGATCCCCGCTGACCCCCTCCAGTGTACCGGGGAACACCGTGACAGCGTGCCGGACGGCCGTGTGCTCGTCGTCCGGTGCTATGCTCCCCAAACCCAGAAAGGTGAGTCTCATTTGCACGCAGTGTTACGAAATCAGATCCTCGGAAGGTGTAGTCTCACGAGCGCCGTTAAATAACGTTGTTGTTTCTGTGGTGGGGTGTGTGGCACCGGGGAGCAGACCCCCTTCGGCCTTATCCGGATCGCCCTGATAGTGGTACCCTTCTTGTATGTGGGGACGCAGATCAGCAAGAACTTTGCCGCCCTCCTGGAGGAGCACGACATCTTCGTCCCCGAGGACGACGACGATGATGATTGAGGGGGTCTGGAAAGCTTCAGGTTAGCAGGTATCGCAGGCTGTCGCTGTGGGTGTCACCGTGTGGCAGAGTGCACGCTCCCTGCTCCGTCTGTGTTGTACAGTGTTGTTCAGTACAGACTGAAATGTGGGAGTTACCATTGCAATTAAAAAAAAATAACATGCTTCATTAAAAGGTACCTATTAAGATTCTTTGTTTTCTATCATATAAATGTGTACTATAATAGCGATGGATGCTTTTATGAAAAACACTGAGTAATCCATGTGAGTCAAAAAGAAGGAAAATCAATACATAGTCATTTTACAATCTTTGTGAGGGGTCACCAATCAGTACAATAGGTCCCCTTTGCTGTTCCTGACCAGGCTTTAAGATTGCTGCTCAGAGCTTCAGCTCTGTAATAACAAAAACATTACGCTCACATTAGCAGCTTGAATGCTTCTGTCTGCTTTATTTTTCTTCAGGCTTTTGCAGCAGTTTTTAAACATCTCATATTAAGATGTAACCGTTTACAGGCCTTTATAGTGTAAAAATAAATCAACACACTTTTTCTGCCCCTCACAGATTGTGTATTGTGTGACGATGACCACCGCCCAGCGTCAGTGAGCATCTCAGCAGATTAACACCTTGCCGGAGTTGCGTCTTTGTGCACTAGATTCAGGGTTTTTGCTGCCCCGGGCTGATCGTATTGTACTGTATTTGTCATTCACTACTCACATCTTACACATCGATACCAGAACACAATGATTTCAATAAAATTTAATTTTCTATCAACTGTTTAAAACACTTCATTGCATGAAATATGAAACTTGTTTGGAACAAAGCTGTTAAGTTATTCCCAGGAGCTGTTTCATGTCCAGTTTTATGGATTATACCTTCTTAAGGAGGACAAAATCCAGACTGTAAAATGTTATTTGTCCCTCTTACTGTTAGAGCTTTCGGCTCAGTTTTGGTCTGGAAATGTCAATTTTCCAAATACAAGATGAAAGCTTTTCATAGCAGCAGGGGAAAAAAAAAACAAAACTGATGGAATCAATAATAATAATGAAGATTCAGCTCTCACATGCTTTTCCTACTGTCTGCAGTGAAAAAGCTTTATGTTGTTTGAAACAACCCGCTCACAACAGCATCTGCACGTTCAGTCATGGTGTGCTGATGGCTTTAATTGATCCAACTGACAATATCAATAATAAAAAGAGACTGGACTATAGATAGGTGATTGTTAAGTGTATATTTACAATAAAGAGAAACAGCTGTCAAATTGGACACAACCAAAAAACAGGTCACAGGGCAGGCCGAGAGCTGTACAGTTCATTGGTCGTGTCCCCGGTAGAATTTGGACAGGAAGTCGGTGGGGCGAGGTTCTTCAGACTCGTAGAAATAGCGCATTATGTGGGTCTTCTGCTTCCAGACGTGGATCGTTTCCTGAAGTTCCATTTTCCCCTTTAAATAGCACACACACACGAAAAACGGAGAATACCTCAACACACCGTGAAGTAAACAAGTCAGTGTGGCTCTAAGTTAGATTTAATCAGCACTCGGAGCCCTAAGAGACACCGCCTTGAGAAAAATCATATTTACTGTTTCTTGTCACATGTGCTGCTTTTACCTTAATGACCAACATGTCGATCACACGGGGGTCGGTGATGTGCTTGTTCTTGTCAAACATCTCCCTAACTTTGTCTCTTCCTTGG
This sequence comes from Haplochromis burtoni, assembly GCF_018398535.1. Lineage (NCBI taxonomy): Eukaryota > Metazoa > Chordata > Actinopteri > Cichliformes > Cichlidae > Haplochromis > Haplochromis burtoni. The sequence goes on along the minus strand of NW_024582406.1, from coordinate 319,156 downwards.
CGTGTTGTGATGTCGAGCTGAAACATTGCGACTGCAGAGGAACAGACACAAACGGAGAGCCATTTTGGTTCTGCTACACACACTTTATCCAGGACATCATTCCTAAATGTTACTATTACAGCTGCATGAATTAAATCAATCTACAGCGGCTATTTGAAATAAAATTGTCCTACTGTTTTTGTTTTTGCAAAGTTGCCACTCATCATCATCATTATGCCATATTTGTTTTGCTACATCAGATCAGATGTCCCATCAGCATTTGTGTCTTAAACATAAGGAAATCACTGTCAGTTTGTAATTGATTGATTTTGAAGAGGTAAATAGTAATAATATCGTAATAACAAAATGCACTGAACAGAAAGGAAAAAAAAATCACGGTGCAAGGAATAAATCTATACAGCGAACAATTCACATGTTCGAAAAGGTCTAAAGTACACATTTATTTAATCCTACTCCCTTAATGCTATTTAATAATTTACTCATCAGTGTTCCTCGATATAACATGTAATCAGACAATATACATAATTAACTATGTACTAGTCTGCACATAAAACAATATATATATTTAATTCCAAACTTGTACTGTTTCACATTTTTACACCGCATATGGATATAGGAAAATTGTTCTTTTAAAAATCCGAAGATTTAATGTACCCCTTAGATGTACACCTTAAATAAACCTCTTAAAGGATCTGATGGGTAACCGTGTAAGTAACCACCTGCTAGGAGCCAAAACAAAGTGAATGCTGAACATGGAATTCTTGCTAACTACGGGTGTTACGAAGCTGCTTTACATATTATATTCAATAAAGTAACAGGTCTTCTGTAAGCATGAACCCACACAACAACGTAACACGAATATATGCACCTCTTTTCTTTTTTTAATCGATTCTTTATTTGTTTGTATGATTTTAAGTTAAAATGTGTGGACATAAAGTACAGAGTACATAATCTTCGATGCAGCCTCATGATCTGCCTGGAGCCAAAATGAACGCTAGCTAGAGTCAGTATCTAAAGGTTGCTTTGAAGTCATGAACTTCCCTTTACAGTTTAGATTAAACGGAAACATTACCATCTCTATCTGACACAAGAGAGGAGAGAGTCTTTAAAACATTGTCATATTCAGGATCCTCTGTGCTAGCAGCTAATGTTAATTATTCTGCACCGCTCCATAGACGCGACCTTGACGCTCGCCTCGCTTCTTCCACACAGTTTACCCGCTACAGGGAGCACACGTACCTGTGTTGGGGACCTCCCGGTACCATGCTCGGTATAACTCCCGGACTCGGCGCTTAGCCTCGTCCAAATCACGGCTAAAAATCGGTTTAACGACTTTAGCAGCACCAGCTGCCGTCCGGGTCGCCGCTGTGGACGCCATAACTGCTACTGTTGCTATTTTCCGGTTTCATTAAATTAGTGCTGAAAGCGCTCTGCTGCCACCTAGAGGTACGGCTGGTTCAAGACATCGCTCACAAAATGAAGGGAACGCTTCATTACAGAATAACACAACATTTGTTGAACTTCAGGGATATCAACCTGTCCAGTTAAGAAGCAGAAACCACTGTGGATCCGTTTCACCTGCTCTGGTGGAAAGAAAAGTAACAACAGGTCAAACTGGACAACCTCCTAAAAGATTGTTTTACAGGTCCTTCCCAGAGACTCTTGCTGTGTGCCCCCCCCAAAAAAACCCCAAAACAAAACAAAAAAAAAAACCCAACTGATTTTTCTCATGCTAGCATTATGATATGAGACCTGCAGTCCAGAGAGTCCATTTCATTGATGATGGGACATGAAGGAGATATTAGTTAGTCTAAGGAGAATTGGAAAGAAAAGCGTCTGGACTTCTTTAAGTTGCTTGAAGACATTTCACCTCTCATCCGAGAAGATTGTTCAGTTCTCATGCAAGATATTAGGCCCAAGAACCAGGACCAGGCCTGCTACTGGTGTGATGCTCAAAGAAGGGCATCACACCAGCATCAGGACGACTACCACTGCTCTATAAAGTGACCTACAGCTGACAACTTGTGTCCATATTTCTGACCAAATTGTGAGAAATAGATTCTGTGAGGGTGGCATGAAGGCCTGACAGCCTTTAGTGGGACCTGTACTCACATCTCCAACACCATGCAGGGTTTTTTTTTTTTTATGAAACGTATCCTTACATTAGATTAAGCACAGAACTGAAAAACACAAACGTCTGCAGGTTTTGGGCGGATACAATATCGCAGAAATGAAACGTACATTATGTGCTGTTGAACGTCTTTTATTGATTGCAAAAATGTTTATTTACAAAGATGACAAAGGCTCTACTGTACATTAAATATGAACACGTTTTTAAAAGTTAGATAATTCTTTTTATCGCAATACATACCGTCAATACAAAAAAACTGGCTCATTGATGCAACACCTGTCATTTGCTGTGATGGTGGCACACAGTATGCCAATAATGATCAGGAGAGACTGGAGGCTTGAGAGTTCTCAGCCATGGCTTAAAACTGAGGACATCTGTGATACGGGACAACATTCATTCAACAGCCTTTAAAAGCAACCAAAGAAAGCTGAGCTGAATCTGCTTCTGTACGATCACAGATCAACTTCCAATCCAGCCCCACCCCCCTTAAACCGCCAAGGAATTAAACATTTTTTGCTGTTTTGTCCTGTTTTCATCCCAATAGAGATTTTTGAATTTTATATTCTCAAACCCGACAGAACATCAGCAAGTTTCCCAGTTCAAAAGAAAAAAAAAAATACAGCAAATACGTTTAAGTACTGTGTGCCATTTTCACAAAGTAAACATGCCTCAAAAAAGCTGTAATACAGAAAACTGAGATGACAGCAGCTCTTCCGACCTTTGCCGTCTCAGGCAGCACATAGGGCCAATGAGAAGTTTATTCATCCAAAAATTAAAAAAGAAAAAGCTCATACAGTATGAAGTCTTTATCTACAATACCACATTTAAAAACAACAACAACAACAAAAAAAGATACTCAATAAAGCTTTCCAGTTTTCAGACCAAGTGTGCACTCATACACACCGCTTCCACTCAAAACCAACAAAAGCCAAACTTAAAAAAAAAAAAATTAAAAGTGCAATTTTGTACATTATATATGGCCCAGTGTAACGTAACCAGCTAATGGCTACTCTATGCTGCTCATTAAGCTAGAGAGAGAAGGTTGCCTTCAAAGCTTTCTGACCTTTATGAAGCCTGGTGACATGGTTTAAGCAGTAACAACGTCCAAAGAGGTAGCAGGTTGTACTAAACTGATAGATGAAACACGGTTTTTCCCCAGGAGACTGGGCTTCAAAGCCAGATGTGATTTTACTGCAGATTTTGTTTAGTTTTTAAATATTGTTTTCAGATTTGAGTCACAGTTTTATGCATTGAAAGTACTTGGTTACATCAAGGAACAAAACTACTTGGAAAAAGGTCATACTTCAGGTTTAAATACGCTCTTTCACAACTATAACCACACAATAGAAAGCAACGAAGGCAAACTTCTCTCCTGTGCTCTTATTGGCAGAGTGATTAAAATTTAAGGCATTATCAAAGTCTCCACACAGCAGGGACTGTCCAGCAAAAACAGTAACCATCCTTTCGTTCTCCTAAACAACAAACAAACGAGAAAACATCTGTTCCATATCAGTCCGCACTGGTCACTATGTCTGACAGAGCTTTAGTACCAGAAGTATTCTCTCAGTGGTCCAGGCTGTTCCCCAGCTTTTGCCCCTCCTGCAGAGCAGCCATAGCCAGCTTCAAGTGCTCCTTTAGACTCTGAATCTCTCGCTCATTTCGGCCCTTCATCCCACTCAGTTCCTCTTGCAACTCTCCATATCGCTTACAGGCCAGCTGTTTTTCCTGTGGAGCAGAGTGACAGAAAATCTTTCAGGCTATCTCAGTGACATCACATCCACTGTGAAAGGAAAAAAAAAACAAACATCTTGTATGCATGTTTTAAACTAGCTAAATTACTCATGATCTGCATTTTCTATGACAATGTTGGCGTTCACCTATAGACTGTACATCAAAGATGACAGTGCTCTTCAGGTCTAAAAAGTCAATGTCTTCTACAGAGCATGGTGATTCATTTAGTAAATTTTGGTCCTCATTTGAGTAAAGAAAAAAAAACACCTTGGTACAAGTCGATCTGAGTAGGTACTAATGGTTGGAAACCTCTCGATGAGGGGGAAAGATTTGTACTCCCTAGAAAACCAACCAAAGTGGTTGGTAGCTGTTGCTAGGTGAAACTGGTCACAAAGAGGGTGCTGCCAAAAACCTCACTGAGATTGTTCTGAATGACAGCAGACTGCCGCAGTTGCCAAAAATGACAAGCCAAAAACTAACTTGTATTTGTAGACAAGTCACGGAGCAGCAGGGCGGAGATGCGCCCTGCTAACCCAGCTAGCATTTGATTAAAAGCTCTACCGTCTCATCTGAACACACCTTGTTTCAAAACACCAAAAAGGCAACAGCGAAAATCCAAAACCTGGGGGTTAATGTTGAGCACAACACAATGGGAGGTCACAATAACTACTTGCATCTTTTATTTACAGCCTATTGGTAAATTCATGAAAAAAATCCACCCCTCAAACACACACACACACACACACACACACACACACACTACCATGTTAAGGAACTGCAGCTCATTTCTTAGACAGCTGATCTCTTTCTGCAAGTACTGTATCTCGTTGTCTTTCATCCTGAGTAGAACCTGGGAAAAAAACAAAAAAATAAAAAACACATATTGTGGGCGTTTCCTTTAAATGACAAAACAGCCTGCACTGTAATTTATGTAGTTCTAGATAAGGGCCGAAACACCACTGTCATTTACTTGAGAGGCCAAACGGTCAGGCTGAAGCATATTCTTGAATATTTCTGCAAACACTGACAGATTACCGTAGAGTCCAACTCAAACTTTGCATTCTCCAGTTGAATTTGGAGAGGTTTGTACTGCTGACATGTTTGCTGTGACCCAAATGCATAAATCATGCTAGATAATCTGCAGCTGTTACAGTGAACTATATTCACAGAGATTTATTTTTCACCCAAGGCCGAATGTACTGACGACAGAGAAATAGATTGTAGTGGAATTTACAGCTCGCTGGACTTTACTAAAGTAGTTTTTGCAAAGTCTAACCTTTGGCAATGTTCATTGTAAGCATCCACAATTTCAACAGTATAGATATGAGAGAAAATAATAAGTATAACAGGTACTCATTTGAATGCCTCATCTACGGCATCAGATTGACTACAAACAGGTATCTTTATGTAGCTGAGCACAACACACCCATACAGCAGGCCATTTCTTAGGCTTGCTGACAGTTATTGTTGTTCTTCTAAACTAATGCTGCAGCTCTCAGTGCAACTTGCAGATTTTCACAACCGTTTCACGCTGGTATTGCTTAAAAAAAAAAGTCCTAGCAGATACAGAAGTGCCTGGTATGCTTTCAGTTTCAGGTATACATTAAAGAGTTGTTACCTCTAGCTCGCAGGGCATCCTGTTTTTGTCCTCTGAGCCGTGATCTCTGATGGCAGATTGTATTCGTTTCATCTCCTCTGTCAAACGGGCCTTTAAGTCCTAAAGATGAAAAAATTTGGCCTGTGTGATTTCAAGTAATGGCCGTTTGTTTGTAGAAATCTGCATGCACATATTTAGTTGGGGTCTTTAAAGTGAATGCATCATTCTTCCCAGCTGAGTCTACTGCAGCTGACCCACCTGGTTCTCTTTCCTCAGTTGCTCCATGTCTCTCTCCTTGCGGCTGATTTCCCGTTCCCTCTCTGCGTTGTTCTGTTCAGCTCTGTTTAGCTCCAGACACTTTTGAGAGTAGCGCTCAGACAGTCCGGCCAGCTCTCTCTGCGAGGCCTGAGCTTCTGCCCTGCAGCAACACAAAGAAAACTGTGTTCACGTCGGGGCTTCGGTGAACCAAACCACTGATACAACAACTTCAATGCTGCCAAGTTTCTCTTTACTCTATTACACATCAGCAGCAGTTACACATCAGCAGCAGTTACACAAAACAATATATATTTCATATAAAAAAAATAGTGTTGGACAACCCCTTTTTTCACATTATGAAAATATAACTAGAGTATAGTAGGTTTCCTTCGTGGTGCTCTTTTTTTCCTTCATGACTTGAGTATTTCCTCCTGTGGTTTTAAAACCTCTTTGCTACTTATAACCAATGACCACAAAAATAAGGAAGAGCATGCAGAGGTAAAAAAATGCAGTGTAGGCAACATAGTTAAGCCCTAAAATGCAGGTTCCAGCTGCAGCCACTGAGACAGTCTGTGTCAAAGGCCTGCGACGCTTACAAAAGAAAACTAATCCATGACCAAATTCTTCCGCATTCCTTAAGCGCCTGACAGGACCAAGAGGCGGCTGTGGTAATGGCCTTACTTCAACGAGTCTGCAAATTCAAACTTTTATTTAACAGAATACCCTTTTATGGCCACGTAGCTCCCACTCAAAAGCAAAAGGACATGTTCACATAAATTACCAATGAAGGCCGAGCTAAAAGGAAGGGTGCAGTGGAAGTTTAAGCCGCTTTCTGACCATTTAACAAGTAAACAGGTTATGTAATCATCCGTCACATCATCATTGTCTCCATAAGTATCAGTGTGACCCCAGTACATCTTTAAGTCACTGGCAAAATCTGATCTAAAGTTACGTACTGATGCAGAGCTCGCAGAGTCTGTGAGTCCACCGCGCCGCTGCTCAGCCTCTTCACTTTCTCAACTTCTCTTTCCAGCTCCTCTTTGTGTTTCTTCTTCAAAGCCTCCATCACTGAAACACAAACTCGAGTGTTACACAATGTTTTCTGTTGTAAGTGACATTATCACACCATAACTTTACTGAGAAGGGGAAAGTTATCAAGAAAGACTGAAAGCATGTTGAAAGCACGGTGAAAACATGTTTCACAGCCTTCAACTGCATTAAAACAGAAGGATGTATACAGGTAGATGTGGCATAATACAGTAGAAATCAATTCTACTAAGAACATTCACAGGCAGGCACTGCACATTATGTCTTTTACTACAAAAAATCATGGTCATTTATAGTAATGTCAGTAAAAGTTTAAATTAAACCTGTAAAAGTTTAGTTTAACAGCGGCTATTGCTTCAGAATTTAGCAGTTAATATGTGGCTGATGTGCTTTTTGACTGACCTCGCGCTGTGTCCTGGGCCTCCTGCAGCAGCAGCCTGTCCTTCTGGGCCTCCAGCTCCTTGACTTGGCGGTCGTGTTGCTTCTGCAGCTCTTCCAGGGCCTGCCGATGAGCACGCTCCATGGCCACCAGGCTGCGGCTGCAGGGTGCCTCAGGGCCACAACCACCCCGCACACCTCCTCCGCCGCCTTCCCCTCCCTTCCGCTGTAGTTGCTCGACCTGCTGCCTCAGTGACGCCACCTGAGAGAAGAAAAAGGCGGAGGTAAAGCCTACTGAAAGCTGGTGGAGAAAGCTGATCAATGTGCCATTTTACTGCAACACACATTTGAGTCATTTCTTTCCTACAGGCAGTCCAATGACACCAACACTTACTCCAGAGCTACCTTGGGCTTGACCTTTAACCCCATTCACTGCTGAATTTATGAAGTTGGTCTAACAGGGTTTAAGTTTAAGAAAAACCATTCAACTCTCTTTATATATAAACAAAACTGTAATTCAAGATTAAATATGCTGGGATTCTCTGTGCTTATAAATCATAGTAAGGTGTGTCAGGTATAGACAGCCTTAAGATTTGGAAATGCAAACGCATTCAAAACAAAGTCCACATCACACACAGACCAAAAGCAGGCATGAGTTTCAGCAGTATTTTTCCAGTTTACTATCTGGGTCCTTCTCAATCCCACACCGTCCGTTTGAATCATGTGCTTCATCTTATTTGAGATGGAAAACACTGCTGAAAAGCATCCGAAAGCAGTGGAAAACGATAAGAAGCGTTTACTTCATCCATAGCGATGAAGAGTTAATTTGCATTTTATGTCATGTGCAAATTGGAAAATCATCTCCACGCACTACCTCCCTCTGCAGCGCCTCATTGGCTGTCTGGCCGGAAGCACGTGATCCCACTGATGGTAAGGAGCTCATCTCCTTTAAGGGCATCTGTTCAAACTCGGTCCACTTCTTCTCGATTTCCTCCTCCATGCGTAGCTTTTGGTTTGATCCGGTGCCCTTCCTGGACAGCACGGCATCCCACTGGCTGCTTGTGTTCTTCTCCTCCTGCCTTTGGCTGTGCTCTCTCCCCTGCCCCTCTCCTGCTTCTCTCTGACTGGCAAGACGAAGGCTAGAAGAGGCGGGAACAGGGGATAGCTCAACGTAGTCAAACCTACGATGAGAAGATGGGGTGGAGGCCGGGACTTCTGACTGAGCTTCACCATGGCGCGATGTCGGTCGACGAGAGGACAGCAAAACGCGATCGTGGGAGTTTTCCTTGTCGCTGTCGGGTAATCTAGAGAAGTTTAAAAGAAAATTAAAAAAAAAAAATTATACATAATGGAAAAAGAAAATCAATAAATCAAATTTAAATCAGCAGAGATTAATCAGGACTGAACATTGCTCTACAGCATGAACACTCACATGAACACAGCTGCTGGTGAGTCATTACACAAGCAGAACATTAATAATCCAAATAATTAAGCTTTGACTCATTTTGAACCATCACAGCAGAAAGTGACTTGTCAGGTTGCTGGTACATGTACAGACTCTTGTGTGGTCAACAGAAAATGTCCAAGAATGTGATGCAAGCAACTCTTGAATTTAGTGTAAGCTAGCACTTCAGCCCAGCCTTCTTAGATGTTGCCCTTCAAGGCAAGAGGTTGTAAGCAACACTAAGAGTTTATTAGATGTTTAGCTTTTAAATAAATCCATTTTTATATGGTTACTATGACAAACACCTCCCACAAGTTGCTCAAGAACAAAGTACTTTTTGAAATGTACTTTGTTACTTCATGTTGGACAGTGTGTGGGAGACATTTTGGGTCTTTATGGAGTTTCTTTGTAAGTCTATCTGCCTGTGATCAGGCAGAAGAGTGACAAGTTACAAGATATATGCATTCCTGTGGTTTGGCCATATGTATTCCCCAGAATACCACCTCTGTAAAAACAAGTGGAAGAAAGAGATTCTCTTTTTTGAAACTATCTAACTATTCTGATTCTAGGAGCCACCCGTGTGTGTCTAATCATAACTACATTTTGCCATAATTACACACAAACTTATAGTTCAAAACAATATTGTCCAGACTGTATGGCATGTTTTTACCTGATAATAAACACTCTTTTTATTTTAATGTTAATGTTAACATGTCTGCTCATAATTACTGTGTGATGTCAGGAGAGCTGCTGGGCCGAATACACTTCTTTAAAACTTCTATCCAGTTCCGCCTGATCCCAGCTGTCATGGCAGACAGCATGAATGCAGCCTCCCGTGTCTGAAACACAAAAGAAATATAGGTTATGGAAACAAAAAAGAAAAAGAAAAATTATGTAATAGGGTTGGGATGAGGAAAAACTGAAAGACATATACAGAGAGAGAGGTGGAAGAGATACTGACAGAGATGTAAGACGTGATTAGTAAGAAAACACAGCAGGAACTGTTGAGCGGGTATGGAACTGATAAGGAAGATGAGAATGGGTGGATATAAAGATGAAAAACAGTCAGTCTACAAAAGGTGCCAAAAACAGTCACCTGTATCTGAAACCCATAGTTCTTCTCCACATCAAACTCTGACACATTGACACAGGATTTTAGGTCAATCTCTCCATCCAAGTCATCTTTCTGTACATAAACCACAGGAACATGGTTTGCATACTTCTCTTACAATTTCATATTCTCATTATAAAAAAACAAAAAAAACCAAAACTAGACTGCATATAAAAGATGGACATAACCACTATAATGGCATGCACTGGTTGACCAAGTCCACTTTTAGGCCTCAAGCTGAGCATTTTCACAACCTTACAGGGGTGAACCTGACTGAAAAACCACGGCCCACCCATATGGCAGTGACATGTTGACCACCATGCATCACTTTTTGAGTCTAATGGAACCATATATTAGAAAGAGGACATTATACTGTATTTAATGACACTTAAAACAAGTGAGCAGGACCATTAACCCTTTAGAAAAACATTTAATGAGGTCATAAATCAAGTGAGCAGTAGTGTCATTTCTATAGACTTCTATTTCCAGCCATATGATCGTCCAACTGCTGCAGAATGCAAGATTAAAGCAATTCTAACATTAGCTCTTCTTTTCTGACCAATAAGCTTTGTGCATCTTTTATACAGTCTACATAAATAATGCAAGTTTGCTTCAATACATACCTCCTCTGCAGTGGAGTCCCTGTAATACTTGAGTCCTGCATCAGTCAGAACAAACCAATGCTTCTTCCACTAAAGAAACAAAGACTGAATTACTGGAAGCAGCAACTCTAAAAGGCCAAATATGTAGACAGGTAAAAAAGAAGATTTTCAGTCCTCTATGCAGTCCAGTTGAAAATTAAGTACTTCCTATTCGATAGCTTGTAGAACCACCTTTAGCAGGAACAATTCGAATAATTTTTTGTTTCACTTTATCAGTCTCTTACGTCTTTGTGGAGGAATTTGGCCCACTCTTCTTTACAACATTGCTTCCGTGCACTAAGGTTTGTGCACATTTTTTTATGCATAACTTTCTGAAGGTCCTGGCTTAGCTCTGAACCTTGACTGGGCAATATCAGCACCTTGATTCCTTCTTTTTCAGCCACTCTGTAGTACATTTGCTGCTGTGCTTGGGATCGTTGCACTGTTGCACGACCCAATTACATCCAAGCTTTAGCTGTCAGACAGATGGTCTCATAAGTGACTGTAGAATACTTTGGTATGCATAAGAATTCATGACTGACGCAGGTGGCCAGGTCCTGTGGCTGTAAAATATGACCAAATCATCACACCTCCACCATCGTGCTTAACAGTTGGTCTGAGGTGTTTGCACTGATGCGCTGAGTTTGGTTTTCTTCAAACATGTCGGTGTATATTAGGCCTAAACATCTCCACTTTGGTCTCGACTGTCCAAAGGACATTGCTCCAGACGTCTTGTAGTTTGTTCAGATCCAACTTTGTAAACCTACGTCTAGAGCAGAAAATTACCAAAACTTCTATTTTTTAGATACGCTCACACTTGCTGATGATCAATAAATCAAGGCAAACATTTGAATGGAAGCAATCAGGGTGTACTTAGTTTTTCACATGACTGCATATTCCTTTGAAAAGTCTTTTTCACATGGCTTGAAAACACAACAACATAACACGCCATCTAAGACTGTATCAGAATTATTACTATGTTCTATTTTTTTTTGAGCGAGCCTGGTCTGTAAAAGCTGAGACAAACACGAGCGGAACAGGAAGCCTGCATGTGTGAAGCGAGAAGCTCTCTCACCCACCCAAGCGTTTCATTCAAACAGAGGACACACCTGTTATGCCTCAAGCCACCAAGCTATTAACATGATAACAAAGATAACCTGCTGCTATCGCCTTACAAACAGCCTCTCTCATTAGGAACGAGTGATGCTGGGAAGAGGCTAGGAAAGGAGAAGGAGTGACAGGAGGATATGACTTGGCTGCACTTTACCTCCCCCCTCTCGTCCAGTTTTGACATCCATCCCTTTTTGAAGTTCAGGAGGTCGGGCTGTGAAGCAGAACAAAGTCAAAGTCGCCAAAGAAAATGCAACAAAAGTTCAACGCTTTTTAACGAAGGAAGAAAAAGTGAAAGTGAACAGAAACAGAAAGAACGAACTAGGGTGGACAAACCACACAACCCCATATTAAAGAGCGGGTAGCGTAGTATAATTACAACAACATTTATGTTATGAGCAGCAACTACATCACTACAGGTTTATGTTATCATTGTACATAAAGACCAGAGACTCCTGCCTTATTTTGCCACAGAGGCCATAATTTGGTTTCCAGTGTGAAGAAGTGATAGGCCAAATCAGTTAAAGCAGTTTATATTATATTACATCCTCTACTGCTTTACATTTAACAAGCTGGTAAAGCAGACAGTATTGAGCTCACTCAACAATCTATATACATCAACAGCACTGTGTTTACGTAACAGGGTGCTGCTCTATTGCACTGCAGCAGGTCTGCTTTAGCTTCAAACACGATGACAGGAAGAGGAAAACATGTGCTAGGTACCTCAAGATGAGGTGATCCCAGATTAGAAGATTAGCCAGCAGCTTCTTTTTTCTTCCTTTTTCCAAGCAATACATTCCTCACTTGGCTTATCTCTCACTCACCAACAAGTACATTCCTCGCTTTTTAAATCTGTCTGCATTTGTCAGCTCATCTCCAACTGGCATCTCGCTCCCCACGACTTTCCACTCTTTTTTTACTTTGTTCTTCTCCCATCTGTTTGCAAGTCTGTACGCTTAATATAATTTCTCTCGTCTGTCCTGTCATCTTTAACTACCCCTTTTCTGTATTTATGTTCCATTATGTACTTGCATTCTTGCAAGCCATGGTACCGCCCACTTTCTCTCTGTTTGAGCCAGTTAATATATGCCACTGATCTCCTTTAATCTAACAATGATACAGTCTGATGACTCCCAACAACAGAGTATAACAGGAATAATGTAGGGAGAAACCCCAAGTTAACACGACTTTGATGTATTTGACAGATCCAACTCAGTTTCCTTTTATTCTTAATTAAATTATGTTGAGCTCTTCAACTGAGAAGCATTGTTGGGTGTAGACACACACACAGTCGAGCATCATATTTAGACCTTTGTTCACTGAGCTCTTTTAATGTATTTTACTTTTTTTCCCCCCAGACTTATTTTTTCCCCACAGAGAGCATTTTGTTTTTTTAAATTCTGTTCCTCATTTAGGTGTAATTGCACCTTACTGTGCTATTTTCTCTGTTTATTTTATTGAGCTACTGTATTTAAGCTCTGTTGTTATAGGTTTTGTTTAAGAAAAACAATCGAACTAAACATGGCTTTAAATCCATAATGAACACTGATTGTATGCCTTGAAAAAACAAAAAAGACAAGTCTAAAATACAACAGAAAGTTATCTGTCAAACCTTATTACAAATTATTCACATCATGTCAAAACATGCCCATGAGCAGAAACAGGAAGCAGATGGTTGACGTAGAAAAACGGACACCTGTTAAGCAGTAAACCCTTATACTATCAGAACCGTGACCTTGCTTGAAAAGGTCATAAACTAAAGAAGGGAAAACAGTCAAATGAACAGACAACATCACTTCTTTTCATCTCCCGTTTCCTGTCACTATAAAGACGTATTGTCTGGTGAGCTTTGTCCTTAAGGTTAAACAGGTTTCACCTTTTTTTCTTATTGTTAATGAGAGTGTCCCGGTATACAGTACACTCATTCTAAGGCCAACTCCTAAATTACTATTGTTTGGACAGCCAGTACTTCTAGGTTATTAAAAAACACCTGCCAGCTTTGCCTGGCAGTGTCTGCCTGTTTGCAACCAGAGGACATGTGTCACAGCTGGCTATAAAAAAAGGCACACACAGTTCAAGCTACAAGCTAGTGCCAGTTACTGTAAACAGTAGCAGTAGGGTAAAAGGGGAGGAAACTACACCACGCTTTGAAACCAGTGTCAAGTATTTCGTTTCGACAGCAGTTACTTTACTTGTTTTTCTCCATACGAACCACAAATAAAACTAAACGAATAAAAGTCACTTCTAAGCTAGCGGTAACTTCATGTACACACCCCTCGAAGTCAAACAAACGCTCGCCACATTAAAACTAGCTAGCTTTGTAAAGCTAATATACGTTAACATCTATAAACTAGCTAAACACTTTAACACAACCGAGCCGAGTGAACGGCTAGCCGAGAGGCTTCGTTTGAAAAGTAAAGAGGTTCAGGAAGACGTGACAAGCAGGAAAAACAAAGTGTTTTCAAAGTACAGCCGTACAGTGAAGGAGGGTGCCGCTTACCGTCATGATAACAGGATCCGGGGAGGGTGAGATAAAGACAAAAGTACTGTTACCGCACAGGCTTAATTAGCTATTTAAAAAAATCACCTTACTTTATCGCAGGAAAAGTTAAGATGAAACCCCGCCATTCATACCCATGTTAACCTAATCAAGCGAACCGCCAGCGTCCCGAGCACGTACCCCGCCTTGTTAAGGGGAGAGTGCGTCCATGTCGCTGCACGCGGACGAGTTTTTCGCGTTTTAAAAACAACAGCAAAAACAATTTTTCAACTTTGTGACAAGTGGAGCGGAGCTAATGTAGCGCTTCAGCCCTGCTGCCTGTTTGCTCGCTGCTCTCGCTCTCTGTCTGTCTGTCACTTCCTGGGCGGGTCCGCGAAGATCTGTTCAGAAAACAAGCCTACCACCTACTCCGTCGCCCCCACCACCCCCAAAAAACTGCCTGGCTATGAAAAGGGGGTCCGGGGAGCTCCTGCGGGGGAGAAAGTGGGGATTAATCTGAGTCTCCCTGGAATCTCCCATGGAAAATTTTACCCTCCTTATTGACTGAAGCCACACAGGTATTCCCAAAAAGATAAGATATCGAGGGGGAAAAAAGTCTGTCAATCTAAAGTCCTAGTCTGCAAATACAAAATCCTGACATTCCCTGGCTTAGACAAGCTTTCTCTTCTAAACTCTCAAAAAAGACTTGCCACATTTTCCCGTCTGAAAATCTCTTGCACATAAAGTGGCACCCCCACCCTCTACCAAAAGCCTCTCTTGTAGCTATTGGTTTCAGTTCAGGAATTTCAACACATGCCCCAGCAGACCACAATTGACAGAGTTCAGTCAGTGTTGTGAAATGACTGCAGGGTGTAGGTAAAAAAGATAGACACGCGACTGTCAGCTGTTAAAAGGAGAATTTAAAGAGTGTAGGAACAGACACACCAGCAACCTTAACCTTAAGCACCTAAAAAGCTTTTGCAGTTACAGACAGGAGCTGTGCAAACACTGGTAAATATGTGACAAAAAGGGATATTTAAATAGGCGGGACTGCAGTAAAATTAAAACAGAGGTTTTATTACGGTGAATCGCAAAATACATGTGGCACATGCAAGGCGTGCAAGTAAGCAAGACTAAATATTTTTGCTGTGTAAACATACCTGCATTTGTTCGGATCTGTGATAATAACCTTTCCAAGAACTGCCCTCATCCGCTGTGGGACTGCCCGATCTCTGGAAAAGAACAGCTTGTAGTTATTAACCAAATCAATACGGGACTGAGCAAACATGTCCCATCCATAGAGGTGTTTTGTTTTTAAACCTGATGTGTGGTATGTGGTAGATGAAGTTAGGCATTAACATATTAGGTAATATAATATATTAATAATATAATATAACAATAAATGCCATTGCAAGGTTTTATCAGTTCCTACACCCTTCTATACCATTTGCACTCTCTGTTCCCAGTCTGCCCTACTGCTTACTTTCAGATACCTAAATCAAGAAGCTAAAAAAAAAACCAAAACGTGGGTTTCTTACATCCTTTAATTAACTGGCATGGGCCTGAGCCGGCCTACCTGTAATGAGGTGGAGGAGTGAGCTCGAGATAGATACCCACTGTGCCATTCTCTCTCAGTGTCTCCTGTATCTTCCCACTCTCTGGAGGGAAGCTTGCTCAAGGAGTGGCTGAAACAGCAGACAGGTTATTAGTGTCTCTAATTAATCCAGTTGAATGCAGTAGAAGAAGCAAAGCTGGCAAGAGATTATAGATCCTCCAAGAAAATGTTGGCGAGTAATCATACCACTCAACAAATGCTCAGTTTAACATATGCAGGTGTAACATGAGTCTGACCTGGCTGGCTTGAATAGCTCCTGTCTTCGGACGGACTGCTGGTTCTGCAGCCTCCCCGCGTGGCTCGAGGCCTCACTGTGATGGATCATTTTGACCTTCGGTACATCAGCTATCATGGCATACGCCTCCCTGTTCCGCCCTGTAGATCCCACAGAGAGCCGGCCCGACTCAGAGGACTCCATGGAGCTTTGCGAGGAGGTGTGCCTCTGCATTTGAATGGGAAGTGAAGGGCTCTCAGGATGACGGGAGGTCCTCTTGTCATTAGGAGAAGGGCAGCGGTCTTCGCGGATGTTTCTACCGACACTGGATCTGTTGCTGCTTGGGCTCCTTGGTCGTTCCAAGGTGACAGCAGTGGATCTGTTGCCACTTCCACCATGTCTAGAGGGCGAAGCAGCCCGAGATAACGAGGAGCTGCGGAGGGAATGAGTTGAATCTCGCCATGAGCGTGGTGAGCGATCAGAGTTGGATTTTGTGTCAGCGTGGGTGTTTTTTCTCTGAAAGAAATTACCAGAGTCTCCATTAATGGCACTTCTGAGGACTGAGTACCCCGGTGGATGACTGCTGTCTTTCCTAGAGGGGGAGGAGTTGCGGCTGTTTTGATTCCTGCTGTTGAAGGAACTGCTAGTTTCTGTTTTGTGTGCCAAACGTTGGTCAGAAGCATCAAAAGTTCTCCTTAAAGATGACGAGCTGTATCTATCATGACTTCTGACTGAGCTGTTAAATTCAGACTTGTGCAGCAAAGGCTGAGTAGGAGTCTCGTAGCTTTTCCTCAAAGGGGGAGATTTATGACTTTCACGACTACGGCCATGTAATAAGCTACCGGTGTCTGTTTTCTTCAGCTGATACCTGCTGGGGGTGTCATAACCCCTCCTTCCAGGAGAGGAAGAACGGCTATCCCGACCTCGACTGCTCCTGGCAGGGCTTGATTCAGTCTTACGCAGTATGGAATGACTTGGTGTATCATGACCTCTTTTAGATGGAGACGGGTGGATGGGGACTTCTTGTTCTTGATCTTTCTGCCCATTTCTAACAGATGGGTTACGCAACAGAGCCTGGCTCTCAATATCATAACCTTCTCTTATCGGGGACCCACAGCGTGTGTGGTGACTGCGCCCATTTAGAGACATAACGGACTCAGATTTATGAAGTAGTGATTGGCTAGATGAACTGTAGGTCCTCCTTGGTGGTGAGGAGCTGCGACTGTCAGAAGTCCTTCTTGATGGAGATGAAGTCCTTCTGTTATACACACGTCCATGTGATAAACTAGTGCTGGTTTCAGTTTTGTGAAGAGGCATTTGGCTTGAACTGTTAAAGTCCTTCCTCTGCGGAGATGAGCTCCTGGAGTCGCCACCCCGACCACTTAAAGACCCATTTGCTTCCGTCTTTCGCAAGGTACTCCTAAAATCAGAAATCATGCTGGATTGGGATTTGACTGAACTGGCAAACGATTTGAAGTTTCTTGGCAGGGTTCCCGACTCAATACGTCGCCCATGTGTGCCTTGCAAGGAGCTTCTAGACCCCGGCTCCCTCCCTGGAGACCTCCCCCCACCGTCAAAGTTAGTCCTGCTGAGGGAAGCGATGGATTCGCTGCGTCGGAATGTCGGGTTTCCACGTGAGGGAGAAGACGAGCGAGACTGCAGAGCCGAGCTTTGCCTCGGGGAGTTGTACGACCCCGACTGCTGATAGGAAGAGACGGGAGAAGAAGGGCTTACACGGCCGTATGAACTGCTGAAACCCTTTCGTCTGCTAGAGGCCAGCGACTCCGCTATTTTAAAGGGAGTAGGGCTCGGAGAGCGAGGGCCAACTTGTGCCTCGACCTCAACTGCAATTTCATATGGGTCAGGAGGAGGGATTTCCACATCCACGTCCTCATCCACAGCCTCTGGTATCGGCCTTTGAGAAGCCACACCAAGATTAGGATTTCTGAAGGGAACGATGTCTTTTGGCTCGACGTTCCTGTTGCTGAAGATGGGATGGCCTCGCTCGAAGTGGCGGAACGGGCTGTCATGGAGCGAACGGGCACCTGCTGCCCTCCCCAGCGAGAAATAGCCACTTTCGCGCTTCTCTCGCTCTTCTTTCAACCCTGGAAGAGAAGAAAATATTTTTTAAATAGGATGAAATAGAAAGAAGCAACGGTAACAGAAATAGGAGAAGCAAAGGTCAAAGTTCAACCTCTGAGCAACTACCAGAGGTTTCCTGACACAAACCGAGCTATATTGTATTACTGATAATTGCTCTTGGACACTTCACCTGATGACAGCAAATAGTATTGCCAAGTAAATAACACCTCTGGCTGTAACTGGATATAGATTGGTCAATTGCAGCAAGTCACAAGTTTACTAAAGACTCAGTCGACCGCTGTACGGAGTATTTGCAAATATCTTTGGCAATTCTGCTACCTCTGTTTCTCTCTTTCTTATAATTTTTCTTTGGTTTATGAGTCTAATGTTCTAAGAAATTGATTCAGCAACACACAATGTCAGCCTACAAGTACCCGAATGTCTACTGAAGCTGTCTCTGCTCCGAGAGTCATCCATCCAAGCCCTTGGGTTGGGCCGGTGGGGTGGCGGGTCAAGCCGGGTCATATCGAGTTTGACCAGGTGGCGACGGATCGGTGGGTATTCGTCCTCTGCACTGGCTGAGCCACTGAACTCCTGGTAGTCGCTCTGCTCACGACAGCTACGTGGAAGAAGAGATGGAAGAAGAATGACGAGAGCAGAGATGAACGAGGTGAGAGATCGGGAGTGGGGAGTGAAAAGCAAGAGAAGAAGTCAGAGAAAAGGAGAAAATTTGATCAGTTTAATAGACACGTCGTAAAACTTAAGCCATTTTTCAGGTCAGAGAGCATGGTGAATGCAGGAAGATCAATATAAACTACAGTACGTTTTAAATCTAACTCCACAAACTCTCACACTACACTTTAGAGTCATTGAATTGCCATTGCAGCTCCTTTTATCATCACGATGCCTTCTTTCTTACCTGTCTGTGCTGTCGTCGTCAGCCTCGCAGATATAAAGCTCGCAGTCGGGGCTCAGGATGCACAAAGAGGGCTCCCCATAACCCAGACGACCTCCATTGACATCGCAGTAGCTGCTCACCACTGACAGACCATCAGAATCCTCCTGATAGGATGAGAGGGAAAGACATGGACAAATCACAATTTTGCGGCAAACTCCATCCCTCTATCTCTCCAAGTCACAAAAAGAGGAGAGGAAGTGATGCGCCTCCACCGGCACGTGAAGGTTCACTGAAAGTACACATCAGAGTGCATACATGACAAACCCTCTTCGTCTGGCTCCGGCTCCTGGAACAGCAGTTTTGATAATAGCGTCTGTCCCCTCTGTCCTCCCTGACAGACGCTCACATGTGCTGCTGTTCGATTAGGGTTACACCTCTGTAACCTGACCTGGCTCGTGGCTTTCCTCATTAATATTTCATCACTTTTTTTTTTAACTCGTCCTCTGCATAAACTTTGCCGTCTCAAGGAATGATTGAAAACTGTCTGCAAATGCCAGAGAATGACAATCCCCAACACCTTCTAGGAATCTACAGGTAATATACTACGGGATCTAAAAGAAGCACAATCAGGTGTAAAATATGCACATAAACAGATTATTGCAGACGTTTCATAGAGGCATATCAAACAGAAGCTGGGGCACAGGTTTCTGCCGTTTCGAAACTGTCCAGAAACATGCCCATCCTCTCTGAACCCCCGTCTAATATTACAAGTCATTCCCAAGAGGGCAGTAAATGATCCAGCTTCATTCATTTTTAATAGAAGCCACTACTGCTACCCTGCTCCACACCATTGGCTCTTATTCTCCGTCTCTGATCTCTCTTTCATTTACTCACAAGTAGTAAAGTTTCAGACATGATCGCATTTACTTTGTTTACATGTAAAGTTGAATGGGAATTCCTTAATTGGTCCTTTCTTTAACCAGAGAATCGAACTCTAGGGTTAAGTCAGGTGTACTTAAGTTTAAGAGTAATCAGTAGATTATTAAATTAAAGTTAAAGCAGTACAGCAGTGCCTTATTGATTCCTGCACCAGAACATCTGATCTCAGTGCTGCGCTGCCTTACTGCTTAGACCTGTGACCTCTAATGCATCTTCCTGCTGCTCTTCACGTCCAGCTAATCCCATCACTCAGCGCACATTGAGTTCTCATTATCTCTTCCTGGTTACCTTGCTGCTGTTGCTGTGCACATCACCGTCCTGCTTGTCTCACCTTGCTGCTGGTGTCTCTTTCCTCCGCTTGGGAAGAAATCGGTGTTAACGCTTCTCCCTTTCTTGACCCAATCCCGGTTTTAGCCCCGGCTCCGGACTCGGCAGCAGATATCTGTTGCTGCGTGACCTCAGTGCTCCCCCCCGCACCGGCGTGCAGGTGCCTCTGGCGCAGGCAGTCGTGGCAGCGGGAGGGGTCGAAGATATTGGGCTGGAACTTGGGGCAGATGGGCTCATTGGCGGAGAGGGCCATGGTGAACGCAGAGGGAGAACCTGGATGTTCATTGCCTCCAACAGAGAAAACTGGGAAACCACAGCAGGAAATATGCAGAAATATTTATCTAACACTTGAGGAAGACTTATTAAAAAAAGACTGTCAAATTACAGAAGTGTTTCTGCACATTAATTCTAATTTGGTAACGTACCAAGCAAGCATGAGCCACTAATGCGTGATTGTGACACATTACTGTAAGGTGGTGTAAGCAGAGCAGCTGCAAACAGTGCATACTAAAAAAGGGGTTTTTGTTTCAGGACGTGAGAACTGTTAAGATCACTGATAACTAACCGCACTCGCAGCTGATGAAATACAGTCCAGTCAGAGCAGTTCCACAGTACTACACACCACAAGACACATGCACTGTAACCAAGCAACTTCTACAAGCACCAGCGCCTCTGGTAATAGTCAACATGTCAATTAAGCCTTTAATAGTGTAAAACTGAGGATGGTAGAAATATATAAAAATGTTATGAAAAAGATTTAAAATTACCTGACAAGAGGGGCTCCAGCCTTCAGCGTGTCATCATTAAGGATGAACTGCCCATCAGACCCCCATCAGGCACATGCCTCCTCTTCCCCATGCTCTCTGTCCTCCCGGCCTGCCAGACACTTGAATCAATCTGATTGGCTGCTCTGACAATGAGTGAAACTGCAGCATCTGTGCCATCCATGGCGGCTCTTAGCCGACACGGCTGAGACCCTGAAGCGCACACAAACCCCAGGACCAAGATGGAGCCAGTGGCTTATTGGTTCTCCTATTGAGCAGCTGTATTAAATATCATGGGCTTTAGAAAGCGAAATGAAACGCTCATGCTAGCGACAGCTGGCACACGCTGGCTCAGGTTAACGTAAATAAATAAACACCGGCGAGGTGGGGGTGTTTAACGTATATTAAAGCCGCTGGCTGTTTATCGTTCTACATGAAACTGCTTGGTTCTCCTTTAGATCACACAAACACAGGTGATACTCAGCTAGGAGGAAATACAGAGCTAAGGGTTGGTTTCCTGATGTTCTCCAGAGGATGTTGACAACAGCATCAGGTTTCCTATTAAACAATAGAGCACAGTGGGACAAAATTCCTCACAGGGCACGCTGACATAATGTGACATATGACCGCAACATGAGATCATCAGAAATTATTCAAATTTACTTTAATCAAATTTGAGGTAAATACAGCACACTCAGTACACAATTAACAAATAATGGGAAGAAACAAAAAAAGTTGGAAAATGTACAAAACTGAGCACAAGATTTCACAGGGCAGGTAACTCCAACATCATCTTTATGCATACACGTATTCTGTTTGACGCGTGAGCATAAACACAACCAAGTCCAGTTTGTTGAGCTGGCCTAACAAGAGCAGAAGTCCATTGTCAGGAGTTTCTTCCTCCCTTCATGCACTCCTTCAGTCCTGATGATGCACTTTCTTCCCGGTCTGTCTACGTCTCTGACGCTTGCTGGTCCTGCCGCCTTTGTTTCTACCCTCTGTGACACCAGGTCTCTTCTCTGTCAGACGCCCCCGTCCGCCTCGGCCTTCCTGCTTCCCTTTCCTCTTCCGCTTGCTGGTGTAAGTGCTGAGCTGCGTTGTAAGGGAGCGGATCCTGGAGTGATGAAAGAGCGAGAGAGAAAAATAAATAAACCAATCAGCTGGAGTTAGAGGGGCCAGGTAAGGTAGCTGTGTGTACTCTGGAGGAATGCAATTAGGGATGGGTATCGAAAACCGGTTCTTGTTGAGAACCGGTTCCCACTGTTTCAATTCCTTGGAATTGTTTGCCATTTTTGCAAACGATTCCATTATCGATTCCAGTCGCCCCGAATGACGTCACCACGTTGCGGAGCGTCATTTACCTGGCAGGAAACACGGCGCCTTAGCGGCTCAAATGCTCAAAAGTTTGATTATACTTTACGAGAACAGATGACAACAGGGCAACTTGCAATACTTGCAAAGTAGATATTTCATTTAAGGGAGGAAACACTACGAATATGCAAAAGCATTTGCTCACAAAACACGCGATGACCTTAAATGAATGTTGTGTTTTTAATTCTGCTCCGGACTCGTGAATCTCAACCCAGCAGCAGCGGTGACGTTTGCACGTCCTCTCCCGTTAATGCGGCAGGTAAATAATCAACTAACAGTGCATATTATGTTAGCGCAATCTGCCTTATTACAAAACCTGCCATTACTGTGCATTTAGGTGACCATGATGAGAGAGACAGACAGACAGATGCTGGCAGTTCTCGCTGCAGTCTACTGGTGGCGTCTCCTTTCAGGCCAGAATAGACGAATGTCACCGAGCAGTGACTATGTTTGTGGTAAAGGGCTTGCACCCATTTGCCACAGCAGATACCCCCGATTTTCAGTAAGTGAATGTGTTTAATTGTAGGCAGGGACAATACTGGATATTCTTGTGTAATTGCTACTGAATAATTTATGTTATACTTTGTTATTGCTACAGATGAATATTTATTTTATTATTTTACATTTACAATTTTTTTTTCTGGGGACCCTGTGACACCCCATTGAAGAGCCGTAGGCTGGATCTCTTAAGATCTCACTGTTGGGTTTGTAAGGCCGTGTTACTCCTAAATTTCTATCTTGTTCAAAGAGAAGATATAAAACAAAGTTCTAAGCTAATCGACCTCAGTGTTCTCCTTTTTAAAGAGAATCGATAAAGAATCGAATCGTTAAACAGAATCGAAAATGGAATCGGAATCGTGAAAATCTTATCAATACCCATCCCTAAATGCAATGCAGCATAGTATTAAGATATTTCACGTGTAGATATTGTATTGATACAGGGACACCAAATATCAATGTTTTATTAAATACATTATACTCTGAGAATACTACAAACAGAACAACTCATCTTATCCACCAGCATCATCCTGACATGACATTAGCTGAGCAAATGAAATCAGCTCAAACGAAAAACCGTCCAACACTGGACACAAAGTCCAACGTTTTAATCTTAAAAGCAGGACACAACTGATCACAAGCTGCTCTCAATTAGAGACGTGATTAACAAACTGCTTACTTTTTGTTAAGTATTGGATTCCCAGCTTTTTTTGGCATTCCAACCATTTTCTCTTCCTCTTTCTCCCCCTCCACCTCATCGTCACGCTCCTCATTAGCCTTCAAAACAAGCATACTCAGTGTTAATGCAGTATTATTACCTTCAGTGTTATCTTCAAACTTAGAAGAACACACACATATAGCCTATTCAGATGATTACAGACCTTAATATTTACCTGGTTTGCTGCAGCTTCGAGAAGGCGAGCTCCTGTGAGGTCAAGATCACTGATGGTTGTCACGGTTACTGTGTGGTTGGGATGATCGTACTGCATAGACTCTGTTGTGCTGGTTATTGCATCTTCCAGATCATCTTCGCCTTCCTCTGCAATACAGGATCACATAAAGGACAATGAAGCTACATGCACAGATTATGAGACATCAGTAAAATAACCAGAGCGCAAGTTTTCCTGTAAACTCACCGAGAGCTTCTGTCCTCTCCTTCAGCATCTTTATGTATTCCTTGTGTCTCTGTAAGGAGACAAACACATTTAATACATTGCCTATTTTCTCAACATGCTCAGGCGTTTAGCAAAAACAGGCTTTAAATCGGGGCTCTTTTCCATGAGGACTCACGTCTTCTCTGACTCTTATCTGCTCTTCCTTGATTTTCTTTCGAATTTCTTCTACTGCCGCTTTCCTCCTCTCCACCTTACGCTTGTGAAAGCCGGTAAGATATTCCCTGAGAGAGAAGCAGATTAAAGTCCAAAACCAAGATTTATTAAGCCAGACTTAGAAAGGTGTACTTTATTAAGGAGAAACTTTATAACTCAAACTGGAAGACTGGCTACAGTTAATTTATGAGGTTTACATTACCTAACAAAAAACTTTAGTCAAATAATAACATTTCTAGAAATTAACGATATTTATAAATGCAGGTATATGATCGTTTGAACACCATGCACCATCAGCATGTTTAAATATGACGAGGAGAGTGGGAAGATGGGAAAGCCTCCACTTATTTGGTTAAAATCTTACACAAATTACACACATTTATTTCCAACAAGCTTCCCAAATAAAAACATTTACTAAAAGCTGGTACTAGTCCATGCTAATCAGCGCTAGTGCTATGATGCTAGCTAACATGTTGAAACAGTGTTTTCAGCGACGCGCTTTCAAACTCACTGTCTGTTTTTCTCGTCAAACGTTACGATGCATTTGTTCTCCCTCTTCTTCGATCCTGGCTTGAACTTAGCCTTTTTGGAGCCTTTGTTTTTAAAGTTTTTCATGTTGTGCACGTGAGTTCGCTAAGTTACTATACCGCACGTCTCTTATTTTTGTCCGGGGGGGAACACATACCACATGACCTCTACAGTTCCAACAGTTTGATAGCGGCGTTTTAGTTTTTTTTTTTTTTAATTACATACACACTAGAAATAAAATAAAATAAAATTAGCGTGGTGGCTAGCACTGTTGCTTCACAGCAAAAAGGTCCTGAATTTGCGTGTTCTCCGCGTGTCTTTCTGTGTTGTTTCCGGGTACTCTGGCTTCCCACAGTTTGAAGACATGCAGTTAGTGGGGTTAGGTTAGGTGGCGATTCTAAATTGGTTGTGGGTATAAATGTGAGTTTCATATTTAAAAATGAACTGAACTGTTTCGATCTGTCCAAATTGTACCCCACCTTTCGCCCTATAACGATAGATGGGATAACCTCCAGCCCCCCACGACCCTCAATTAGATACACGGAAGAAAATTAATGGATGGAATCAATCCATCAATCAATCAATCAATAAACATGTCAACAAACATTGCTTACCGGTTATAGTACAGTGGGAAATAATCTTTGACGTATTAACTATAAACACATCACAGAAGATGCACAGATGTAATTCTGGCCCCAGAAGTGTTTTTTGGTCTTGATCTTAAATATTCTTGTCTTAAGATCCGTGGATTAAAATCATCACCAGTGTGTATTTTGTTTAATAAGAGAAAGACGAGAGATTTTCTTTCTTTTGATCGATTTTATTTTCAGGGAAAATCCTCGTTATGAGAAGAGATGGGTGGACTCCAAAGCAAACCCGAAACTGCACCAACACGGAACAACATTTAGAGAACTTAAAATTAAGAAGATAAAAAATATTTTCCCCTAAAATAAATATTTATTTCATACATAAATTTATAGCTCATGTTATAATCCCTCTAATTGTATGATTTTCTCATGTCTACTTATTTTAAATATACAATCCATGTACTGCAGTCAAGTCACTCCATTAAAATTAAAGGAGCGTCCTACACCTGAGCCCCTATGAATGCATCAGCTGTCATTATGCACACTCACTTTTACTGAAAAAAAGAAAAAAAATAATCAAGGAAACCTTTTACCTTCATATTGTGAATATTATCAAAGCATATAACACTGTGTCCAAATCTGGTGCATTTTAAGTTTCCTTATTTTTTTTCCTCCAGCATTTTGAGCACTCATAACTTCGAATCATAATTGCATGGCTCCTTTCCCTCTCCTCCTACTGTAGGGGCTTACTGTGCAACCAGAAACGTCTCATCTCTGTAAAAAGTGCACAAGTGTTTCATTTGAAGGCGAAAACTCAACTTCAGCACAGTTATCAGATTTCACTGGCCTTCACACCCAGCCAACGCCCACCTTCCCCTCTTTAATTTGCTCCTTCACATATTACTCATCGACAATCACTGAGTAACATACAGCATTTAGTAGAGACCAGTCACTCTCACACTTTCATGTGTCATTTTATTAGAAAACATCCAAATGAACAGATAAATTCAGACCATAAAAACACCTCAAGGGAAAAAAGACAAAAGAAACAAAATAAAAACAAACAAACACTCCAGCTCGCAGATGTTGTTGAACATAAATTTCTTCTTTGTGTAGTTTACCAGTCAGGGAAGCCTAATCTAAACTGATAGCAACACTTTCAGTACTCCTTAGATTACAGCTTGAGTTGACCTGGAAGACAGGGTACTGGAAACCTCTAATTGTATTCTAGTGTGTTTGCCCGTATTCTAAAATCAAGACATTACAATGTGCGCCAAAGAAAAACAAACAAAAAACATAGAAAGTGATCAAATTTACCATACCAAGCTAAAAAGTTTAAATGAAAGGATTCTTTAATAAAACAGAGATTTCCTCGGCTCCCGACCTTACGCTGCTCATACAAAACAATAACATAACTGCAAAACTGCTCCCATCTCCAGAAGCATTTATATTAATATTACAGAACCATTAAATAAGAAAGAAAAAGGAAAAATGATATTATAAATCCTGCATCATGTATAAGCCCATCATTACAAATAAAAAGCAAATTGGACTACAATTTCACAAAGCACAAAGCTCCTCCATCAATCCAACGTGATGAAATATAATTTTTTTGTTTTTTTACATAACATCGAGGCCTTTTTGCTTGCAATCTGTACAACATCAGTTCTGTCAGTCTGCAGAGCATGACAACACCAAACACCCCCCCATTAAAACCTGTAGCTTTTAAAGGTGGTTTATATAGAGACGCAGCAGAGAAATTGGTTATTCTGCACAAACTTGTTTGATATTCGATGCTTTTCTTTGCTGCAGTGAAAACATGTCACTACTCCACTTACAGCTTGTGAATTCAAACTGACCATACCTGTTCTACACGAGGGATATTTTCTTGTTTTTTTTTATTTAAAACAAACAAAACAATCTAAAAGGCTCCAGCAGTTTTTCATAGGTGACTGTTCTCAGAGCTCTCTGCATCAGAGGATCCTCTCCAGACATTTACAGCTTGTACTCACTCCCACATACTAATCAGCCTCACACTGAAATGCAGTTTAGCGTAGTAGCTCAACAGGAATCCCCCAAGTCTAAAAAAGACTGGGGTGGGGGGGTGAGATGGGCCATGGGCATTAAAGTTCATGTCCCAAACTCTTATCCTCTGGTCTTCTTTTTCAGACCATGCTACACCACCTGCCTCCCTGCTCTTCATGATGGAAATCACAGCGCAAAGATGTCGCTGTGCTGCGTGTCAAAAAAAGTGACACAGATTTGGGGGGTGGGGTACACCTTGAGTTCCAGTATGAAGATGATTGGTCAGTGAAGTCACACAGCTTCCTTTTTTTGCTCTCTTTCTTTGTAACTAAGAACTTGCTATTAAACCTACTTCTTCTATGTACAACTTCTATACAATCACATTATAAGTTTGAATGCAATTCATTTCTCATGTAAATGCACCAGCGTGCTTGTGTGTGTGTATTTAGGCATTTTCAAACTTGTAGCCCCATTGCTGCCTCCCTCTGTCATTTAAATGTTCCCCTGTTCTCTGCTTCATGTGTGACGGGGTGGAGCATGCCTGCAGCAGCAAACCAAACCCTGAAGTGTTGTTTCTGCTGCATCCTGCTGTTCAAGGAAAGCAGATCAGCTGTGTGTTACTGGAATGATGCTGCACTGGACTGAAGCACAAATCACTTCTAATGGTCACAGAATTCTGTTTTTTTTGCTCCACAGTACAATGCTGGCACTGTACAGTTGTGAGGTAGATAAGGAGAGACACTACTCAGCACTGTACGGTTTAAAGCAAGCAAGGCTATCCTAAAAGCACAGCCGTGCTCAGACCTCAGCTGTCTACTCTTAAATTCTGTGAAGCCCTTAAATGAAGCTTGCAAATGAAACGACACATTACTCTTACTGCAGCACTCACATTGCTGGGTGCCAGTAATGATTGTACGGTGTGGTGTCCTAGAGCAAATCAATGCACTGCTGCATTCATTCATTTAAATAGCTATTAGATAATGGTCCCTTTTCCCTCTAGGGCCTTTTAAACCTGATTTTCTTTTGTTTGAAAAGAGGCAGCCAGCCAGCGTAGTACCAGTAATGACCAGAAGGTGGGGCGACTGTGCTGCAACAATTAAACTTAAGCATCAAAGGTGCAAACGTTTCAGCCAGGCGTGTGGATACAGCGCTGATGGATACAGGGCTGTATCCATCAGCAAAAAAACAAAAACAGTTGTGTGTGTTACGGTGTCAACATGGCAGAAAGTCTATATTTCTGAATAGCTGACAATTATAAAATTACATGTTGGCGGAGGAGAAGCCTGGTTAATGTCCCTGTGTGTGTGTGTGTGTGAGACAGCAGAACCACAGAGAAGCCTTGTTTGTTGTGTGTGTGTTCAAGAAGCGGCGATGGTGGTACCCCCGCTGAGGCGCAGCAGAATCTGCTGACAGTCCTGCAGCGACCGGCGGTCTCCCACCCGCTCCAGGGTTCGCTTGGCCTCAGCCAGTAGACGAGCTCTGTGCCCGGGCGGGGTTAGCAGGGGCATGGGGAGGTGGCGGCAGGCCAGCAGAATGGCGTGAGCTCTCTCCCTCTCGCCTAAAACACACTCGCCATCTGAAAGCAGGCAGGGAGGAGGGGAAAAGAAGAAGAAACTGGATAAATGTCTTTTCTCTTGGTGCGTCTCGTGTCGTACACTAGGACGGTGTTGCCTACCAGCTGTGTAGGAGCTGTGCGTCCTGCGTCGGAGGTTGTGCTCCAGCAGCTGGTGTGTCCTTGTGGGACTGGCTCCAGCCATCAGCCTCACTGTGGTCTCATGAAGGAACACCTAAATAACACAAACAGCTGTCATTATCAGGTATTTATTATCATTTCAACTTGGCTGAACACACATCTGAGCAGCCCGCAAATTCTCTCAGCAGGCACCAATGTCCGTGCACGTGTTACCAACCAGTTCCTCTGCTTTACTACAACTATTCCCCAACACTCTGTATTCATGTTTGTTTTTGGCCATGAACTCTTTGAAACAGCTCTGTATGCATAACATTTACAATTCAACTAAATTAAATATTAATTAAACTAAAATGCGGAGGTTTAGATTTTCAAGATTGACAGCAAGCCTTTAAAAACTTCACGATTTGTCTTTCTTCAGCCTCTTCAGTACCACACCAACGCAAACTCATTTTACATCAAACACACTTTGATCTGAACGCCAATTTCTGTCATCGTAAGAAATTTAACTGCACATTAAATCAATGAGACATCTTAATAAAAGACAAAGTATTGCAATTTCAAAAGTGTGTCTCAGTTTTTCTACATGATAAAGAAATAAAGAGTCAGCATGACTTTTGGACCTAAATTGTAAAATTACAGAACTCTATAATTGATTGGCTTTGTTGTATAATGAATGGAGGAGATTGTTATCAGCAGGGAAAGCTTGTAAAACCTGTGAAAAAGACTGTCCAAAATTTATGACCTCCTTCACATTTTCCAAAGCCAAAACGGGTCGGATTGGAGTCTTTGAAGGTTTTATTCTGGCCCTCGGGCCTTATGTTTGACACCCTTCTAACTCTTTGTCTACCTTCTTTCCTCAGATTTCCTCCACTGTGCTATCTAAGAGGCCAAATGTGAAAAACTTAACAGTCTCAAAAAACAACAAATACATTTACTAGAGGAGCCGTTAAAGCTCCTCTAGTAAATCTCAGAAGTGTGACTGATGATATGGTGAACTGAAGTGAAAGTTCTGGAAATGGTAAAAGTGATGGAGATTCATAATAAAAAATTAAAATATATATATTATGTTCATAATGAACAAGATGAGTATCAGAAATGTACCGAGGTGATTTCTCACTTGAAGGATGGAGCCATTTACAGTTTCACTACTGCGAATACTTGGAAGCTGATTGCTGTTGCAAATTCTATTATATATCTTTGAAATTTAATAAGCTACATTAAAAAAAACAAAAAAACAAAAACATAAAATATGCCAAAAACCATTTCCTGCGGTGCCAAACTGCCAGCCTAAGAAATTCAGAATGACGAATCTCTTTCACTTCTTCCTCTCATTGAGGCCTGAACATAGAGAGTTCCGTCTTTATGATCCTTCGCATATTTCAGCTATCAGCACTATTATTAACATATCTGAATTAATCTTCCCAAAGCCCGACCTTGTGTTGTCCCTGTCTGTAGCACTGTGTGAGTTTTCTGAGTGCGCTGAGGTCCCTCTGGAAACCAGCCAACTGAGATCCAGGAGCCGGGCCAGGTTCTCCATTACTGCTGCTTCCCCGCTGCCATAAACTGGTCCTCAAAGTCAACAGGAGGTCACAAACCAGTAGCTCAACCCCCTTGAAAAAAAAAAAAAAGAGAAAAAAAAATGAAAACACAGCTGGGTTGGGTATAGATGCACATAAAAAAACCAAACCCCACAATTACCGGTAAATCTTAGCCGACGTGTATGCCAGAGAGATCAAATCTGAAAAGATATTCATTGTTGCTCAGTGTTAAGTGGTGGGGGGTGTAGTGGATGCGTGCAGATCAGGGAGGCCTCTGTACTGCACTGCAGACACATTGCACTCGGCTTCAGGATCATGCAATGCAACTACAATGCACCACAGCCACCTCCTGCCACCCACACTGCGCGCACACACAGCCCCACAACAGCCTGACCTGACCTGACCCTGATTCTGTGTGTGTGTGAGTGTTTATGCATGATTAAGCTTTAACTACAGTTAGTGCTGCACTGTGAGACAGTAACTTGTAATATATGGAAGACTCTTTCATGTCTGCATGCACTGCATGTATGAATGTAGGGGCCATGTTTGGTACATTTTTCTGGAACTGTCGGTACCCTACCTTGTTCAGCCAGTTCCCAGACTGGGCGAGCGGCACTGAGATGCTGGAGCACAGGTAGCTGCTGCCTCTGTCACAGTAAGAAAGGCAGGCTATTGCCCCTTCTCCCTTCAGAGGGGACAGGCTCATCTGCACAGCCTTGCAGAGAAGCAGCACAGCCTTGGGCAGAGGATGGCTGGAATAGAGAGGGACATTTATCAGGTTATTGTGCTTTGTTTTTTTTCTCCCCCCTCCCACTTTGGATACAATTATTTTAGAAAAATCGGCACCTATAAGCAGTTTGTAGAACCACCAAGTGTGAATCAGATTTTTAATCATCAAATCTGCACAAGATTAAAGCGGATGGGGCCGATCCAGGGCTTAAAATGCAATAACAGGAGAAGAAATTAACTCGAACATGTTTACTGGAGGTGCGAAGGTGCACAAAGAATAAATAGCAAAGTGCAAAAAACTGATTTCTCTGTTGGCTTATGACTGTTCAGTCATAACATCTTAATTGAGTCAGCTCCATTGCCATTTTTGAAGACTGCAAACACAGTGCTGAATATAGAATATACACCTGTATGTGCTGCATGTTTCTGATTTAATTAAAACACAGCCAAGCAGATAAACAGATACCGCCAAATGTCTGCAGGACAGTTTTAATTTGCCTTGATATTGGCTAAATGCTGTGTAACATGTCAGTCGGTCAATTTTCATACTCTGACCATTCTGTGACCTCTGTTGCTGGACATCCTGGAATAGACCACTCCCATTAAGGTACAATATATTTCAGTGCACTTACTCAAGAATGTGCAGAGCTCTCGGCATTCGCTCAGCTTCTGCCAAAAGTGACCTCACTGCGACATCATCGCCCTGCAGCCAGTACACGGCAGCCTTCAGGACCACAGCCCACCAGCGACTCACTGGATCCCCCACTGGAAGGGGAAAAGAAAAAAAAAAAAAAGTACATAAAAGAAGAAAAATTATGCATAAAGAAAATGTAGCTCAAACAGGTTGGTCAACCTTTTGGCGTTGTAGCTTTCCTGCTGTTATCAAAAGCTGCATGCACGACTGTAAAACACTTTTTTTTGTAGGGCAGTGACCAGATTGTCACTGTGTTCTTATCCACTGCATTCATTTGTAGATGACTGTAAGCTGTGATAATACCACAAAACATTCATGTGGAAAGCGACTAGTGACTGACTATCAGTGTGCTGCTAGAGGAAAGTAAATCCATTCAGGCTGACAGTAATAACTCAGATTGCTATCTGCTTAGTCATCACAGAAGAAAAAGTTTTTTCCCCCCCACGCAAAGATCTGTTCACGATTCTTATTAAACTGTCACGGTTCTTCTTCATATCAATCATACCTGGAATAGTGGTGTGACTGGGAGGAGTCGAGAAAGGGGGAGGTGGGGAAGGAGAGTCCTCTGTGCAGCTGTTCAACAGCTGCAGGAACTCCAGGGCGCTGGAAAACTCTCTGAAAGGGTAGAAGAAAAGATAAGCTAAAAGCAAATCTAAATTTTACACCAAGCTGTGGAAAAAAACAAAACAAAACATAATCTATAAACATTAAAGTGTCTGAGTTTCTCGGTAGTGCGTTGCTGCTGCTATTCAGGCCTTACCCAGACTCGTTCTTGCGTTTTTCTGCTTCAGAGTCGCTCTGCGGCTGGATGAGGGTGTGAACGGCTCTCTCCAAAAGCTTCCTGCAGAAAGAGCGGTGCAGCTGGGCAATGGGGTCAGCTGGGAGGAAAGATCAACAGGAAAGCAGAGAGAACAGGAATATCACTCACGATTAACTTTTGAAAGAAGTTAACTGGATTATTTTATTTTGAATTCGAAGAAGTAAATTAGAGGAAACTTAAGGAGCAGCCCCAACATTTACAACATACCTGGGTCTCTCTGAGAAGTGTACACCCCATCGCCGTTTTCTGACTTCACTGACCAATCACAGCTCAGGAAGAACTGCCTCCCAAGTGGAGTGAAGAGCCAGCGCAGGCAGTCGGGGATCGTCTTGGTTTCTGATTGGTTGGCCACACTCTCAGCACAGCCCAGCAGGTAACCCTGAGAGACAGACGAGGTTCAAAACATGATAAAGTGCGAGCGAAGCCAAACATCAACAGTGATGATTTCAAAGGTGACACACTTACAGGGAGACAGGAGAGATGGTGGCCCAGCGCAGTGCGCAAGGCTATTGCGGCAGTGACATAAATCTGGGCGAGCTGTGTGGGGGCCATCTTGCCTTGGGCGCTCACGCTGAGGTTCACAGCGCTTAGAGAGAGCGACAGAGCCCACAGGCTGCTACGCTGAGGCAGCTTTCCTGTTGAGACAAAGAGGAAGCAGATAATGTATCTTCTCATCATGTCAACACGTGTGAAAAGTACAAAACCATCTGCTGGATTCCTGTCTGTGCACCCTAAACGCTTACCCGTGAGTTGCAACTGGCTGAGCTGGTGGTACACAAGTGCCGCGTCCCTCGCGCTGGTCCTCGCCTCCTCCCCTTCGTGCTTCCCTCCGACCTGGTGGACAAGCCAGCCCAGAGGAGTTGGGCGATGCAAGCAGTAGCGAATCACGTTCCAGGAGAGTGAGCAGACGAGGTCCAGCTTGGTTGAGGGAAGAGCTCTCGTCAACACAGAGAGGCAAGTCTCTAAACTGGCCACTGCTGCTGTGTAATCTCCCTGTAGGAGAGAGAATCACATGAGAAATGGTAAAGTAGTCAGCGTAGACTGACGGAAGAGAAAAACCGAGAAGTTTGTGGCTTAGTTCTGAAAGATGCTAAAAGTAAAACCATGTGCAGAGGAACCTGGCTCAACTGAGACATCAAAAACAGTGAGAATTAAAGCACAAATCTGCAAAGCGCTCTGTAATAGAAAGAAAAACAAATCTTAGGTTACATCCAACTCTAAGAAGTTCTATTAATCCAACAGCATCAGAATAATGGTTTGTTTAAAACATCTCAAGTCCATCTGATCTGCACTCACTCTGTTGAGATGCAGGTCTGCTTGTTTGCGGTGCCTCCAGAAGGACACAGATTTTGGTGAGTGAAGTGGTGTGACTGGCTCCCACAGGTACAGCACCCTGACACAGCCCCACACTGCTCCCACTCCACTCAGCACCCACACCATCACCCACGGCAACAGGCAACGGAGCCAAGATGCTGGAGGACGTGAAGAAATGAAAGATGTCAAAAACCATGTCAAATCTATGAGAGGATGGACAAACCTGTATTTTTAAGATTCTAACAAAGGATTTTCTAGGTGGTATGCATGGGAATCAGCAATTCATCAACTTCTGGGGTAAATTAAATTAAAGATCATCAATTCTCACCAAATTCCTGCGTGTGACTTGGAAACCAGACAAGCGTTCTAGATGGGCCGTGGCCTCCGGAAAGGGCGGGGCTGCTCGACGTCTCCGATCCCAGTAAAGATGGGAGAGGGTTCAGGGAGAGGCAGAAGAAAGTCAAGGCGCAGAGGAGCAGCCGAGAGCGATCCATCACACCAACCGAGGGAGAGTCCGGCTCGCTTTTTATCTAAGAGACAGTAAGAGAGACGAAGAACAGGTTCACAGGGACGATAAATAATACTTTAAATTCGATTTATAATCACAAACCCTTGCTTTGCCCAAAAAAATGTCTAGTGAAGCAAGCGGAAAAAGAAACCTTTTAAAACATTAACGTAAATCAAATTTTATCAAACAAGAAATCAGCTGTCTCGGAAAAAATTTCAAAAAATGTGTTAGCTTATGGGCGTTCACCGGCTAAAAGCTTTTACTGTGAAGCAAAGCGAGTGGGAGTAATGTGCAATAAAGCTTTTGTCGACAGAAAGAACTACAACCGCCTCAGGTATGAAGAACCAAAAAAAAAAAAAAAAAAATCTCATTCTAATCTTCAAAGAGGCACTTTGAAGCTAAGAATAGGAAGTCTTTTAAAACTGCCACTGTCCTTCCTTTGACCTACATAAACACACTGAGCTAATCAGTTTGCTGACACTAAAACACTGCAGTCTGCTAAGCCACTGAGCCACAACCATACTGTGTGTGTGTGTCCTGTCCTCACCTGTTCATGATCCAATAAAGGGCTCCCTGGTTCTGAATCAACACAGTAAGGAGAGAACTGGTGAGGGGAACCAGAACCAGAATCTGAGGCTGGTGGTGACATCAGCACTACTTCCTCTTTGAGTTCCACATCTTCAGACAGCGTCACGGGCTCTGGGATTGAGAGAAAGTGTCAATGCATTGGACCTGCTGTGACTTCTGATCCGCTCGCAGCTTTAAGTAAAGTGAAGACTTACTGTTCTTCTGGTTGCCCATCTTAAGGGCCAGGTTCTCCTGGCGTAGTTTGTGATTAACCTGTTGCAAGTGCTTTATGTAGTCAATGGCCTTCCTAAGCACTCCTGACTTATGCATCTAAGAAGAAATACATGGAATTTAAAATGCTGAAAGCATATGATATTACCCAGACTTAATATTTTTATTGTCTCCTTTAAAATAAAAAAATTAATTACTAACCTTCGCATCACTGCCCATGACCAGATCTCTGAGCTCGATGATCTTGTCGTTGATTGAGGATCTATACCTCTTCTCAATGATGTTGTGAGTTGTCCTCCTCTCGCCCTCCTTCACTACCCCTCCTGGCCCAAGTCCTCCCGCTGTCACCTGGCACTGATCCATGCTTGGCCTAGCTGTGCTTTGACAAGAGCCTGGCTGTATCTGTTTGATTGGCAGCTTATCTCCTCCTCCCATCATAACAGGGACAGTGGTCAGGATGTTGCTGCTCATAAGTGTCTGGCGAACGAAAACAAACACAAAAACAGTTTTTAGTCTTAATCATAACCTTTGTTTGCATGTAAATAGCAGTGTTGAATCATGCACAGTGCATACCGGGACTTGCAGAGCTGTGTTTTGGATGGGTGTGGTCAGGGTGGTGATGCCTGCAGGACTCTGCATGGTAGACAGCACCTGTGTCCCATCTGGTTTGAGAGTTGTGAGAACCAGTGAGTCCGTCTTAAGAATCTGAGGCTGCTGGACCAAAACCTGAGTGAAGACAACCATAAATTGAACGTTTTCATGTTTGCTTGATTATCACTGTGAAACTAAATATTATGTTAGGGGTTATGTTTGCAGTAACTTGGGGTAAAATTATTTAGGTAAGCTTTGGTGAAATATTCTGATAGCAGAAACTTTGTTTACTCATCCAATCCTGCTAACAACTGAGGATTACTTACAGGTACTTGTTGCACCTGCTGTTGCACAGTGTGGACTGCAGTGGGCGCTGTGGAGATGGTCTGGATGGTTTGACCTGTTGGGGTCAGAACACGCTGGTGCTGAATGGCCATTGGCTGAAGCTGAGGTGACGTCATGATGCTTTGCATTTGTGGCTGGAGGACTGGAGTGACGAGAGAGAAAACAAAAAAGATATTTAGGAAAAATGAAAAGCCAAATTAAATTGCATTCCCTGCTCTGTACTCACCTTGGAAGCCAGGAGCAGGGCTCTGCTGGCAAATGACAGGGTTCTGAATGAAGCGGGACTGTCCGCCATTGGAGGCAATCATCACCGTCTGGGCTGCTTGTGTCTGTATGGGCATGGGTGTTTGGCTGTGGGTCTGAACCAGGGTGTGAACTGGAAAGCTTTGAGTATGCATGGGGATGCCCTGGGTGTGCATCTACATTCAAAAACAGAAAAACAGATTTTTGTTGTCTTTGTTTATCTGTTACAGTTTTTAAGCAGTCTGAAAATATTTTACGTCAGCAGAAGCACCACTACAGCACTAGCCCATCACTGTAACAGTCAGACTACAGCTTTCTCCACTCCTAATAGGACTGTATGAGTAGCGTGTGAGAAAGCGTCAGGTAAATCTGTACCTGGATGGTTGTCTGGGCTGCCTGTTGGGGTTGAGGCTGGATGGGTTGGACCATCTGAGGCCTTGGCTGAAGGAGTGGAGGGCTGCGGGTCACCTGTTGCTGCACTGAAGCGTTGGTTGGGGGGGAGGGGGTTTGTGCGGGAGTGAGGGGAGGGGTGAGGAGTACTGAATGTGGGGACAGTGTCTGGGAGGAGGTGAAGCAAGCGTTGGAGCTCTGGTAGGCAGCATTGGTTGAGGGCTGCGGTGTCTGGGGAGTCTGAGCAATTTGAGGTTGAGGCCGAGGGGTGGAGGTGACTCCACCACCCTGTAGAGAGCCTGCTGAGTTCATCTGATCCTCGAACAAGTCTGGGAAGTCTCCCACCTGATTGCTGACAAACTGCAGCATCTCTGAAAATAGGGAGAAAGTAAACAGACAAGAAGTCAAAAACATCATCTGAGGTGTATCTGAACATCTCCACATCTCTGTAAGTGAGGCCTCGTGCAGAATATTGAGGTTGCTCCAGTGTAGATCAGCCAAAGATATGAACACTATTTATTGCAAAGATATGAATAGAATCTTCAAGACCTGACCTTG
This sequence comes from Haplochromis burtoni, assembly GCF_018398535.1. Classification (NCBI taxonomy): domain Eukaryota; kingdom Metazoa; phylum Chordata; class Actinopteri; order Cichliformes; family Cichlidae; genus Haplochromis; species Haplochromis burtoni. Next base: position 281,832 of record NW_024582406.1, on the reverse strand, counting down.
AATTGACAGATATCCACACAAGCACAGCTACTGTTCTGGTCATAAATCAGTATAAAGAAACCTTCAAACAGAAGGCCTTGAAGAGGTTTGATGTAATCTCAATTGATGCCACAAAAGAGATAGGCAGATAGAGTAAAGAACACTTAGATGAAGAATCGAGCAGCTCTGAAAGGTGTGATAGACAGATACATGCCCCCCCCCCCACTCACTCACCCACCCACCGACATTGTGTATGCTGGTGCTCGTGGTTTGGCAACATGACAATATGCACTCAGTTGCCAGTTCATTAGACCCATCGTACTGAATCTAAAACAAACTGCCTCTTCGTGAGGAGAGGTTTTATTAGGAACCAATGATCAACTTAATGTCTTGATTATTTTTGGGAATTATTTTTGTATATGAGGTTTAAGTATAGGGTAAAATATTAAGCATTTTTGGAAATTTAGTTTGAAAAACATCTCTGATAGAAATAGTGTTGAGACAAAATATCAATACACTTACATAATCATATCACAGCCTCTTTCAATATGTTCCCAGCACATTCTTGCCAAATGCAGTATTGTGCCAAAGTCTTGAACCACCACTCATTTCTTTATATTTTGCTATAAAAATGGGTAATATGTGCAGCTATTTATCAAAACTAAACATTATTTAGAGCAAAGTGAGCTTTTGTACACTTGTAACAAGCCTGAGAGTCAAAATCTGGTATGACTGGCAGCCTGATCTCTCTTAGGCACCTATCATGTCATTTCTTTAGGTAGTCTTCAGAAATACTTCTCCAGACTTCTTGAAGGACATTCAAAGCTCTTGTTTGGATGTTGGCTGTCCTCTGTCAGGATGATCCCATGCCGCTTCAATAATGTTGGGTTCTGGGATCTGGGGAAGCCAATCCATCACTGACTGCGCTCCAATGTGTGTTTTTCTATCCAGGCATGCTTTTACTGGGTTGGCAGTGTGTTTGGGACCACTGTCTGGATGCTGGAAAATGAAATAGCTGCCAATAAGATACTTCCAGATGTTACTGTATGGTGGAATAAATCTGATGGTACTATTGACTCTTTTGGAACAACTGTGTTGGTCCAAATGATTGTCTTGCTAAGTATTATTTACTTTAGTAATTTGAAGGTTAACGTTTCTAAAAGGAATCCCCTTTCAAAAAAGACAACGACAACTGAAAACACTTTTGACATATAGTATCCCATGTGGTTGAAGTTTGTCTGCCTATGTGATTGATTGTGCCTATGCCCTTAGCTCCCAGGGTCAGCGCAGCGTCAATAAGCTGAGCCTGTAACCTTGAACTTTGTCTTAATGTGAGGCGGAGAAATCAGACAATACAAAAGACAAAGAACTTTTTGTCAAGTGTAAGTGTTAAATCACTAAGCGCACAACCCTTAGACACCACATATCAATACACCCGAGAAGCCCTGCAAGCCACATGTTAAATTTAACTACAGTCACTACTTTGCAGCCTCAAAGTGAGTGATTGTTTCCTGCATTGAGTGATTTTTTTTTAGGCATCAGGAAAATACAAGGCCACTGTATAATACAGTACTATAACACCTTTTTAAAGACATACATAATCATCAATCACGCTGCAGTGAAACATGTTCTGCATCTATTACGCCTGCAATAAAATTAATACTTCCTTTTTTGGTGATTTGATTTCTACATTTTTTTTAGCACAATATCGCTGCAGGACATTTTGTGTTTCTACTTTAATGGTGTAATGTTTGAAACAAACACAACACAAAAAGCACTGGGGTACAAGAATAGATGCTTGAAGCTGGAAAGCGAAGAAGGAAAACTCACAAACTTTTTAAAACACCAAAAGGTTCTCAGATATGTTTGGAAAAGAAGCCAACATCCTGTCAGCTTTGTCTTTGATCACTCGCTGCATTTTAGCACAGCGTACAAAAACAATAAAAGGCGTTCGTTCCCATCAGTGTGAAGGGTTGCCGACTCCAGACATGAATTGAAATCCAACAAGTCTTTAAAACGAACTCATGTGTGTTTAGATCTCATCTTGGATAATATATCATATCTGCATTTCTACTGCTGCAAAATCTCAAGTTGTAAAAAAGAGATCAACAGTCCAACACTAGCAGCAGAGAGGTCAAGGCCAGTAATTCATGCACTGATAGCCATGACTGAAGTCTGCATGTGACCTGTGTTGACATTGAGAGGAAAAGAAACAGTAATGACCACTTTCGAAACCAATAAAAGGGAAACACTGTGATGCTTTCTTTGAAAAGTGAGCCCAGAGGAGGGCAGGACGGGATTTCAAATAAGCATCACAGGAACACTAAACAGGCTTCCTCTCAGAACCGTTTCTACCAACCATCCAGTCGAATTTACACTTACAGTAAGGCACTCGCACACTTCAACACCTCGAGGGGAGGGGGTTACAGTGGCTGACAGAACAAAGCACCTCTGAGCCCATGGAGCTCCAGACCGAGACTCCGACACAAAGGGTAAATCCATTAAATGGGGGTGTAGGGCGAGGGTGAGGGTGCAGTGGGGGACAATTTTGTGGGCTGCTGAGAGCAAAGAAAATAAGTTACATAAGCAGAGCAGCAGTTGTTAAGTGAATAATTGGAAAAGCAAGAATGTTCAACATTAATACAGAGTCAAATGCACAAAAGAAAAGCTTGTGACTAATCTGAATTTGCAGCAGTTAAATGCTTTTCCTCATGGGAAACCTGCATTTTCCCCCCCACACAGCTGCAGGCAAAATGCACTGAGTGAAGCAAAAGTCAAGTTAGGATCAGTCAAACCTCAACAGTCATTTGACTTTCACACAATCTGCACATTCTTCTTTTGACACAGTGATTAAGTGAGATTAAATAGCTGTGACTGGGCTGTTCACGAGAGAGAATTAACACCAGATGCCACAGGCAGGTAGGTTTTCAAACCCATGCATAGTAATCTTTATTGGGCTTTGCATGATCTCAGTTAGAGCACTTTGGTTGTATGCTGATGAGTAATTTAAACTTAACACAACCAATTCATCCCATACTGTGCGTCACACACACACACACAAATTCACCAGTGTATCAATCCGGTCTGGTGGGTTAGCATTCAGTAAAATTCCACCCTAATAAAAAGCTGGTGACTCTGCGTTGGCCAGCCTCACACCAAAAGCCCCCATCCTTTCACTGTGTGCCAAAGGGTGAAACATGTTTTGATAACAGGGAAGCTGGAACAAGGATGCTGTTTGTTCACAGGGTACAGGCCCACAGAGTGCAAAAGGCTATCTGTTTTATTTATTTATTTATTTACTTATTTTTGACAGAGATGTTGTCCCACAGATGATGCTCAATTAGGTCTGCAGAAGCAAAAAGATGCTCAAGTAGGAGTTAAAGCTTTCTTCAAAAACAAGAAGGTCAGAAAGTAACTGACACTTCTTATGGAGGAGTCAAGACAACACAACAGTATCACTTCTTCATCTTTTAGTTTATGTTCATTGTTTGTTTGTTTTGGGTTTTTTGTTGTTTTTGGGGGGTGGGGGTATTAGAGAAACAAATAAAGAAAATAGACAACGATAATGCCAAAATAACAGAGCATTCGAGGACTACTAAATATAAGTGGTCTCTATTTTCCTGAGTGGTATCTTGAATACTTAAACATTGTCGCAAGAATTAAGAGCCAGAGCTGCTCATCTCCTTCCGCTCGGCAGGAAGAACAGCTGTCGGGCTAAACGGAAACAGGCCAACACTCGTGAAACACAGCTTAACCTTCCTATTTTTTTTTTTTTTTTTTAAACGGTGACACGGACACTCACCGTCAATGTCTCCCAAGGTGAATTCGTCCCCTAATTCCGCTAAAGTCGGGTCCATGTTCTCCATGGTGGAGATATATTCCCCGCTGTCCATCCTATCTGTCAGCAGCTCTCCTCTCCGGTTGTCAACGGAGGGACAAAACAAACAAGGTCCACGAGCTCCTCCGTGGGCGTTCGGCAACGCCTACCACACAGCTAACTGACCGCGGAATATGTCCTCTCAACCCCAAAACAACAGAAGCCCCAAGAGAGGAGCACTTCTACACCGATAAACTCATTGGCATCAATTTATGTTTGAGGCGACGCCATCTTGTTTCACGCTCATTACGTCATTCACAAACAGACTCCGTGGCCCATAGCGGGATCTGATTGGCTGAGACCAATTCGTTCTTGTCATGAGACCAGTCATCATCGTCCAATGACAGGCCCGTATTCGCCGTGGTCTGATAGTACGTCAACTATCAGAAGCTTGGGTGTCATTTGAATAAACCGCTCCCCCTACCTTCACGAAAAGCACTCGACCTCGGTGGACAAATGCAGCTCCTTGGAAAAGATGACGGCGATAAACCCACACAGTCATTCTGCAGTCATTCGCCAAACACACAGTTTCACTCGTTTCTTCTATTTTGCCACAGCTAACGTGATAAGCATGTTTTCCAGCGTACAGATTAATACTATCGTATTTATTATTTACATTTTAAAGCTTTAAAGATTACAAGTTGTGTTATAGGAAAAAAAGGGTTAATGGCATATACTCCAAATTTTACTTTTTAAGCATAAAAATTGTATGATATTGTGTTAATAAAAATGAAAGAACTACAGTTGAGCTACTCATCGACTCTATTAGGTAGGTAATCAATCACATTTAGGCATGTAGATAAGGTCGAAATGACCTGCTAAAGTTCAAACTGAGCATCAGAAACACGGAGAAATATGGGAGTTTAAGTTGTTTTAAGTTTATTGGCATAGGTGTTGGTGGCAGATGGGCTGCGCTGTGTGTTTTAGCAACTGCTGATCTACAGGGATTCTGTCCCCTTAGTACCAACTTACCATCGCACCACCTGAGTATTGTTGCTGATCATGCCCATCCAGTTATAACTACAGTGTACCTTTCTTCTGATGGTTCACAGGAACCATCAAAAGGATAACCCAACCATAAAGCTGACATCATCTCAAACTGGTTTCTTGAACATGAGTTCATTGTACTCAAATGGCCACCACGGTCACAAGACATCAGTCCAACAGAGCATCTTTGGGACATTGTTGTTGAATCCATGCCAGGAAAAATTAAGTCAGCTCTGAAGGCAAAAGGATGTCCAACCAGGTATTAGTGTACCTAACAAAGTCATCAAATCTACACATTTAAAATGGCACAGATCTTAATTCTAAGCACCATCACATTTTTACCTAATGTGTTTGCAGAATTCTTCAAATGGAGAACCATAGTTGTGCTTTTTAACCAATAAATCAACTCCACACATATGGCATTATAAAAAGATAACACAAATATAATACCACAAGAAAAGGAAAAAAGAAGGCCAAAAACGTTAGTTCTTGCAACAATATTTGTATTATTTTTATTTCACAGCAAAAACATGAACACATCAGTGAAATGCTGACTCATTTCCAGCAGATGTGTTGCCTGTATTAACCTGTGTTAATACATAACTGGATAACTCTCCCGGTTTACATATTACGTGACAATAAACCCAGCCAATCGTTGCATATCATTCATTATGGAAACTGATGAGGTGCTTAAGATGACTTTTTTCTGTTTATAATACTCACTGTATTTATTTATTTTTTAAGTATGATGTGTGCTCAAGGACTAAAGTGTGTTTTAATACCAACCAGCAATGAAATGAACATGTTTAAAAATAAGAAACAACAGAATCAACACCCATCTAATATGTCTTTCAGTCGTCCCACACAAGTGCAAATGTCATGGATTATTCAGCCTCGGCTTGAACCAACATTTAGAGTAAGAAATTTCTACCTTTTCTTTCAAAAAGTGGTTTCATATTAATACCGCATACAACTTTATTACACAGATGTTGTTGCTAGCAGTGCATCTTTAATCATTTACATCCATGTAAAAATATCCCTCACTGCAGTAAGCTACTGTGTTGTGTGGTGTTTACTTGTGAAGGTGGAAAAATAAATCTCTTACATCCTGGATTTAGACTCTACACTCAGCCTGTATTTATTTGTTCCAGTAGATTTCATAAGACTTCTTCTCTGAGTAGGAAGCCTCCGTCGTTCCTGTGCCGCTTCTCACTTTTTCCTTCACCACTTTCACCACCAGACCACCAGCGAGGGCGATGCCGGCTGCAGCTTTGCCGATTTCGGCCACCGCGCTCAGGATGCGCGCTGTTGTCGACATGGTGCCCCACGGGTCTGATGCAACCCTGCTGGCTGCTGTTGCCACACTGGGCCCCGTTACCCCACACACAGCACCAGCGGCCACTTCCTGAGCTAAGGCGGCAGCACACTGAGGAGTCCCAGTGGCTGCTGACGCTAAACTACCCTGAGCTACTCCTGCTGCTGCTGCAGTTTCAGCTCCACCGAGGGCAGCTGCTCCCTCCAGAGCTGCTCCTAAAGCAGCCCCACCTGCCATGGTGCATCCCACACCGGCCGCCACCCCGACTGCAGTGGCCCCTATGATACTAACCTGGCTGAGGGCATCTAAAGCACCTTCTGCAGGACTGGAAGCCTCAGCGCTAGCAATGGCTCCAACAGAACTACCCAGAACGCCACCTGTTGCTGCGCCTAGAGCCACTGCAGTTTTCCCCGAGGCTGCTGCCACTATGGCGCCCACGGCGTTCCCCACACCTGAGCCTCCCGCCACAGACATCCCAGCTAACTGAGCTGCAGCAAAACCAACCGAGTTCCCAACAAGAGATGCCCCAGCTGCGGCTGCCAAAGGGGCAGCCGCTCCAAAAACTGCCCCAACTGCCATGCCAGTGGCTCCAGCAGCCACCAGGACCTTAACTCTCTCCAGCACCATGGGAGAGAGCGCGGCTTCCCTCCTGAAACGAATTAGTGACGACCGGACAGATGGCCGCCGGCTGACAGCTCTGCCATGGCCCTGATGTCGGCCTCTGATCTGGTCTCTCAGCAGGCTGAAAGGACTGCTTCTGCTCTCCTTTGCCCATCTCTCCACCCTAAGATCATCTTCACTTCCTCTTTCTACCCCTTTCCTCTGGAGCTCTTGTAATCCTCTCTCGCTGCTTCCTGCTATGTCAGACTCTAAAACACATTTCCTTCTTTTTGCAAGTTTAGCTCCCTCTTCAGTTCTGCAGTTACTTCCTTCTTGGTCTTCACCATCTGCTTGCCCTCGCTCTCGCAAAATCCTATTCTGCTCCTCCCTGATTGCAGCCTCTGCCTCTAAAAACATAGTGTTAGTATAAAACCCTCCGTTACTCTGCCTCACCATACTGTCTACCTTCACCAAGAGCTCTTTAACCTGTGCTGTGTTACTGGGGTCTTTGTTGTTGAGCACATGGTACCTACCCCCACACTTGTCTATCAGAGCCCTCAGCCCAGGAGGTGCAGTCATGTTCAGATATTCTTCTATCCCCATTCCCTCTAGGTCATCCCCCCTTGTAAAAAGAACCACTGTATGGTGAAATACAGCATCCTCCCCAAATATCTTGGCCAGCTCACAAACAGCCTGGTTTTCGTTGTCTGTGTATCGTCCTATTGGCACTACAAGGAGGAAAGCGTGGGGGCCAGGGGCAGAGAGAGACACGCATTTGGCAATCTCTGCGTGAATCTGCTCCACACTGAGGTGAGTGTCTCCAAAGCCTGGCATGTCAACAACCATGATTCGCCTCCTCTGTGGGACGGCCAGGCCATCTTCTTCAGCGAGCTCAGTGTTTCCCATCTCGCAAATCTGAGTGACAGAGCTGGCGCTGACCTGTGACAGGAACTGCCTGCGGCCCAGGATGGTGTTCCCAGATGCACTCTTGCCAGATCCGGTCTTTCCAACAAGGACCAGTCTGAGGTCTTCGCTACACATGGTCTCAGAGTCGACTCCTTCCTTCTCACCCTCCATGTGTTCCTTGTTCCCCTCCTCGTCTTCTAACAGAACATTAGGAGCAGAAAACGTTTGGCGTTAACGCTCAGACTACTGTAAATGTTTTTTTGAAATGTTCACTGCAAATGTAATGACCAATGGAAAAGCAGACAGCAACCAAGGCTTGTATTATCTCCACTTTGTGTCGTTGGGAAAGATAACAGCAATGTAATGAGCTTTGTCAAGTGAGAGCATCAGGAAGCTTCTTGCACATAAACAAAACAGCAATAGGCTAGCTACAGGCAAGAGGGACGCGAAGCTAGCAACATCCACTAGGTGGTTAAATTAAATGTCTAACTTTAACACCACCCAGTGACAACATACCCTGAAACTAAAAATCAAATGTCGAATGAAGAGCTCACGCTTTAATCTCGTTAATTAGACTGCCTGCTAATAATTCAGCCTTAGCACGTTAACAGCTTTAGCTTAGCTTTCGTTAGCAAGTCGCTAACTTTGACAGAAACATCAAAGAGTGATCTTACCACAGTACAAATGATGAAACATTTCGCAGAGAGACTAAAAGGCCGTTTCTTCTCTGCATGCCAGCTTCCCCTTCATCCTCTACATGCGGCCACAGATGGGCTGAAGTCAAACTGTTCTGCCCGCATATGAAATGCAAACACTGGACTTTGTGTCTTTGATGGTTTCCTGCCCTCTGTCGGTTCATCTGCTCGACAAAAAAAAATTGTAGCAGGTCTGTGGAGCACAGAGGGGGCTGCTTTCAGCCGCTCTCATGTTCACGCTTGATTTGGAAGATTACTTTCTTCTTCTTTTTTTTTTTTTTTTAACCTCCATCCTGACACAAGAGGTTTGTGTGTCTTCCCGGGCTCGAACCGGTAACCTTTTGTTTGCTATTATACAAATTGAGTAAACGCCAAAGTGTAGAGTTGTCACATATAAAGCCCTGAATCTTTGTATAGAGTTTGTGTTACAGTTTTTCCTATTGATAAAGCCCAGCCCCGTTGCCATTCTTACTAAAAGCAATTAATTAACAGATAAAAAAATTAAATGACAGGTAAATTACACAGTAAAAAAAAAAAAAAAAAATTTTGTGAATTAACAAAACCTGTATATTAAGTACGGGGACAGTCTGTATAATGAACTAACAGAGCTTTTTCTGTAATTTTATTTTTATTATTTATTTTGTACTTTCACTGGTCCAGCCGTTTAAGGTCAAAGAGGGCTGTGCGTGGCCCACAATGTAAAATGAGATTGACATCCCTACAGTATGAAGCCACATGAAGTACAAATATATTATTTATATATATATATAATTTTCTTCCTTATGTATCAGAGTCACTTTATTTCATTACACGTGTTAACAAAATGGCTTGTTCATTCTGCAGCAATGATATTTTTCTCTGAATATACATATAGTTTTCATAACAGTCATTATTACTATATGAAAATTACATCAGTCTCAATTGTGTAGCTCTGAATCCACAAAACGTGTCAATTTAAAAAGGGGAAAAATATGGGAAAAAAGGTTAAAGACGAGGGACTGCTAGATGAATGGTCACATGTTGTATTTCAGGTTGACAGGATAAAAATAATGTGAAGGCTCATTAAGGCAGAAAAAACTATATGGTCAATTAAAAAAAAATCTCAAATGAGTCCCTCAGATGGAAATAAAATAGCAGACATAAAAATGAACCTATGGTAATCTTTATCATTACGCCATCCTTCAGGCAAACGCAACATAATGATGTGTCCTTATTAATTCTGAGCAGCAGTGGGAATGTAAATCTGCCTATTCACAAACATCCTTTGAGAAATTCAACAGCTCTTAGAAATAATGAAAGATAATATTCAATCAGCGGTCGAGCCCAACCCAACCATAAACACGCCACATTTTCAAAAGGTCAAATTTGGCAATCGCACCTACTTGAAGCGTATGGGATTTTAGATACATTAAACCGAGACCAGACACAGTACAGCGGGGGCTTCGCAAAGTTTTGAAGAAAAACGATTAGACTAAAATTAATTAATATCCCAAAGTTCAGTTACATAAGCTTCAAGTTATCAAAAATGAGTTTGCCTTAACTTCATCTCCAGAGAGTTATTTCTCTTGTTATTTTTTTCCTTCCCCCCCAAATTCTAAAGAACTGCTGACTTACAGCAGCTCAGGCTTTTCTCAGATCTGGACGAACCCCCTCCTCCACTTTACATTTTTGTGTCACATTGAGGTTTTCTCTCTCTCTCTCTCTCTTTCTCGAGCACCTGGCTTTTGTACAAGTGACGGCAGCTTTTTGTTTTTCTTCACTGTCACCAGAGTCTACAAGTCAAGCCACCCCTTGTGGACTGCGAGTGTACGCGCCTTCTCATCTCCTCCTCCTCCTCTTCCTCCCTCTCCTCTGCTCTTCGCGCTCGATGAGGTGTAGCGCTATAGCTCGTTGCGAGAGCGGGATATGCGAGGGCCTTTCCTGATCTCTTTCCTCTTCTCCTCCTTTCTCCTCCTCTTCTCCTCCTCCCTCAGGATCTTCTGGAAAGCCTCGGCTGTGTGAAGCACCTGCGGCAGATAAGAAAGGGCGCGGGGAGATCAAAGTCGCGATGTGAGAGAGGCTGTGTTTTCTTAGAGAATTTCTACGAAAAACAAAGCAAAGATCTGCATGTGTTTCTACTCCTGCTGGTTGCAAAGGTCTCCGGGGTATTAAGAAACCTGTTACCAGGTATCAGGCTAGAATAATAATGGATGATGGCAAAGTGTAGAACAGCATGTATGCAGCGTACTCACATCATCTCTCTCTGTGCGGTACGGGTTTATAAAGTCTGGGGATTTCTCTGTTATTCCCAGTTCCTGTGACATCTGCGAGGTGAGCAGAATAGGAAAGATGGGAGAGGAAAGAAAAGAGGGGGAGATGATACATAATGCTTGCTTCAAAAAGAGCTAAGAAACGTCACATCACTTATGCTACAGCTAAGAAGCGCTCTGATGCAATTTAAACCACATTCCTTGTGAGTATTAGAGCTCCTTCTTCATTATTTACCGCTCATGGAGGTGGATGAAATAGAGACGAGGGAGTCGGAAACCAAGCGTGGGGTTAAGCGAGGGTCGAACGCACACTTTTAGGACGCAAAACTGCTGCTGCTGCTGCTGCTTCGAGCCTCAGAATTAATCCACTTCATAATCCTCTTGGCACATTGCTAAGGTCACAGATTAATCCTGCAGGAGTTTAGTTCATTAACCCGCACATTAAACAAGGAAACACCGGTTAGATGCCTTTGGTCTTTAAAGTTTAAAAGGCCAAAATTCAATTTCTACAGAAATATCTGACACGCTGGCTGACACTGATGACTGATAACTCCACACTTACATGACATGAGATTGCATCACTCTTCAAACCCACCAGGTTTCCAGAGAACTGTCACCCTTTTTTTTAAAGTCATTTTTTCCTGTTTGGTATAGCTAATGATGCACAGATGGCACTTCTGCTGAAAAGATAACCTCTTGTGGTTTATGAGAATGTGCCTTCTGTTTAACGTGTGGCTAAAACTGATCTAGAAGCCACTGAGCAGCCACTTTGAAATGCAGGTGGGCAGTTTGGGCAGTTATTGGGAAGCATTATCTAAATTCATTTAAATTTCAATAGCGAGTGGGAGATAAGAACTGTATTTATAGAACAAAACATATCTGGGGAAAAAAAAAAAACCCTCGATATTTGAGTATTGTTTTCCAAAATAAAAGGTTCTTTCCACCCTTCCATCCCTTGCCATTTACCCAGGCCCACCTCCCTCTCACCGGCCACTTCCTCCAGCTCTTCTGGGGTGACACCGAGGCGTTTCCAAGCAACTGGCTCCTTTTTAATGTGGAGGAGTAGTACCTCTATTCTGAGCCCCTCCTGAATGACCGCTCTCCTTATCCAGTCTGTAAGGGAGAGCCCTGACACCTTTTGAGAGAAAGTTCATTTCCACCCCTTCTATCTGCAGTCTCATTCTTTCAGTCTCCACACGGAGCTTGCGGGCACAGGTGAGCGCAGGAACATAGGTGCTCCGATAAATCGACAGCTTCGCTTTTACGCGCATCTCTCATTTCACCACAGTGAAGCAGACTCAGAGTCTACATCACTGGTGATGCCAAACCGATCTGTCCGTCAAGCTCGCCTTTTGCTCCCACTCGTGAGCAAGACCCTGAGATATTGAACTCCTTCTTTTAGCCAGTGCAGCTTTTTCGCTTCTGGAGACATTAATCTACTACCATCGCACCATTATTGTTGCTTTTGCAAGAATCTATAGATTTTAAGAATTCGCTGAGCCTTAAACACGCTGCCAGGGATAAGGCTGGATATTAGGAGCCGAAGAATCACTGTAAACCTCAACTATTCTTTTGCTCTGTGCCAGACACATTTACATCACTGTAACGCACTGTTTTCTCGCTGTGTTTTGAATATTTCCATTATATCCTCCTGCAGAGAGATGTTTTCTTTTCTAATCCAAGGCGTGAGCTGAAGCGGCGGTATGCAATCACTGCAAGATCAATCACGCTGAATCTCATGAAACTTAGTGGAGCACTGGCAAAGGAAGAATTAGGTAGTTAGATTTTGATCTGAATCATTTTCTTTCAGCTTTTGCAACAACTCTCAGTCTTCAGCGAGACGTCGACAAATCTCTTCTAAATCCACACGATCGAAATGAGAAAAAGTGAAACCAGAAACATTTTTTTCGACACCCTTAATAAAAAGGCTGCGGCAGGTCTTACAAGTGTGAGGACGTGCTGGTGGGCTCCTCCTGTGAAAACCCCCGTCTGGTTACAGAAGTTCAGCCCCCAGCGCAGCAGGCCGCTCCAGTCGGTGTTCCGGTCGTAGTAGTGGTGGACGATACGGGGGAAACGCAACGCCACGTCGCCAAAGAACGCCGTATTCTCCACTACGTGGGAATAAGCTGCAGGACAGAAACAGAATATGAATATGCACATGTATATAGCACACGGTGAAAATGATGCTTAACAGAACAAAGGGAGGAAAACAGCTCAAGGTTTTACTGGGGGAGCACACTCAGACCGCACTGAAGGGGATAAAGATGGGATGATGAACACCAGGCAGAATTGGGTGTTTTTTGAGATGGGTAACAGAGCGTAAGACAACCCAGGCAGAGGTGTTGGAGACAGAATCAGTGTGTGAAAAACACTCGAGAGCAAGAGAGAAGGCAACGGCTGAGATTTAAAAGCGAATCAGACCTTCTTTGATCTTATCGTCCATGGGGAAGGGGTCATCGGGCTGCATGTTGGCCGCAACCAAGACCTGCCGGGAGTCCTCCAACACCTTAAGAGAGAAAGAGAGCTCAATCTCCAGGGTTATGTACTCCCATCTACGTGCTACGATTGTTATTCTTATGACATTTTACACACCACCTCCCACAGACGTTACAGTCAACGCGTGATCTGTGTGGACACTGCACAGAATAGATACGCTGGCTCACACACACGCAGACGTATAGAAGTGCTGACAATGTTTTGCAGCCCCCGAAGGTCGACTCTGCTCGTTCTCCTTGAGAGCGATGCAGATACACGCATAGCTGCCCGCTGGGAAATGGAGGCCTACAGTAAAATCACAGCTCCCAGTCTGGTGCAAGTGAATGGCACCTGTAAGCAGCATGAATTCAGATTCAAATGAAAAGCGAGCTCACGCGCTGCTGAATGCGGTGGATTTTAGAGCTTTTGACTCTCTATCGGGCTGCAAACGTTCTTATCCTTCAATTTACTGGAAACACCAGGCAGGTCGAGCTTCAGAGCGCCTGCTCTCTGATGCTAGTGGCCTTGTCTGTGCTTGACTTGCTGCTTCCCAGGCACTATATGATGTCTTACACACACACATACACACTGTACCTTGAAGAGCCCTTTGAGCATGATGTCTATGATCTTGTACTGCTGGTTGATGTCGTTCAGCTCTACTAGATTCTTGAGTGCATTCAGCTGATCTTTCCTCTTGGTCTCAAACAGCCGCTTGTCTGACAGGAGGAGGTCAGGAGGACAAACGCTCTCTACATCAAGAGAGAAACACCCGTGAAGATGCTTAAGTTCAACACTTAGTGACTTGCACACACACACAAAGACATCAGCGGACAGCATTTGGCGGCAGCTCTGCACGCCGTCAGCAGAAGGATACAGATCTCCAGGTTGGAGTCGTGTCTCGGTCGGTGCGTGTCGGAGTCTGCCGAGCTGAGTGCGGCAGCGGCGAGCGCCAGGACCACTGCACCCACACTCCGCATGGTCAGCAGGGGGTGGCAGAGAGGCACTCTTCTGAAAACAGGGATGATGAGCCATCAGACATTGTTCCACAGCAGAATATTGTCACACAGTCGCCTGATTAGATCCTTTCAGCTTGCCTGACTCGCTACGCTTTCACATGGAGCCAGCAAACACAGCTTTCTTCTCCATTCATTCATTTTTCTCCTTCCAGAGCTACTAGATGGGCTCGTGCTCTCTCGTGTGATACTTGTGGAATATGTGAAATACGGAGACATGTTGGGGATAAGTGGTCAATATAGAACACCAGAGGGTAGCCGGCATTTGAAGAGGGCCTCCGTATGTTCCTTTTAAGACACATCTGATGTCTGGCACTTGCATAATCCCCAGAGGAACTTTTACAGTCTCTGTAGCAGGTGCCCGGTCTGCTCTTGCCCGTCCTCTGCCCTCTCTATTCAAAAGCGGCGGTCTTCTATATCATTCTGATCCTGTTGCAACTGTCCCCGTCCTCCAAGGCTTTTTTCTTTTTTTGGCACGTTTCAAAGGGAGGCATGAAAGTGAGAAGATAAATACAACAGCTAAATATAGGACCTCATCAAAGGAGGATTCGATGCGAGCCAAAAAATAAAGTTTTTTTTTTTTTAAAGAAAACATTAGCAGAAAACAGAAGTAACTGGAGGCAGGGAGAGGACATGTAGATGAAAAGCTACAAGATATAATTCATCTAATCCATGCATAATTTAGCAGGGGCTCCATCAATGATAATATCAGAGGGATTCAGTGGGGTACAGATAGGATGGAGGGAGAGTAATATTAGGAGAAGCAGCAGGGGGAAGAGGAGGAGAGGAGGGAGGGGCGTTGGAGCGTTTGGAAGAAGGGGGTGGGGTAGAGGAGTTGGAGACCCTGAGGGAAACAACAGCTTTCCTGGTGAATATTTCATCTACCTTTTGCTAAGGCACAGCGGTGAAACCCAAAGACACACAGATGGGAGAACTAGTGCAAGATAGAGGAGGCGGCTGTGGAATGACAGATAAAGAGCACGGGATACTTGATTTCTGCGCTGACTGGATTAATCTTTACAAACCCGGGGTGCCTGTTCTCAAATCTCAAGGAACGGGAAAGGGAGCAAATGTTTCAGGGCGTGAATATTAATTTAGACTAAAGTGAGCACCCTTAAGAGAACTTGCTCCAATCAGAACAGGGAAAGAAAGAAACCCCATCTGCTTCTCAACGTTGCCTGTACATCTACGGCACGCTGATAACGCAGACAAACAATGAGCATTTCATACTGACTCATTCTTCTGTTTAACGGCAGCGTCGGTGTATTATTTCCGGAAAAATGAAAGCAGATTTTTTCCCCCCTATTTCATTTTGGCTTTCCCTGCCAGTCTCTGGGGTCATTTATTTTTAAAAATAAAACTCAAAAACAACTTTGTTCATACGGAGTCAGCAGAAACCGGCGTTCCTGCAGACAGCTGAGTGAAGACAATGTTCGATTAAGGCCAATTTGTGCATTCTGAGAACATCTTTTGGGTAGCTTCCCAGCTTTCTGAGAAATGCTGCACTAAATATCCTTAAGTGCTGGTCGAAAGCCTCAATATTTCTCGATAACAGCCAGAGACGAGTGGGGGTTCTCTTTCTGGTAGTAGCAGCAGCTTGTCGGGTTATTTGATGTTCCTGTGTGCCTCCTAGCAGGCAGCCATGTAGCTCTGACAGATATTTATGAGGGAAAAGGTCATCACCGTCAATACGCATAACCAGGAGCTGCTGATGTTTCCGCACAGAGGGGCAAAGTGCTGAGGCCGTAAGAAGTGATGTAGGAAGGGCATTAAGGCAGGATCAATCATTTCTAATGTGGCACGGGCAGTGCAGAAGTGCATCCATTAACTGTAAACAGGCAACCCTGATTACACAGGATGGGCACGTCACTAATTCCAGGGCACTTGGCTCGGTCCTGAGTGGAACTGAAAGGAGTGTGAAGCACAAAACTATGCAAAAATCATCATCTGCTGACATTAATGTTAACTTTAAGCTCCCCTTAAAAATGATGCTGCTCTGTGAGAGAGAACTTACACAACAGTCATTGCCTGCATCCCTGCACCCCCAGCCTGTCTTACTACAGGAGTAAAACCAGCTGAGGGAGGGAGTTCACCTGGCCATCGCCATCATGTGCTGCTCAAAGGGGATCGCCAGATCCCTGCAGGGGTTCTCATCGGTCTTTAACCAATACTTTTCTTTTTTTTGGTGCACATATAAACAAAATTGATCTCAAAGCAGTGCATGCACTAGAACACTGTTAGGACAACCCAGCTGATCTGCAAAACGCTTTCTTTCATATTCTCCCCTGCTGAGTCCTGGAATGAAGAAACTTCAGGGGAGATGTTCAGCATCCAAGGTGGGAGGCTCAGTTCCGAAGCCGTCTGTCCCCCCGGCACTCGAGCTGGCGAGATGTGTCGGGGAGGTCTGGAGGCAGAGGCAGAGTGTTTCTTGCTGAAGTCGTGTGAGCCCACGTAAATCTCTTGGCTTGGAGCTGCTAGCAACAACCTCTTTAGGGCAAAGAGGCTGAAGTTTGATTTCCTGTGTGGGAGATCCAGGTTCCAGCTTTGTCAGTAAAGTAGGTTACATTATCTAATCACACGTGAAGAAGAACCGCTCTGACTGTATTGTTGAAAACATGTATCCAATTTTCACCAGTGTGATGAAAGATGATAATCTTCAATCAAGGATGAGAAAGAAGTCCGACCCGCAAACAAGCCTGCTCTGCAGCATTCATTTCAAGAGCCACAGCTGACCCTTGAGGTGAACAGCGCTCCAGAGAGGATAGAAAAAAAGCAAGATGCCTTTCAGACAGCTGGATGTGCAGCAGGAGTGGAGCCTGGTTCCCCTCAGGCTGCCAGCCTGCTGTGGGAGGCTTGAGGTTCAAGGACTGACACATCATCTCTCTCTCTCTCTCTCTGCTTCCATCCTAGAGGCTCTCCTTCTGTCATCATTCATACAGAGGGACGGACATGCGTAATGGTGATGGTGGATAAAGACTGTCACATGCACCATCAGCTACAGATTGTTTAATTGATTGCATGTCCCCTACCTGACCTGGCTTCCCACAGCTGCACGGCTGTCTGTACCCAACTACTGAGTAACTATTTATATTCTAAACGGAGAATTAAACGCTTTTTGTATCTTGGATGCACGGCTACATACAGTGGTATTATACACCAACATCTCAATGATATACAACTATTTATAGAAGACTTCCCAACTAGGGGCTCACTTTTGTAAATTAAGTATTTAAAGTCGACAAATCGATGCCTCCTGTCATCGCAGCTGTACGCTCCGGCGGATCTGCCAGCCAGCCAGCGGCCAGCACAGCAGATCCCCCGGCAGATAGAGCTCTGCTGGACACTACAGCCACCAAACTCGAGGTCCACTCACCGTGTTGTAGCGAGAAACGACAGCGCCACAAGGCAGCGATTAGCGAGCGGCGTTTGCTCCAAAGTAAAGAGTGCAGTTGAACCTTCTTTATCTCCGCTCCGAGCGTGAACAAAGACAGAAAAAGAGCTCGGCTCGCCGATGAGGTAGACGGGACAGTGAGTTTTCTCTCCTCTGGATCCTCAGGTGACAACAACGGAGGTGGAGGCGTTCATTTACATGCGGCTCTCGCTGCTCCACTCTGCCAGTGCCACGATCGCACCGGCTGGCTCGTCTTGGACGAATGACAGCGAGCGGGCGCTAAACACGGAGGAGGAGGAGTGCGGTTTCCACACGGAGGAGTTAGAGGGAGACACCGCCAGAGCGTGGGGATAAGGGGCTGCGTTCCGTTTATGCTCAGTTCCCCCGGGGATTATGGTGCTCTCCAGCCACGCTATAAACTCCCGAGGTATTTTATAAAGATGGCAGCAGGGCGGAGTAAGCGAGCATGTTAGGTAATTTATTTGCAGCTAGGGTTGGCTATGCTAATGAAAAGTTGCCTTTCAGGAAGCTGGCTGTGACAGCAATTTAAAAGTCAACTGGACGTCAAAAGGGACTGTGCGATCATATAAGAACCCCACCATTGCCACTTAATGAGCTGTCAGTGAGAAGTAAAGAAACACACTGGAGCTACCCGATGGTACAATGAACGATTGATTTTCTTGCAGTAGCCTAAAGCCTGAGAGCCCATCAGTGGCCATACAGTTCAAAAATAGACCACAGGAGACGTTTTACCCTGCAATTATATCCCACATGGCTCTCAAGCACTTAGCCGACAGCTGCTCTCTGGCAGCTTGTCCACCTCACAACCACTGTCACACACACCAGTGGTCTACAGGGAGTCGTACTCCCATCACCTGACAGCTTTGAGAAGGTGTGGATGGGGTAGAGAAATTCACATTAATGTGGTTAAATCCTAGAACTGGCAGAAGAAACTCTAGGTGGGAAAGCGAGAGAGTTAATTCCCCGAGCAGAGCTGCTCACCTGCAGCTTAGACAGTGTTTTTTTTATTAGCAGTGTCCTGGTCTAAAAAGATTCACTCTCTGCCTGTAATAAGCTGTTTTAACATTTCTCCTTTAACGCCTTCTAATTGGCTGCCCCCGGCAAACAGACGGTCTAGATAAATGCTAAATGGACTTGTTCTTATATAATGCTTTGCGACTCTACTCTAGCACTCAAAGGGCTTGATACAACATGCTTCATTCAGCCATTCACCCCCTTTCATACATGTACTTTTGTCTACACCCGGTGCTTTCTACCTAACATTCACAGATTCATATCCGATGAACGCATCAGAGAGCGACATGGGGTTCAATATGTTGCCCAAGGACACTTAGGAATGCAGACTAGAGACTAGAGCACCCTCTGATAGAACCATCAACCTTTCCATTATTAGATGACCAGCTCTACCAGGCTTCTGTGTTCACAGTCAGAGCTCTGTGCCTGAGATGACCATATTAGGCATATCCTGAGTACTTTTTTTTAACCGTGAGCACCTGGTTCAAAGGGGTTAATGTATATATGCTTAATTATTTTATACTTTGGGCATGCTTTATAACAACAATAACTACTATTGTAACATTGCATATATGATGGAAATATGTTAAAGTACAAAAATCATTTTCTTAAGAGGAAAGGTTGATTAGCTTGTCAGTGCTACCACATCAGACAAAAAAGCAGCAACGTTGACCTGTAACAAAAACAAGTGATTTATTGATGCACTTATAATTCAAGATGTTTGTTTTCTTTAACACTGCTGCAAATATGAACTAGCTTTTATGAACAAATGCATGCAGTCAGTCAGATTGCTAGAACGCTGTGAAACTACAGGTTGTATTGTTTTAGGAGCACAACAGAAACAGTCAAACAAACGGATGCAACAAATGAGCAAGGTGAAGAACTTTCAAAATCGATGTCCTGTCTAAAGCACAAAGTCAGACAGGCAGAGGGGCACGTCTCCAACATGTCTGAAGATAAGCGTCAAGGAGCAATGAGCAAAGTGAGAGGGGGCAGTGGGCGTGAAGATGAAAGATAGAACATTTAAATTAAGAAACAAATTGAAACTGCTACCAGCTTTACTGAGCCTGAATGCACTGTGTTTTTAATGAACTACTATTTCCACGTATATGTTGTGTATTTGTTTATTAGTGTATTTGTTTATTATTAATATTAGCAGAAAAATGTAAGTAGAGTAGAGGGAGTCAGCCAGCATGACAGATGACATGCTGACTATGAATGTACAGTAGAGCGTCTGTTGTTCAACACAGGCATCTATTAAACTGCCAGTGAAAAATCAATGAAGATGCTGATGTTAAAGTACGAGTTTCCTAATGTGCTTTACTGTGTGGGTTACTGCTTTCTGCAGCACTTCCTGCTTACAGAGGCATGTTCAGAGGCTGTTTGTGTTAGCAAAGTTCAACGGTGTGCATGTGTTTCACTTCACGTGAAGGATACAGGACATCGTTGGACTGACTGTGTCTGCAGCTCTCATCGGGCTCTCCGAGTTCCTCTATCATGTTCTTCACTTTCTGCTTGTGTTCCTCTCTGGGTAGAAGGTCTCTGCTCTGGATCTGAATGAACAAAAGAGGAAAAACAAAAAGCTTCCTAGGGTTAGAAGGACCTAACACAAGAACCTTAAGATCTTGAATTTTGAAATCCATGAATCCATTAATTTCTATCATTTAACACTGAGTCGTTCCCAAGCCAGCTGAGACCCAGGATTCTTTCCAGCGAGTCCCAGGCCTCCTCCTGGTAGGACATGTTTCGCAATATCTTGCCTCAGAGGTGCTCAGGAGGCATCCTAGTCAGATATCCAACCCACATCAACTAGCTCCTTTTGATGCGGAAGAGCAGGAGTTCTACTCCGAGTCCCACTTGAATGACCAAGCTCCTCACCCTATTTTTAAGGGACAGCTCAGCCAACCTTCAAGGGAAAATCATTGGTTATGGCTAGATATTCTGTCCATAAAAACTATGAATGGAGAAGTCCAGGACCAAATGGAAATGAGTCCCACTTATTGCCAGAAATATGAACCAAGCTATCTCTGCAGGTGTACAGGGACCGAATGCCCTGTAACAACAGGCCAAACACCCCATGCTCCCAAAGCACTCCCCACAGGATACCCCAAGGGATGCGGTTGAAATCCACAAAATCCACAGAAAACCCGAAAACTTCTGAAAACAACATAATATAGATTTTACAGGCATTCCATTATAATTATTTCCTTTTTAAAATTATTATTAGTGGATTCCACTAAAATTGCTTTGGATGAAAGTTTTTAGAATTTTTGCCTCACAGGGATTACTTCCACATAAACAGGAACTCATTATTTGAAACTTTGCCCATGTTACACCTCCAGCATTGTAAAAATATATAAATATGTATGACAGATGATAATGAAAAGCATATTAAGTTTGAAAATCTGTATTTCAGCTGTCATAAGCATATGCACAAGCAGAAAATGTGCATAAAGCAGCAAACAGGACTTCAGTGAAGATGCAGATGTGTACTGTAGGCAACAGGGAACAGTGAACGTTTGCCACAAACAGCAACAAGAACAGAAATCTGGGAGAAAAATATTCACAATCAACAGAAAACTTTCCAAACATTCAAAGTTTGCAGAGTTTCCCCTGCAGTTATGAGCAACCCCAACACAGAAACAGACTCACGATGCAAGATTTACTATTCATCGTTGTTCATGCGGATACAGCCAGAACCTGGCCTGAGCTATAACTGATCAGCTCTCTGCTGAAGCCAAGGTTCAGAGGGGTTTTTTAAAGTCAAAGTCAAATCAGTTTTATTTGGCAGCAGCTGCTGCCAATGGTGTGTTCAGGATGAGATGGAAGGCAGCTTAAAACAAGGGCTGAAAACTGATAAAAGCAACAGGTGAGGCAGAGGTGGAGCTAATAGGATCAATACAATTGGGAGCATTAAAAAAGGAAAGGAGGAAACAAATACATTCACTGAGGAATGGAAAAAGCTAACAAGTAAATACTATGCCTGTATGTATTCTTGCTCACTCCTAACACTCTCCAAACATGTCCACAACCAAGGTAAAGTTCAGATTTCTTAATGACCACTTTAAATTAAACTTGAAACCCAACTTGGGATGGAAATGAACCAATTCCCACCCAACCCAAGGGTTTTTGTAATTTTGTGCTAACAACTACTTAATGTATTCTATCAGGCGATTGTTTCCATTAACTGTTTTTACAAAAAGGAAAACAACCTCAAAGAGTTTGGTGCACTATGAAGCACAACCTGAATGATGCAGCACCTTTGCAAGAACTAAAGCATTTGTGTGCTTCAAAGACTTGCACTGAAACATTTAAGACCTATGCAAACCGAAAATAGGACAACTTTATACTGTGCATAAGTTTTGAGAAACTCCTCATTTCTTTTTTATTTTGGTACAAAAATGGGAAATGGATGCAGTGATTCATTGAAACACGTGAAAACATTTATGTAAATACAGTATATAAGGTAAAACAGAGTCTGTACGAGTCTAATGAGCTTGAAAGTCAATATTTGGTACGACCTTCATTCTTTAACAAAACCTGATCTCTCTTAGGCAGCTTTCTTGTCATTTCTTTAAGTAGTCTTCATTAATAGGCTTCTTGAAGGATATTCAAAGCTCTTCTTTGGATGTTTCTGCCTTTTTGTTTTGTTCTCTGCTTAATAATGCTGAGGTCCAGACTCTGGGGAGGCCAATCCATGACTGATAGAGTTCCACTGTGTGTTCTTCTATCCAGGTTTGCTTTTATTGCATTAGCAGTGTGTTTGGGATCTTTGTTATGATGCAAAATTAAGCCGTTGGCAGTCAGATGGCATTGCAAGGTGGATCAAAATTTAATGGTGTTTTTTCTGCGTTCATAATTTCATTAATTTTGACAAGATCTCCAACACCACTGGCCAAAATACTACCCCAAACCATGACAGAGCCTCCACTGTACTTAACAGGCGGTTGTAGACACTCACTTTATAGGATTGATGCTCAGTCCAATTTCTTTCTGTTTCTCTTCATTAAGAATGGCTGACAGCCACCCTTCCACTGAGACTATGTCTGATAAGGCTTCAGTGAACTGCAGATGAATCAACTGAAGGTACAGATGCATCTCTGCAGTCCTGTGCCAGGGTCTTTGCTGGATTTTATTCCTCTTGTTTCTTAAAAACACGACTTTCAGACACTGCTCATCTGCTGTAAATAGTTTTTAAATCTTGTTCTTTTGTCCTCCACTTTCACAACTTTTTCAAGGACTTACTGCAAACATTGTGGAGATAAGTTTTCAGCTAATGCCTCTTCGGGAATCATCATGAAAAAAATACTATTTTATTCCTGTCAAACTGTCTTATCTTTGGCATTTTTCATAGATTCAACTAAACAAGTGGAACAAGTTATCTGTTTTGCTACTAACAAATGGCCTAAAGATGCAATTTAAATAGATTCTTTGCAAAGTTGTCTTTTATGTGCAGACACAACACTGGTTCATCCCTTGAGTTTGGTGCTTGAATGATTCATAGATCAGAGTGTTAGGATATAAAAAAACCCAATTAAAACAGTTCTCTGAAAATGGTCAAGTACAAGGACTGGACTGAGAGTGAGTGGAAAAAGTAACCAATGTCCAAAGAAAAACTCGAAAGACCTTCAGAAAGCCTGGAGACTATTGCTCTAGAGCACTCTGAAACATTAGAGAAAGCAAAATACAAAGAAATCAGGTGGCTCAAGATTTCGGTGCACTCCTTTATTTTGAAGACCTGTTCATTAGAAATCTGTATTTAGGACTACTTGGGAACCAGGTAGACTGAAAACTGTTGACTGGAAACAACAAACCAGGGAATGGAAGCTTGCAAACAGAAAAGGTGATATCTGCTGACTGTATGTGCATGCAGGCACACCGGTGCTCGTTATGTCAGCTTTCATGGGGAGGAAACAAGAAGCAAAACCAGTGATCTGAGAATAGATCATTTATAAATATGCACTTCCTTGTGAACTGAAACTTCACTTTAGTCCAAAAGCTAGATGAACAAAACCTCTGAAAACTGTGAAGCTCATCTGTGAAAATGTATGTGAGAGAAGAGCAGCAGAGATGCCAGGGGACAAAAATCACACTGTTTGCGAGACCGTTAAGAGAAATGCGTCACATTGAACCCTGCCTACCCTAACCTGTGTCACTGACTTAAAAAAACACACATATAGATATACAGACACACTCACACACAACCACACACTCATACACACCTACACAAGCCACAGACGCATGTATTCACACACTTCACGATTGCCTGGAACACAGTGCACTGGGAGCTGCAGTGTATGCCATCATTCTGTCACTCCTCCGACTCTGAGCCACTTTCAGAACACCAAAAGCATTTCTGGTCCTGCACACGATGCCATATTAGAGCTATGCAATCTGATGTGGCCCCTAATCTTGAGGCGAACCCAAAGCTAACTAGGGTAACAGGAATATTCACCTCACGCGGACCGCACCCCCCCTCCCCCCCACCCATGCAGAGAATACACCATCTTGAGACCAGTTCAGACATAATAAGAGTGATTTGGCAAATGATAATAACGATACAAAGAGCTTGTGCCAGTGATCACAGTTGAGGAGAGAGAAAGCACAGTTGTTTCCATCAATTTCTTTTTTAAACTCAGTTCACCTCTGTGATCTGTGGGGAAAATAAACTGAGTAATTTCAACTATTCCGCTAACATCTGTTTGGCTGGCAAAAAAAAATTATGCTGCAATCTGCAACACAACAATATGATGGGTAGAAAAGCTCTGCAAATAAACCACAAATATTTCTGTGCCTGTCAAATTAACATAACTCCACCAGCTCGCTCTTTTTTAATGTCACATGTCTGTCTGATCCGGTCCAAATTTAGTCCATCTTTCCTGGAATAAACAGAGTACAGCCATGAAACCCAGTGTTTTAAAACACTCTTGCTACACGGCCCAACAGCTTTGATATTTGGTTAAAATGTAACAGGCTGTCACAAACACTTGAAATCATCCACGTTTTCAATCACGTTCTACACTGGATTAAGCGTCTATTTCATTTATGAATATCTAAGGTTTGATTCTGTCACACTGTGTGCGCTGAATTGGCGACCTTCTTCCTGCAAGCCTGTGGCCAAAGAAAGCATGACTCAAAGCAAGAAGGATCTCCGTTAAAAGCTGCTGGTCGTCTGAGGAGATTGTGAAGGTGTTGATATGAGTGTAAATGGTTGTTTCTCTATGTGTCAGAGGCCATGCACTGGTCCAGTACCCACTGAGATGCTCCTGACCCTATCTGTGATAGAAAAAGGGAACTGAAGAAATGTCCTTTTACTTCTCAAGCTGATTTAGACATTTTTATCTAAAGGTCTTTTCAGCAACTTGAAAAGATGACTTTTAACCTCTCACTTTTCAGACAGATCTACCAATCATCCAAGTCAACCAGTCATTTTTTCAATAAGTCTTTTGCCATGTTGGGAAGTTTGATTGATTGATTGGTCTGCTGTGCTCTGGGATGGAGAGGAGAGGCCCAGACTGACACGAACTGCAATCATATTGTTAGCTCACAGTTCACTAATCAGTTTTACACACACAACAGTTACTGAAAAATATAAACCTAAGTTTTAATTAGCCACTGAAGATGCATTTATGCTTTATAGCATTTATGGTTGGGTTTGGCTGTGAAAAGACGAGTGGAGCAGGATGCTCTGCGTTTGTCTTTGCAGCAGGAGACTCTGCAAAGTCATCTTTAAAATAACGACCAGGAGGGAAAAAAAGAAATGTCTACTTAGAGGCAAACTGATTTTATTGTAATTTAATGCTTCGCAGTGATAAGATTTAATACTTGGAGATAAAGAGATGGCAAGTTAATTCTTTAGAGTTTGGCTTTCAGGAGGTAGTGAGACAGTAATCATTTGAAATCGCACCCTGGCTTGTCAGCTCAAACTGCACTTAAACATTTACACACTGACAGCCTAAATGTTTGCTTAGGTGGTTACCCGGGTTGCAAACTTCATAACAACATAAACTACACATCGGGAGAAAAATTCAGCAACACACGCTTGCTTACCACAGAACGACTGAGTGATGAAAAGCGTGCAAAGGCAAAATCAACATCACAATGCGTGATGAATATTATAATTATTTGAATAATTCAGTAGGCTTGTTTGTTACTTTTCTTCAATCTTTTTCCTGCTGGGAGTCGTGATTAGTCGCTTTTGCATTTCTAATGAAAAACTGATTTTCACCTTGACTTGAGGTGGAATGTATTGTGATTCATGCTCGTGTGGGGCGGGCTCGATTTATTATTTGCCATTTGCTACTTTTATGTATTGTACATGTTCTAATCTAAGTCAAACACAAACATTGGTCATGATCCAGATTTATACTCGATTACTTTTTGAGATGTTGAAATACGTGAAATAACTGTTTCAACTGCACAAACCTACCTGGTCTTCCACAAACACATTTCCCCTCAGTACAGTCTGCTTGGTTTGATTTTCACAACATATAAATACAAACTGATTCCAGCTAAAACTGAACTTTGTATGATTCCTTTTCTAATTAATTCATTTGAGGAATGGACAGATCCACAGGTAACTGAAGGCCTGTTGTTGTGTGATTATCTCCTATTTTATCTGTGTGAGCATACGTGTGTGTGTGCAAAGGTTTACCTGTGTCAGCAGCAGCCTCAGGGCCTGTTCTGCTTCCTTGCTGAGCTCCTTCACCCCCCTCCTCTCCACTCCCTCCATCACCTGGAGCAGGTCAGGCTCCCGCAGCACTGGTGTCCCGCTGTCCTGCAGCAGCTGCGGAGAACACAAGCACAGATGCAGAAACACATGTACACGTACGCATGCACGATCCTGCACAGATGTACATTACTGTGCAGTAAAAAAAACAAACGCTGCTCTAAAACCATTAACTTGATTATCATATTAAACCTCGGGGACATCAGTGTCAACAAGTGCACTGGAGAGGCAGCAAAAAGACAACCTCCAATAGGTGGTGGTGGCCACAGGCTGCTCCTGTCTTTGTCCCTCCTGACTGATTTTTATTTTGTTCCGCTTTTGTTAAAATTAAGAGTCTTTCATAAATAATGGCATGAATATTTTTTTTAATTATCATTCAAACACACCAAATAAGTATTTGCATTAACTTTGCATTGAAAATAAGTTCTCCTCAGTACACATGACTGATTGGTTGGCTCGTAGTTTGGGACTTTTTCGGTTGCTTCTACCTTTCCATGTAATCCAATGATGTCTGGAAAAATGTGAGCAACACTGTTTCTTTTCCTTCTTAACAACCACTGTATGTTTAGGTTTGTGGACAGTGAATTTGAGACCAAGTGAAAAACAAGCTAAATATTTAAAGTGTTTAAACTCGTGTCACAGTGCTGCCTAACTCCATTAAATCTGCTTCCATTTTGTTTATTTGTGTTGGAAGGACAAAGTCACACGCTGTCCCAGATTTTTCACAAAATGCTTTAAGTCAGACATTTTTAATGCAGCGGGAGGCTCACAGGGCTCCAGCTGACCAGTAGTTCCAAGTAATCCCACAGTTCCAACCCCGAGCTGAATGAATAATAAATAAAGTGAGCTTACAGACATGGTAATGACTTTTCTTTTATTTTGATTCGCTGTATTGTGTCAGGATGGACTGCACTGTATTCACTTTGATGTGATCTAAATGCTTCTTTGAATACTTGTGCTATCAAATATTTATTACTTGGATTTGTATTTGTGTGTGTGTTTGTAAAGCATCTTACAAGTATGATGAATCTGAGAATGGCAGGGTGCAGAAGGCAGCTCTGTCCTGAGCTGAGCAGGCTGTGGAGGAGGAATCGACTCCATGGCTGACACACCACATGCTTGGCTGCTCCACACACACACACACACACACACACACACACACA